>NC_056731.1:196890027-197142527 GCF_019279795.1 Protopterus annectens
CTTCCCTTACATATTGCCATGTGTTTTGCTCCCTTGTGGCCTACTGCATATTATGAGGCAGTCACTATTGGACAGAGTACCTGTTGTCCCACACAGCTGTTTGTTTTCTGCAAATATCCCAGTTGCCCACTCTGTTCCCTTGCATAAATGCAGCAGATCCATGCAAATGCAACCATAGTCTAGTACCCCATACATTTGTTGTAAAGGAGAGTAACTTACTTCGTGCACACAGCAGTTGTAATACCTGTTTTTTAGGGATGACTCTGTCTGATGCATGCAGTACAGAGCCAATACATGGTAAGGTACAGGTTGTGTGGTGTGGCTGGCATGCTTTTAACTATGTATGTGAGTCGGAGTAAGGTGTCAGTCCCTAAGACCCTAGGTTGTCAGTGCATGTGCTATGCATTTTCACTTTGCCAAGGCCAGAGCATAATGGGCATGCCTAAGTCTGCCTACAGGGACAGTCTTAGAGAGTTTCTCCTCCGAGTCCCCCTGTGGGTGTGGCTGTGGTGACCTTGGCACTGGTGGGGGGCTGTACGCCCCTTCCCTGTGATGATCCTGCCACAGCTGTTTCTGCAGGATCATATTGTGTAGCATGGCACATACTGTTAACATCTGTGCACATGTGGCTGGAGAGTACTGCAGGGCTCCACCAGATATATTGAGGCACTGGAACCGTGACTTAAGCAGCCCAAACACATGCTCTATAATGTTCTTAGTTTGTGCATGTGCCTCATTATGTTATTCTTCTGTAGGTGTGTGTGCATTTCTGATGGGTGTCATCATCCACAGGTCCAGTGCATAACCAGCATCCCCCACTAGATGGCCATATGGGATGTCCCCCCTGGCAGACATCTGGTACAGCTGTGATGTGTGCCAGATATGGGAGTCATAATAACTGCTAGGGCTGCCAGCACACACATTCATGATGATGTCCTGGACATTGCACACGGCCTGGCAGTTGATGGAGTGATACCCCTTGCGGCTGATGTAGACTCTACCCTCCTCACCGGGTGGTGCTTTAATGTGTACATGAGTACAGTCTATGGCACCCAGTACCTCAGGGTAGTGTGCTACATTGTAGAAGAGGTGCTTTCTGCTGGCCCTGTCCTCAGGTCTGCGGGGTAAATAAATGTGCTCACTAGCATGTGTTTGCATGGCAGCTAGGAACTGATGGAGTACCCTGGATGCAGATGCCTGTGAGACCCCCATCATGTCCCCAGTCATCTTTGAAAAGTCCCTGGAGCTAGCATTCTAAGGGCTACATATACCTTTGTTTCCACTGGGATGGATACCCTCTGTTGGTTCTGGGTCTGAGTTGAGGGTGGCAGAGCTCACTGAGTTGTTGTAGTATGTTCCTGTCCACCCTGCAGCCCTCTACAATCTCCAGCTCATGTAGCTCCTGGAAGGTTACCCTGGGCCTGAACACTCTTCTCCTTCACATTTTAGGCCTACTGTCAGTGGCAGCATCAGCACTAACTTTAGACTCTAAAACATCAGATGTAGCAGAGCAGCAACCGCCCCTAGCATTCTATCAGTTAGAATTCCCAAGTCTGTACCTCACTGGTGCACAGTGTGGGGGAAAATCAGATTGTTGGGTGTATGCATACTTTATAGTGGTCTGCTGCAGATGCAGTCTGTGTGATTGGCTAACTGTGATGGATTCCGCCTGCCAGGTACATCATTGCGGGGTTTGAATGGGCCACTGTAAGTGGAACAGGGATTATCAGTATGTTCTACATGATTGGCTTTCCCAGGCAATTTTGTTTTTTTTTTTAATTTTAAAACTGCCTTTCCTGCTAAGCACTGAGTCATGGTGAGCAAACCAGTGCCACAGGTATAAACAATGCTCAACAGTCTGGACACCCCCTCCATGCACAGGCATGTTTAGCATAGCTCAAAACAGCTAAAACATGTGCCCCATAGCTAAACAAAGCTTAGCAACACTGGACACACCCCTTGCTTAGCCGAGAGATGAGCCACACAAACAGGTGCTGCTGAGCTCCAATCAGCTTATACATATAGTGACACACACCATTTTGATGTCAGCTAGCTGTTCTGTGGACATCAACATGGTTCTGGTGCTACACAGATTTTATCTGCGGACACAGTAGCCCATTTTTGTTATTCAGTAACCCCAGCTCATTTGCATACAGATCCGTGCCCACAACCTGGATACTTCACTATTCCAGGGCTTGCCTCTTTAGCAATCAGTGAAATCTACCATTGTAATACTCCATGCAGGGCCATATAATGCATTATCCTCAAATATTTCTTATTTTTACTTTTTATACTTTTTAATATTTTTTTTGCATAACGGCAAGTTTGCATGCTGCTGCGTACTGCACAAATGTAATATGAGTATTAAAAAAAAATTATTACATTATTTTGCATGATATTTTGGACACACAGGGCATAGTTTTGCACATAACTATGCCTGTTATGCAATTCCTGACCTTCTAAATGGGCTTTTACATCCCCTGTTCCATTTTTATTTTTTTGTACATGGATATTTTCCATGTACAATTTGGACACCAACACGGGGTCTGCAGGACTGCCTATCTGCTTGTTGGATAACTCTAACACTCTCATTTCCATGCAATTCACCTGTTTATGAGGTCATTTGCATGCCACGGACACTTCTGTGTCTGCATGCTCGTGCATGCCCCTCTGCTCTGTTTACTGGATTGCATGACAACTTATTTCCGTGTAAGCTCTGTGCCACTATGCCTACACAGAAAATCACTCTGTGCAGGCTTTATTGAATTCCCCCTTTCAGGTTGCAGGTGTAAACATAGTGTAAGTACTACCTTACTGTTAATTGCTAATGAATTGTAACAGTGAATGATTAGTGGGAGGGAGAAGGAAGACATGACAGCAATTCAGACTACCTTACCTGCATTGGATGTGGTACTCAGGGTATACTTACAAAGTGCAGAAGTAACTTTAGCAAGCATTTAAATGGAACCAAACAGCACACATTATCATTTTTGTTCACTAGTAACCAAACTCTCCTGCTTTTGCTGAAAAATATTTTTCACTATCATGTATTTTTATCACACATTTAAAGCACAATGATACCAAATGCCCTATATCCTGCATATCTGAGAGTACAGCACAGATAAGAGATGAATGAAAACAATACAAAGAGAAGACAGCGCTGCATTGGTGCAAATGTATTCATAGGTTCTGTCATTGCACTAAATATGTAAGCACACGTACAAAAAATGAGAGTGTACAAGTGTATATGCCTTTTTAATATTGTGGATGAAATGGTAATTGCTTGTATGCACAGATTTGCTTTCCTGTGTTTTGTAGGTTCATTAGTATGATAGTATAAATCTAGAGTTGTGAAACATGTTAAAATATATTTTGTAATTTTTTTCTTAATATTATTATTAGTATTCGCATGGTGCGCATCTTGGAAAAATATGACAAAATGTATAAACATTTTAATATTAACGGAAGTTGCTTCTGTGATAAGGACAACATAAATTAGAGCTATGAATCAGATGTGTGTGCAGCACACCTTGTAAATATGATAAAGCACCCAGCATATGGGATATGTAGATCATGGTTCAAGTCCCACATTTTTTTTAATGATAAAAGTTAATAAATATTTTTTTACAGTAATAATGCATGCTAGACTTTGTCTGTCTCTTTTGCACATTGCTCACCTGTACACAAATATGTCATAATGCCACAGACAAAAAAGATGCATTGTAACTTTCAAAAAAGATATATTGTTATATCATCTGCCTTCTATCACACAAACGCTCTATGTGGTGTTGCGAATCTGCTTGCACAACACTTGCATTTCCACAACCTCTACAGACAATAAGGAAATATTGTCAATTTCAAAAAGATACATTATTTCATGTGTCGTCTTCCATTGTGCAAACACCCTAAGTGGCATTGTGCAGCGGTCAGCACTCATACAACGTAATGAATATAAAAAGTACACCTGCTGCTTAGCTCTCCCTGTGGCAACAGGTGTAAGTTAAAGGCCACAATACATGTGGACCAGGGTTCTAATAGAGCAAATTTCAAGTTTTAGTAATGCTCTTCCACATTAATTTATATAAAAATTAATATAAAAATAATTATACATAAAATAACTATGTATAGCAAGTGCATTAAGCATACATATAATATCATATATATTACATGTGTAACTGTGAGCATCAGTGCAATTATGGTTCTACAATTAAACATTTATTTTCTGAACTTTCACTTCACACATACATGGTTAACCACTCAACTCTTTAATGTGTCTATATAGCTAATAAGCATGGCTGACAAATGTCCTCTGTGGCAATGAGCACTGGACAGTAGTGAGTGTAAAAAAACATCTGTTGCCCAGCCTTCCATGTGGCAACAGGTGTAAGTACATGGTCTCAATACAGGTGAGTCATCACACTCCAAATTTTATTAATGCTGTTCCACTCCATTTTTATTAACAAACAACAATATAAAGATAATTATACATAACAATAACTATGTATAGCAGTGGATATTATATGAATTATATGCGTGACTGAGGGTATCCTGACAATTATGTTTCTGCAATTAAAAGTTTCTTTTCTGCCCTGGGATGGACTTCATACATCAATGATAGTCATATACACAACTCACATAACACAAGTCTAGCTGAAAAACTGAATGTATTATCTGGTCTGACCAAGAACTCAGAAATCGTTTGTACAAGTAATACAAGTATATGCATTTCCACTATATTGCCATACATTACTCTGCATCACACATGAGAATGCATAAACCAGGACCTTGTCAGGTTAGACACATACGCAGTTAACCACTCACTCTTTAATGTGTATATAATCAATGAGCATGTCTGAGGAATGAGACTTTTGTGTAAAGGAGGACATGCACCTACGTGTAAGAATATGCAGTCTCTATTTCACATTGGTTTGAATCACACATTGAACAAATTACTTTTATCAGTGTGTAAAGCTACTCAAAAATGTGTCAAGTCATAAAATTTATACCCCCCAATAAATATCTGAAAAGACAAGTCATTTAAAGGTATAGCAGCAGACAAGCTGTAAATGAATGCCAACTGTCACATTACCCTTCCTATTTCATAAACTGCCTTCTTCTCTGCTTGGGAATGTTGCTCTCTTCATAACATCACCATAAGCAGTTGGCATGATTGTGCAGGTTTGCCCTCTAGCCATAAAATGCAATATCATGAATAGCTGGGAAAACACTTTAACTGTTGTTGGATGACCTTTGTAGACATGGCAGGAGCTAGGAAGGAAGATGCCCAATTTAGGGCTCAAAGATGTGGTGTACAGGAGTCAAGAACTTTCACTACACTCCTCAGAGTGCCACAACTACAGGCTACTGCAGGGAGACTAACCTAGGCCTCAGTATAAATCAGAGGCTTGGGACAGTCTAGACAATGCTGCCTCCAGTGTGACTGGCATCCCACACACTGGGGAGCAATGCAGGCACCATTACAATGACCTGAAAAGGCACAAGCATGAACAACTCAACCAGTGGCTGTATGACTTTAAGACTGCTGACATCCCACAGTTGTGTAAGTATGCAGATAAAGGTACTTTAAATAATATACAAAGATGGAGATAGCCAAGACAGGTATGCATAATGCTCTTCTCTTTTTCCTCTCTTCTTTATTTTACAGCTGCCCAGGAGATTTCAGCGAACAGAAAGGCCTGTGCTGAACACCGAGAAAGACTGAAATTAGCAATTATTTTACTACAAGTATTACTCTTTCATACAGTACTAGCCAATTAAGCATGCATATCTCAACTGCAAAATCAAGCATGCATGCTTTATTATGTAGCTGAAGGTAATTGGGGAGTCAGTTGTAATAGTGTATTCAGTTATTCCGAGTTCAAATTACACAAGTAACAAATATATACTAAAAACATATTAAATAATAATTTCAACAAAAGTTGTATAAATGCCATGTTGTTAACTTAATCTGTATTATTTTTAAAAACATATGTTCCATATATGCATATTTTAAGGATTATTTGGAACAATTCTCAGACATAATGTTGGATTTTTAAAAAGTATAGTTAACATAAAAGTAAAAATATATTTTTACTATAGTAATTTATTGTGTGTGACATATGATGGTTTTAATTGTCTTTTTCTTTTTTTTCTCTTAGCCAACCCCTTATCTCTTTTTTATTTTTATATGTATGATCGCACCATTCTGCTGTCATAATTTTCTGAGAACTGACAAAATGATTACCAGCACAGGGAGGTAGGCTAACCAGTGTGGCTCAGCCTGCCACCCCTCCAATGGCTACAGCACCAATATCCAGCGCATCTGGAATGCAGCCCAACAGTACTACCTTTTCAACCTCTACAATACCTGGGCCCTCAACATCAGGTAGCAGTACTCCAGCAGCTGATGCAGTGGTATCCTCTTGGAGGATTGGTGGAGGTGGGGATTTTGTCACCCACTGGGATCTGCCAGGTGTGGTGCATGAGGTCATAGAATGTACCATTGGTGCACACCTTAGGTGTATAGAGAAGATGCTTGTTGGAATGCTGAGATAACCAAAACATCAAGCACTGCAACAGGAAGCTAAGGAAGGGGACAGTAATGACAGTTCTGAGGGTGAGGACTAAAATCTAACTGTCCCCATGCTTGATGGGCATGGGCCTCCAATGTCCCCTCCCTATCCTCAGACTTGGTGTCCCTAACTTTGTTTGTCCTTTGCCATCCATATATCTGTCCTGTTTGTCCTGTTTGCACCCGCCTCCTCACCTACCATACTTACCTGACCCTGACATCAATGTCCCTTACCTAACATTCCTCTCTTTTTGAAATAAAATTAAACAACTAGACACTAGTCCTACAAAATAAGTGTCCCATGCACAGCTCTCCACTTTACACATGTGTCTCTGACAGAGCTGATTCAGTCCAATTGGCTGTACAACATGATTGCATTGTTGTCACCCATCTGTGTTGAGCTGGCATCCGAATTCATCCAATTTTATATCCATGTTTATATTAAGCTGTTGAAGAAGTGGATAGCTATGTTTCTTTTCTAATTTCCTCTTGCACATTCTTATATTGCTTCCCCTTTGTGTTCCCCCTGCTTGCCATCCATTTCACAACTTTCCTATCAACCCCATTTTCACACCTTTAATCTGGTCAAAAAATAGAATCACTTACTACAGAAATAAATAATAAACCCCTAATAAAGGTCTTCAGTTTTTGTCCTCTGCATTGCATGGAGTTTGGCATTGCCTGCCAATGCTAAGTGATGGTGAAAGGCTCTTCATGTCTAATGGCATAGTGTGGTTGCCTCTGTGCAATGCTGCTTAAACCCACTGTGCTAAAGGAACACACAGTTAAAGCAAAGTAAGGGCAGTGTCATGAAACATTTATTCCAACATTTATTTAGACTGCTGCATGTATACAAATGCAAATCCATATGTGTACTTTTGACATAAATCAATTGACTGATGTTCATTTTTATATAGTACCTCACTGCAGTCATTGCCTCGCATATTTGGAGAAATTATCACATTTATTTATTTAATGCCATCCTGACAACACGTGTAAAAAAATTAGATTGAGCTGGATTCTAACCCTGTGTCATTTGTATTCAAAATATGAACTCACTGCTGTTACATCTGCTGCTACAGGAAAAGCTAGTCAGCAGGTGTATTTATTACACTCAGTACTGTCTAAAGTGCCTCACTGCTTAGTGTGTTTATACAAAGGAAGGCCAACCAATAGAACGATTACTATTTTCCCATTTAAGCAGAGACCCATGTTTGCTCATCACTTAACTCTACACAAATGAGGAAGGCAATATTAACAATCCTAATGTTATAAAAGGTATGACACAACATTTCAATATAAACTGCAGTATGAACACTGTAGTATCTGTCAGCTAGTTCTAGCATAGCATACATACATAACACATCGATGCAGTGACAGAGACCTGGTTCAAGGCTCCAGAGAGCACCCCTGCATTACCAGGCTATAATTCATACACCTTTCGGCCACCTAACCTGGACCGAAACACTAAAGGCGGAGGCGTGTCCATATTCATTAAGGATATCCACACCTCCAGGCTAGTTGCTCAGCATAATGCATCCGAGATTATCCAAGTGCAACTAACTCTGGGCAAGACCGCAATTCAAATTGTAACTTGCTGCAGATCCCCCACCATGCCCCAGGATTCCCACTCCTCATTTCTTGATACACTGGAAAATATTAAGGTACAACCCAACACCCTAATAATGTGCTATTTCAACTACCCCACCATTAACTGGGAAAACTACTCATGTACCAACTCTTTTGCTCAACGTTTTCTGGAATTCATAAATTCCAGTGCCTTATATCAACTTATCCACACCCCGACTAGGAGCAGCAATATCCTAGACCTGGTCATTACCAACATGGGCGACCGGTGTTCCACACCAGAGGTCAATTCCTCATTGGTCAGATCCGACCACAAGCTAATCAGCCTAGACATCCACATCCCACCCCCACCCCCCTATTAGGGAAACCAGCGTAAAAAATTCTCCAAAGCCAACTTCATGCTTCTTAAGACAGAAGTGGCAAACTTCACAACACCCATGCAGACGGACAATAGAGGTATGACTGCTGAATCCTACACAAATGCACTTTATAAGCACTTACACGAGTGCATGGATCATGCTATCTCTAACAGAACCAAGATGCTATCCTCCAAAAAAAGGAAGCCAATCTGGTGGTCCCCTGCCATAAAAAAACTCTACAACAGAAGAAAGAAACTGTTGCAAAAAAAAAGAGCAAAATCCCATGACTGGAAGAATTCCCTGGTCAGCCTCAGTAAGAAGCTGAGATCCCTCATAAAATCCTCCAAAGCTAGTTATGAAAACAAAATTGCCACTGATTCTAAAGACAACCACAAAGCATTCTACAGCTATGCCAAGAATCTCAATGGGAACACTCAGATCTGCTCTGAGTTACAGCACAATGTCACTAAATATACAGAACCAATTGATATTGCCAACATCCTGGCAGATAGGTTCAGTGCTAACTTTAACCCCCACCCCCTAAAGGGCCCATCTCTATACCAGAAGAATGGAAAGTTCCTGTAATCACGGCTGCACAGGTAAAAACTACACTATCCAAAACCAAGAACACAGCATCCATGGGACCTGACAACATCCCAGGCTGCATTCTACATGAACTACAGAATGAACTGGCACCCCACCTATGCACAATGTTCAATCATAGCCTCACCTCAGGCTTTGTGCCCACTAAATGGTGCACAGTGACGGTTATCCCACTCCAGAAAGGGGGAGCCACCACAGACCCTGGGAACTACCGCCCCATTAGCCCAACAAGCCTGGTATTAAATGCCATGGAACTTATCATCATGGAACTTATAAACAAAGACATTGGTAATCTCCAAACTCTGGACCCCACCCAGTTCAGGTTTGCAAAAGATAGATCATGTCTCCTAAACCTGATTGACTTCTTTGAAGAAGCCACCAAAGCCGTAGACAAGGGTAAGGTGGTTCACACAGCCTATCTAGATCTTGCCAAGGCTTTTGACACCACCCCCCACTCTGGAATTATAGATAAACTCACTAAACTAGGTATAAATCCCTATGTCACAAGATGGGTTGCCAACTGGCTCACTGACAGAACCCACACTGTGAAAGTAGCAGACTCCAAATCCAACTTCAGACCAGTGACAAGTGGAGTACCACAGGGTTCAGTCCTGAGTCCTCTCCTGTTTAGTATCTACTTTTCTGAAGTACAGGCTAACACAGAAGGTCTTTGGCTAATGAAGTTCACAGATGACTGTACACTAGGTGCCATAATCAAAACTCCAAAAGATATGGACATCCTACAAAAGGGCCTCACTGCGACAGATGCCTGGTGTCAAAGCCATGGCCTCAAGCTCAATGCCAAAAAGTGCATTATCATCCCCTTTTGGTATAAACTCTGTACCAATGAGCTACCACATAGGCGGTAGTCTACTTAACACTGAAAGTGTGATAGTAGACCTTGGGACACAGGTGGACAGTAGTCTCTCCTTTGATAATCATATCTCCACAGTAGTCAGGAAATACTTCTACATGGCACACCTCATCACAAAAGGTTTCTCATCCAGGAAAAAAAAGGTCATTGTTCCCCTCTACTTGCTACTCATTAGACCCATTATAGAGTACAACGCCCCTTTTGGCATGTACCTCACAAGACATCTACAACAACTGGAAAGGCTGCAGAAATACCTCATAAAGAGGATTACTGGTCTCAAACTGATGACCTATGCAGACCGTCTTAAAAAACTCCAGCTTTACTCCGACGCATATCGCCTACTCAGAGGTGATCTCTGCCTAACATACAAAGCTATGTCAAACCCAGAGCTGTTGGACACGCTCCACTTAAAGAAATCCAAATCCCTCCGAGCTACATGCTCTAGGGACCTATACCTTGTCACCACAATAAACAGAACATGCTGGAGGAATAGATTCCTGTCCCAGAGACTTCCCATACTCTGGAGCAAACTACCTTGCTATATCAAACAAAGCTCCTCATTAGCACTCTTCAAGAAAAATCTTGATGATTTGATGGGAAATAGGAAATTCACCCTGGGGATCACCTCTGTGGTTCTGCTCGACAGGGGCACATGAAAACAATTTTCTTGGGTGGAGAAAGCCAGGGTTCCTTTTTGGCTAGGCTTGTATAGTTCCTAGGACCAATAGCCTAATACCTACATATGGACCTATAACTACTTTTCAAATTCAAGTTGTATTCATTAAATGTGAATCTTGCATGTGCATACACTTTGCCATCATTTATTCGAATCAGTTTCTTGATGGTGTGATATGTAAAGAGGTGTTTGGCATGTATTATTATGTTTATTGCCCATTTATTCTTCATCCCATCAAAAGGCATTTAAAAACACAGCAAAAGGGAAGGTACTTGTTATTCACTGAATGCATATTTACTCAGACCCATGTGTGCCCTGCACCCATGCACTTGAAAATGGATATGTCAGTAATAGGCCTATTGTCAGTTACAGTGCAGAAATAAAGAGCACAGCTGCATTGTTACAATAGTTAAAGCTTTATATTGACAGTAGACACTGAAATTGTGTTATACATGTTTTAATGTGGACATCAATTCATCTCAAATATGAAATGTACATCCACAGTTGCATCCACCTTGATCACAAAATATGTGTGTATGTGACTGTATGTGTGTAATGTACACAACATATTGAGAAACAGTGCATAATTCTCAGTTCTGCAACATGCATCCCTGACAGCTTATTGCATCCAGTTTGAGAAGTGGTCTTTTAAACTATATCTACACATTGGAACCGAACTAGAAAATCTAAAGTCCTCACTTTGCACACCACTCTCATAACAGGATATGTTACCTACATCATATAATGATGATGTCATCACCTATAAAGACCAGTATGACAAGGAAAAAGCATACTTTGGGGATGACACAAATACTAACTACTGTGTTCTGCAGATGGAAACAAAATAGGTAGGAGGGGTTAACTTACCACAACAGCCACACTGTGTGGGTGTGCGTGTGTGTGTGTGTGTGTGTGTGTGTGTGTGTGTGTGTGAATGTGTGTGTGTGTGTGTGTGTGTGTGTGTGTGTGTGTGTGTGTGTGTGTGTGTCTGTTTGTCTGTATGTATGTGTAAGTCTGTGTGTGGATAGTCAGCAGAGTATGAGTCTGTCATCTACTGTCATCAATCTAGTCCCATAGAGAACAAAAACTTTCACAGTCGTACGCACCTACACTGCCATTTCATACAGACTTCCCAACATCTTCTCCCAAATATACAGTGATGATGTCATCCACTATAAAGTGTCCAGCAATAGATTCAAACTCATACTTGTGCCATGGCACTTGCATCACTTGCATTAAGTACCGTGTTCTCAAGCTTGTGTAACTTATTAGGTAGGGATTCTAATCTCACTGCAGTCAACTAGTGTGTTTGTGTGTGTGTGTGTGTGTGTGTGTGTGTGTGTGTGTGTGTGTGTGTGTGTGTGTGTGTGTCTGTGTGTGTGTGTGTGTGGTGTAGTCAGAAGAGTATGAGTTTGCATCCTACTGTCAACAATCCAGTCCCATGGAGAACAAACATTTTCACAGTCATTCATGCCTACACAGACATTTCATACACGCCTCCCAACATCTTCAACCATACAATGATGATGTCATTCACTATAAAGTGCCCAGTAACAGCTTAAAAGTCGCACTTGTCCCGTGGCACTTACATTAAGTACTGTGTTCTCTAGCTTATGTAATTAGTTAGGTCGGGGTTCTAATCTTCTTGCAGTCAACGTATGTGTGTGCATAGTCAGAAGAGCATGAGTCTGTATCCATCTGTTAGCAAACAAGTCTTATGGAGAACAATACTTTGTACAGTTGAACATGCCTGCATGCATTTCATACAGACCTCCCTACATGTTCTCCCAAAAATACACTGCTGATGTCAATGGCTATGATGTACTGTCTGACACTAGGAATGCCAGAATTGTGTCATGGTGCTTGTGTTAAGTTCTGTCTTCTGTAGTTAGTTAGTTAGGTAAGGGTTCTAGTATCACTGCAGTCAATGTATGTGTGATTGTCTTCAGTTAGTTCACATTCTGGGACCATTTTAGAACAGCATGTGAGACACTCCTATTACCACCTTCCTCTCACCAAACACTACTGATGTCATCAGCTATGAAGTGTTTGTCTGACACTATAAAACCCACACTTGTGCTATGGCACTTGCATTAAGCACTGTGTATTGTAGTTAGGCAGGGGTTCTATGCTTACTGCAGTCAATGGGTGTATTCAGTTAGTTCACATTCTGGAGATCATTTTAGAACAGCATGTGAGACACTCCTACTATCATTTTCTTTTCCCCAGGCACTGCTGATGTCATCAGCTAGGAAGTGTTGTCTAACACTATGAAAGCCATACTTGTGCTGTGATGTTTGCATTAACTGCTGTCTTCTGTAATTAGTAAGGTAGAAGTTCTAGTCTCACTGCAATCAACATGTGTGAGTTTGTGTTCAGTTAGTTCACATTCTGGAGACAATTTTAGGACAGATGTCAGACATTCCTACTACCATCTTCTTCTCGCCAGACCTGCTGATGTCATCAGCTATGAAGTGTTGTCTAACACTGTAAAAGCCACACTTGTGCTGTGGAACTTGCGTTAAATGTTGTCTTCTGTAGTTAGTTAGGAAGGGGTTCTAGCCTCATTGGGATGTTTGTGTCTGTGTTTGCATTTAGTTAGTTCACATTCTGTAGACCATTTTTACAACAGCATGTGAGACACACCTACTAACATCATCTTACCAGACACTGCTGATGCCATCAGCTATGAAATGTTCACTGACACTAAGAAAGGCAGACTTGTGCTGTGGTGCTTTTGTTAAGTCCTGTATTCTGTCAATAGTTAGGTAGGAGTTCTAATCTGACTACAGTCAATTGGGATTTGTGTGTGTTCATTCAACAGTCTGGTGAAAATTTTAGAATGGCATGTGAGGTCACAGCTATGTCAGACACTCCTCCAAGCATCTTCTTGTTAACATACACTGATAATGTCATCCTCTATAAAGTGCACTCTGGCACTATTTAATTCTAATGTGTGCTGTGTTACTAATGTTAAGTGCTGTGTCACTAATTTTAAGTACTGTGCTCTCTAGCTTCTGTAATTCGATAGTGAGGAGTTCTAAACTGACAGCAGTCAACATGAGTTTGTGTTCATTCAAATAATATTTTTGAGACAATTTTTCACACAGATGTGACTCCATGTCCATGTCAGACACTCCTCCCAACATCTTCTTCTCAGCATTCAGTGATGCTAACATCCTATATAAAGTGCACCATGACAGTGTTAAAGACAGGCATATGTGGTGGTGCTAGTCTTACATTCTATGGGATCCAGCTTTTAGACCCACACAGGTTTAATGTTCAAATCAGACCCAGTCAACTGCTGTGTGTGTGTGTGTGTGTGTGTGTGTGTGTGTGTGTGTGTGTGTGTGTGTGTGTGTGTGTGTGTGTGTGTGTGTGTGTGTGTGTGTGTGTGTGCACTTGTGCACACACGTGTATGTGTGGTTGGTGGTACATTATGGTCATTGAATGATCTTTTGAATCTCTTTTCATTTAACTACCACTTAGGAGAATCTTTAACATAGCCCCATGAATCCATCATCCCCTTTATCCCTCTGGCCACATAACATCCTTCCTGCAGAACACTGGAGGATATCCTGATCTCAAAGATGCATGGACAAATCATGAAGCAGAGTTCTTCCATGAGCCTCTGCAAGCCATCTCCAGATCACTGGATGTATGATTCCTAATTCTGTCATGGGTTGGTGCACATGTCACATATGGACAGAGGCAGTATGTAATGCAATCAAACAAATACACATACATACGCATAGAGCCCTACTATCTTCCAT
The DNA here is from genome assembly GCF_019279795.1 of Protopterus annectens. Classification (NCBI taxonomy): domain Eukaryota; kingdom Metazoa; phylum Chordata; order Ceratodontiformes; family Protopteridae; genus Protopterus; species Protopterus annectens. The sequence goes on from NC_056731.1 coordinate 196,904,471, forward strand.
AATATAGATATAGCAATTTTGGTTTAAATGGTATAATAATGGCTATGATTTTATTTGATGTTAGCCGTTAGCCTAGTAATGTCCTATGAACATATGAACATTTCACATGGCAATGTTGCTGTCATCCACATTTGCTATGTTGAGGCATGGATCTGCAGTAGGTCAACAAGATGGCATTACAAACTGTGATGTGAGGTAATGTATTGATGGCCACTGCTGCCATTTAATGACATGCTCCTTCCATAACAGCTGTAGTGATATGCCTCCTGAGAAGTGTTGACATGGGATATTACTATGTATACTGTTGGCTTAGTAAGGCATATGTTTTTGAAGTGGAGTGTATCAACATTCTATGCAATTCTCATTCAGCCATCACATTCACACTTGTAATATGGCACGAATGTGCATGCGTCCAACTACTATCATTAAATACTCTGACATATATATATATATATATATATATATATATATATATATATATACACACACACACACACACACACTGCCCACACACACACACACACACACACACACACACACACACACACACACACACACACACACACACGCACACACGCACACACACACACACACACACACACACACACACACACACACACACACACACACACATACATATATGTTATATGAAATATAACATCATACTGATTACATCATACTGATTACATGGACAAATAAGTCTTGTTTCATCCACATGTAATGCTGTTATATACACAAACATATCATAAGTTTTGATTCAATTGCAACCTTGTGGAATTCATTGTATGTGCAATCATGTTGCTATCCCCGAGAATTATTGAGGTGGTTCCAAGCAGCATTGTGTGACTAACAGCATTTATGTCAGTAACTGTTCTGCCTGAGCCACATCTTCCTCATTTTTAATGTGTCCATATATGATATCAGACCACTCACATACAACTGTACAATGAAAAACATATAAGCATATGATGTGCAATTGATGTAATTACATGACATAGGTAGAGCTGTATGAGTGTGTGAACAGTACCACTATGTGGCATGTGATGCATAACCAAAGTTGTATTTGAAGGTGTTTTTTAAATCAGTATGAAGTGTTAAGGGGAATACATAACTAAGTGCAGAGCTGTTTGTGGATGCCACCACCCATACTCAACCAGAGAAAATAGACAATCTGCTAGCTGACAGTTTGCATCAAACATCACTCCCTGTACCCACTGGGCATCAGCAAAAGTATATATACAAACATTACCCAGCTTATTTTCTCAGGAGAGCAGCTATTCTGTGCACTCTAAGGCTAAAAGCATGGAACCAATGGGCCCTGACAACAATCCAGGTTGCCTATTCAATAACTTAAAACCTGATCTAGTAGACACAGTTGGATCCCTACTTAAGCACAGCCTTCAGGGAGCCTATGATCTGGCAGAAGGGTCTATAGCAACAGTCATTTATCCTAACAAGGTGGGACCATCACCTGATCTGGGGAATTATAGATCCATAATCCTGACTTTCCTCATCTGTGACGCATACCAAAGAATCATCATAGAGCTTATTAAAAAGGGCACGGGTAATCTTCCATCTGTGTACCCAATCCATTTTTGATTTGTTAAGGCTATATTATATCTGTTAAATCTGGTTGACTTCTTCATGAAGGCTACCAAGGGCATGCATGAGGAAATGACTGTCATCCTACATAACTTGACCTGGCCGAGGCATTTGACAGAAATCCACACTCAGGTATCACAGAAAAACTGTCTCAACTGGGCATAAGCACCTACATCACCATGTGAGTAGACAAATGGATCACATACAGGACACATACTGTCAAAGTGTGTGAATTCAACTCTCGCAAGAGTCCAGTGACCAGGCCCATATCTCAGGGTACTCTACTAGGTTCTTTCCTGTTCAGTATTTAATTCTCAGAAGCCAAGACAAACTTAGTCAGCCTTTGTCTAACCAGGTTTGTGGACAACTGTAAATTGTGGACTATTATCGAATCTAAGAATGCTATTGATATACTGCAGAAAGTATTCACAACCACAGTGGATTGTTGCCAGAGCCATGGAAAAAGGCATAATTATTGCCTTTTTGAAGGCAAATACACAAGTAGATAGCACACCCCTATGAGTACACCATGTGGTATGTTACTTGGGTACTCAGGTAGATAGTAAGTGAAACATCCACCAGCATGTGACCACAGAACAAAACTGAAGTAGCTGAGTTAAGATGGCTAATTTTATTACAAGCTGATAAGAGGTATTGTCAGAATGAAGCTATACCTTTAAGGCCGATATTGAAATCATGTGGTCTATCTAATTGATATTTTGTTCTCTGTATATAAATGTTTGGATGGTTATTGTGTTTTAATGGCCTGATTGAGCGCCAAACAGGCATGAAGTGCTTAAAATTAAAAATTGTATTTGCTTTTAGCAATACTGTTTAGTCCTTAATATCAGAATAATACCACAATTAATCTGCGTCATTGACATAAAATATGTGATTGTGAGTTATTATACATGTTTTGCATGAATGCACTTCTATAACTGTGTTGAGTTTTCAGTAATATATAAAGGGAATCAAGCACACCTTCCTCAAAAATTAACATCTTTTGGAGGTGTAAAGAGGGACACTGTTACACCTATAGTTTAAATTATGAAAAATCCTAGCTAGTTGAGAAGTTTGCACAGCATATATATGCCACAATCCATTGCCCGAATGTAACCCATGCCACCAATGTTGTCAATGAGCTATGTATTTACTGGGTGCATCACAGGAACATGTATCACACATGCATCTTGTATAACACCTTGAAGGGAGTTCTGCACTGTCCTAATGGTTATGCATCAAAAAGAATACTTAGGTATGGCTGATAAGATGTGTGGGAGTTCACTGGGGCAAAAGTGATACACTTGAGCAAATCATCTTTGGAAGATATCTTGGGAGGTACATGCAGAAGGGTGCATTGTACACAGGTATTGGTGTCATGAGGGCTGAGATCAATGAGACTATAATGTCCTTTGATTTGTATATCCCACACATACACAGTGCTCCATTCAAGGGATTAGTCACCACTGTAGAAACATGCCGGTGGAAGTTCCACATACCATCTATCTAGGTATACAGGTCATAGACTACTTGATCTGATCTTAATGGTATACTGTCTATATTGTAATTAGCCTGTGTATTTGATTTCATAAAGTAACTAATCCCCCATTGATTTTTCTGTCTGTTGTGTCTCCATGGCTCTGGCAACAATCTTTTGTGTGTGTTAATACTGTCTGCATTATACCAATGCAAATCTTGGATTCAATGATTGTCCACAATTTGCAGTCCTCCACAAAGCTGGTTAGACAAAAGATACATAAGTTAGTCTTGGCTTCTGAGACTTAAATAATGAACAGGAAAGGGCCTAGTGCAGAATCCTGTGGTACAGACACTGTCACTGGACTCTTGATAGAGGTGACTTCACACACTTCAACATTATGTGTCATGTATGAGATCCATTTGTCTACCCACTTGGTGACATAGGTTTTTATGCCCACTTGAGACAGTTTCTCTGTGATACCTGAGTGTGAATTTGTGTCAAATGCCTTGGCCAAGTCAAGTTATGCAGGATGATAATGTTTTCCCCATGCATGCCCTTGGCGACCTTCTTGAAGACATCAAACAGATGTAACAGACATGATGCAGCCTTAACAAATCAAACATGGATTTGGTACATAGTCAGGAGATTATCTGTCCCCTTTTTGATAAGGTCCATGATGACTCGCTGGTCTGCCTCACAGATGGCAATAGTCAGGAGTATGGGTTTGAAACTGCATTCATCAGATGATGGGCCCCCCACCCAGGCAGATGGATGCATGTTGCTGCACACCCTTCTACGAGAACATAGACTGTCTGGAGGCTATGTTGAAGTAGTGATCCAACTGTGTCTGCTAGGTCATCAGGTTTTAAGGCCCACTATAGGCAACCTGTGATGTTTTCAGGGCCAATTGAGTCTGTGTTATTAGCCATAGGGAGCGCAAAGATGAGCTGCCCTCCTGAGAATAAAAAACTGAGTAATGTCTGTATGTATACATTGGTTGATGGCCAGTGGCAACAGAGATGTGAAGTGTGAAACAAACTGTCAGCTAACAGATTGTCTATTTTCTCTGGTTGAGTATGGCTGGTGGCATCCACAAACAGCTCTGTGCTTATTTGTGTATTCCCCTTAACATTTCACATTTATTGAAATCAATGATTTGTGAAAGCACATCCAAATACGACCTTGGTCATGCATCAAATTCCGCACACTGGTACTGTTCACACAGTCATACAACTGTACCAGTACCATGTAATTAAATCAATTACACAACAGAGGCCTATATGTGTTTCATGGGAAAGCTGTGTCTGAGTGGCCTGATGCCATATAAGGACACATTACAAATCAGTTGTTTGTGGCTTATGCAGAACATTTCCTGACACAAATCCTGATAGTCATATCATAACATTGCAACATATGGATGAAACAAGACTTATGTGCCCATGTAATCAGTATGAATTTATATTGATGTCATTCACAGAGCATTTACTGATGGTAGGCAGACATATGCAAACCTGAGCCATACTGCAAGTGAGACGGTGATGGCTGAATGATGACTGTGGAGAATGCTGATCTGCTCTACTACAGCAACATGTCTTTGTAAGCCAAAAATATACATAAAAGTTTATCATACCATGTCAACAGTTCACAGGAGGCACACTACTACAGCTGTATTAAAGAAGCATGAAATGCAAGGGCAGCAGCAGCCATCAATACAGCACCTCACATTACAGATTGTAATATCCTCTTGTAGGCATACTGTACATCCACACCTCAACATAGCACATGTCAGTGACAGCAACATTGACATGTCAAATGTTCATATGGCCATAGGACATTATTAAGATAATGGCCAACATCACATAAAATTCTACCCATTATATACAATTTAAAACAAACTCCCTATATCTATATGATGGAAGACAGCAAGACTATTGTGTGTATGTGTCTATTTGTTGGATTGCATAACATACTGCCACTGTCTATATGGGGCATATACACCACACCATAACAGAATTAGTGATCACACAGGCAGTGGTCTGGAAATGGCTTGCAGAGGCTGAGATTCATGATGTGTATATGCATATCTGACATGAGCATATCCTTCACCCCTATGCAGGAAGTATGTCATGTGGATAGAGGAAAAAAAGTATGGTGGATGCATGGGGCTATGTTAAAGATTTTTCCAAGTGGTAGTTAAATGAAAAGAGATTCAAAAGATCATATAATGACATCATACAATGACCATAATGTACCACCAACCACACACACACACACAGCAATAGACTAGGCTTGGTTTGAACATTACACCTATCTAGGTATAGAAAATGAATGCCATGCAATGTAACACTAGCACCACTACATATGTATGTATTTAGCACTGTCACTTTGTACTTTGAGGCGTGTAATAGCATTATTGTATAATCAGAAGAACATGTTGGGAGGAGTGCCTCACATGGATGTGGAGTCACATATCTGTTTAAAATTGTTTCAGAAGTAATATTTGGATGCATACACCCTCAAGTTGCCTGATGTCAGATTAGAACATCTATATATACACACGTAAGTAGAGAAGCTTGAAAACACAGTACTTAATGTTATGGCCACAGCACAAACTTTTCTTGAACACTGTCAGAGTGCATGTTATACAGGATGACATCATCAGTGTGTGTTACAAGAAGATGTGACCTGTGGACTCACATACCGATCTGAAATTGTCACCATACTGATTGTTAAATGCACACACAAACCAGTTGATTGCAATAAGATTTGAACCCCTGTGTAACTATGTACATAGCACACTACTTAATAGAAGAGCAACAGCATAAGTCTGTCTTTCATAGTGTCAGATAACAGTTTATAACTGATGACTTCAGCAGTGTCTGGTGAGAAGAAGCAGTAGGTGCATCTCACATTCTGTTTTAAAATGGTCTCTTGAATGTGAGCTAACTGAACACAAGCACACACACACTAGTCATTCATAGTGAGAGTAGAACCCCTACTTAACTATATACAGACCACAGTACTTAACACAAGCACTACAGCACAAGTCTGTCTTTTGTAGTGTCGGACAAAATTTAATAGCTGATGACATCAGCAGTGACTGGTGAGACGAAGATGGTAGTAGGAGTGACTCACAAGCTGTTCTAAAATTGTCTCTTGAATGTGAACCAACTGAGCAGAAGCAGACACTCCATTTCTGGCTTTTATAGTGTCAACACTTTACAGTGATGACTTCCACAGTGTATGTTTGTACAAGATGTTCTGAGGCTTGTATGAAAGGAATGTGTAGGCATGTATGACTGTCAAAATATCTGCACTCCATGGTACTGGACTATTGACAAAAGGCTACACTCTTACGCTTGTCTGACTACACACACACACACACACACACACACACAAACACACACACACACACACACACACGCACACACGCACACACACACACACACACACACACACACACACACACACACACACACACACACACACACACACACACACACACACCAGTTGAGTGTAATGAGATTAGAACTCCTACCTAAGTAGGCACAGCAGCTTGGGATCTCTGTACTTAAATGCAAGTACCACAGCAAAAGTCTGACATTTGTACTGCTGCTGAACAATTTATAGTGGATGACATTGGATGTTTGAAAGAAGATGTTGGGAGGTCTGTATGAAATGGCTGGGTAGGCATGTATGACTGTCAAGTTATTAGTTCTGTATGTGACTGGATTTATACAGTAGGAAAAAGACTGATGTCCCTCTGGCTATACACATATACTTACCCATACATAGAGATGCACACATAATGTGGCTGCTGTGATAATTTAACACATATGTAAGTATGTTGTTACCATCTTCAAAACACAGTAGTTAATGACTACAAAACCACTGAGGTATGTATTTGCCTTGTCATAGTGGTCTTTATAGATGATGCCATCATCATTATACATTGTGGGTAACATATCCTGTTATGACAGTGGTGTGCAAAGTGTGGATTTTTATTTCATGTTGTGTTTCCAATATGCAGGTATACATTAAAAGGCAGCTTCTCAAACTACATGCAAAAAGCTGTCAGGAATGCATGTAGCAGAACTGAGACATATGCAGCTGTTTCTTAGTATGGCCTTGTACATTACACACTTATTGTCACATATGGACACACATTTTTTTTGTGATCAGCATGGATGCAACTGTGTATGCACAGTGTTCATATTTGTGAATAATTGCTGTGTATATTAATGCATGTATAAGACAATATGAATGTCTATTGTCAATATAAAGGTTTAGAGGATGTAAAAATGCAGTTGTGCTATTTATTTCTGTAGTGTAGCTGACATTTAGGAACTAATACTGACATACCAGTTTTCAAGTGCATGGGTGCAGGACACACATGACTCAGTGTAAATATGTGTTCAGTCAGTAAAAAGTGATTTTACATGGATTTTAATGGGATCAAGATTATCTGGGAAATAAACATAAGTAAAATATGCTAGTCAGCACTTTCCTTAGAGCACTGCCAAGCAGCTGGTTTGAGCTACTGCTGGCAAAGTGTTCATGCATGCAAGATGCACATTTAAAAACTACTACTTGAACTTGCAAAGTACCCATCTATACTGGCTTTGGTAGAGATAGCTAACAGATACTATGGTGCTCATAAGTAGATCATATTGTAAACGTTGTGTCATAAATTTTAGGACATTAAATAAATATTTATACGGCTTTCCCCATTTGTGGCATAGTTAAGAGATGAGCAAACACAGGTCTCTCCTTCAATGAGAAAATTATAAGAGCTCTATTGGTTCACTTTCCTGTGTGCAGACATGTTACATGGAGATGTGTGGCTGTCAGAACTTTGGACAGTAGTGAGTGGAAGAGAAACACTTGCTGCCTAGTTGTTTCTGTTGCAGCAGGTATAATGGCAGTGAGCTCTTACTTTAAGCACAGATGATACAAGGTTTGACTTCAGCTCACTTTAATTTTTTTTACATATGTATTCATGATGTAACTAAATAATGATATGATCATTTTTGGACATGTGAAAGATACTGACTACAGTGAAATACTGTATAAAAACAAACACTACTCAATTGGTTTGTGTCAACAGTATACATATAGATTTGCATATTTATACATTCAGCAGTAAAAATGAATTTATATGAAATTTTTAATATGAGTGCATTTATTCTACTTTATCTGTGTGTTTCCTTAGCAGGACAGGTTTAAGCACCATTGCTCGGAGGTAACTGAACCATATCATAGGATGTGAAGACCCATTCACCATCACTTAGCATTGTTGCATGATACCAAACTCCAGGCAAATACAGAAGGCACAAAGTGAAGGGCTTCATTGGGGATTTATTATTTATGTGTTTGGTGTGTGATTCTGTTTTTGACCAGATTAAATGTGTGAAAATGGGTTATCTAAGAAAGTGGTAAAATGGGGGCAAGCTGGGGAAGAACAATGGAAAATCAATATAGTAATGTGCAGGATGGAATTAGGAAAGAAACATAGCTATCCACTTCTTTAGCAGCATAAAATGAACATGGATAGACTATTGGATAAATTTGGACTGTTACCTCAACAAAGATGGGTGACAGCAATGTAGTAATGTTTATAGACAATTGGAAGATACATGTGTGAAGTGGGGAGCTATGCATGGGATGATATTTTTGGGGGGGACAGGTGCCCATTTTTGTGTTTTCATTTCAGTAAGAGAGGAATGTTGGTTAAGGGATGTAAATATGCCAGGGACAGGTAATTGGGGTAGGTGAGGAAGTGGCTGCTAACAAGCAGGACAAACAAGACAAGAGACAAGGATGGTGAGGTATGCAATAGGATGGGGGACATCATAGGTTTATAGGTTCATAGGTAGGTACTAGGTATAGGCCCAAGCGCCTACATAAGCATAGCCGACAAGGTTCCATGGCTTCAGGACTGGGGATAGGGAGGAGACATTAGATGCCAATCCCCCCTAAGCATGGGGACAATGATAATCTAGTCCTCACCCTCAGAACTGTTATCATTGTCCCCTTCCTGAGCTTGCTGTTGAAGTACTTGATGTTTTCTTTTGCCCAGCATTCTGTCGAGCTTCTTCTCCATCCAGTTGAGGCATACATCAATGGTACTTTCCACAACCTCAATGCACCATGCCTGGCATGTCCTGGCGGGTGATATAAATCACCATCTTAGCCAATACTCCCAGACGGTACCACTGTACCAGCTGCCAGGGTAATGATACCTGAAGTTGAGGGCCTGGGCAGTGTAGGGGCTGCAGAGGCAGTCCTGCCAGGTTGGGTACCAGACGTGCTTGGTGTCGATGGGGCAGCCATTGAAGGGGTGGCAGGCTGAGCTGCACTGGTTGGCCTACCTCCCTGTGCTGGAAATCATTTTGTTAGTTGTCAGAAATTGATAGGGTCAGACTGTTTTGACCACACATATAAGAATAAAAAGAGAGTTAAGGGGTAGGGTAAGAGCGAAAGAAACAAAAAGATAATTAGAACCATCATATGCCACATACAATTAATTAGTATGATATAATTTATGTTTGCATTAACTATACTTTTTAACTACTACAAACTATGACTGATAATTGTTCCAAATAATCCTTACAATATGCATATATTGCACAAATACTTTATCAAATAATACAGATTAACAACATGGCATGGCATGAAATTATTATGCAATAGTTTTTAATTATTTTATGCTATATTTTTCCCTGTGGAATTTGAACACAACATCTGAATACAATATTACAATTGTCTCCTACAGTTGGCTTCAGCTACACTCTGAAGCATACATGCTTAATTTGATACTAATGTATAGAAGAGCAATACTTTTGATAAAATAATATTATTTTGTGCTACATACATACCCCTTGCTTCTCTAGGTCTTTCCAAATGCTCAGCATGGGCATCCCTGTTCACTGCAATTTCATGGGAGGCTGTAAAAGACAAAGGGGAAAAAGAGAAGAACATTATGCATACCAACCTTAGCTACATCCAGCTTTCTATATAATTTAAAGTATCTTTATCTGTATACTTACACAACTGTGAGATGTCAACAGTCCTAAACTCATCCAACCACTGATTGGGTTGTGTTGCTTATGCCTTTTTAGACCATTGTAGTGATGCCAGGTCATGGAGTGCCAGTCACAGTGGAGACAGCTTTGGCCAGATTATTCCAAGCTTCTGATTTGTATTGAGACCTGGTGTAGTCCTCCCACAATAGCCTATGGCTGTGGTGCTTTACAAGGAGCCCAATGAATATTCTGAACTTCGTTACACCCCACCTTTGAGCCCCAAAATAGGCACCTTCTCTTCTAGCTCCTGCCATGTCCATGCAGATCAAACAGCAACAGTTAGTGTTTTCCCACCAATTTGTTTTATCACGTTTTAGGCTAGTGCACAAATCCGAAAACCATGTCAACAGCATTTTCAATATGTTGTATAGAGCAACATTGGCAAACAGAGAGGAAAGTGGTTTATGAACTAAGAAGAGGAATGTTACAGTTGGCATTAGTTTTTGGTTTGGATGATGTTGTATCTGTTAGTTGATTTAACTTTGCAGACATGTATTGGGGGTATATATTTTTATGACCTGATTCATTTTTTGTGTGGCTTTACACAAAGATAAAAGCAATTTGTACAATGTGGGATTCAAACCTATGTACAACAGACAAAACATAGTCTTCCACATAGGTGTTTTTTTATCCTTGCCACAGAAGAGGTGCCTGTCAGACATGCTCATTAAGTATATCAACACATGATGGAGTGAGTGGTTAACCATATATGTGTGTGACCTGACAAGGTCCTGGTTTATAAATTCATGTGTGTGTATGACTATAATTGAAGTATGAAGTCTATCCCAGGCCAGAAAATACACTTTTAAGTACATAAACATAATTGTCAGTATACCCTCAGTCACACATATAATTCATATGACTTCCAATGCTGTACATAGTTATTGTTATTTATAATTAACTTTAGACTGTTCTTTTAATTTTTAAAAGTTAGTTGATGTACATTAATAAACTTTTGAGTGTGCAAGTGTGCTAGATTAGAACCCTGGCTTACCTGTATTGTAGTCATTAACTTACACAAGTTGCCACAGGGAAGGTTGAGTTACAAGTGTATTTTTTACAGTCATTACTGTGCAGAGTGCTCATTGCACCTGAGACCGTGTTTGTCAGACCTGCTCATTAGTTAAACATATACATTAAAGAAGTGAATATTTAACCATGTATGTGCGACATGAAAGTTCATAAAATTAATGTTTATTTGTAGAACCATAATTCTAATGATACCCACAGTGGTAATGGGCAGGTATGGTGTTAAGAAGAGGAATGCAGAAGGTCAGATGGTAGTGGATCTTGCGAAAAGTATTGACATGGCTGTGGTGAATACATATTTTAAGAAGAGGGAGGAGCATAGCATGATGTACAAGAGTGGAGGAAGATGCACACAGGTGGATTATATCCTATACAGGAGGGCCAGTTTGAAGGAGATTGGAGACTGTAAAGTGGTGACTGGGGAAAGAGTAGTTAGGCAGCATAGAATGGTGGTTTGTAGGATGATGTTGGTGATCAAGAAGAGGAGGACAAGTGTGAGAGCAGTGCCAAGGATCAAATGGTGGAAGTTGAAAAAGGGTGATTGTGAGGTGGAGTTCAGGGAAGAGTTAAAACAGCCACTGGGGGGGGGGCAGTGAAGAGTTACCAAATAGCTGGGTAACTACAAAAGAGATGGTAAGGGAGACAACTAGAAAGGTGCTTGGTGTGACATCTGGACAGAGGAAGGAGGACAAGGAGACCTGGTGCTGGAATGAGGAAGTACAGGAGAGTATACAGAGGAAGAGGCTGGCAAAGAAGAAGTGGGATTGTCAGAGAGATGAAGAAAGTAGACAGGAGTATAAGGAGATGAGGAGCATGGCAAAGAGAGAGGTGGCAAAGGCTAAGGATAAGGCATATGGAGAGTTGTATGAAAGGTTGGACACTAAAGAGGGAGAATAGGACCTGTATCAATTGACTAGACAGAGGGACCGAGCTGGGAAAGATGTGCAGCAGGTAAGGGTGATAAAGGATAGTGAGGGGAAACACAAGCAAGGGGTGTGTTGAGCAGATGGAAAGAGTAGTTTGAGGGGCTGATGAATGAAGAGAATGAGAGAGAGAGAAGGTTGGATGATGCGGGGATAGTGAATCAGGAAGTGAAACAGATTAGCAAGGAGGAAGTACAGACAGCTATGAAGAGGATGAAGAATGGAAAGGCTGTTGATCCAGATGACATACCAGTGGAAGCATGGAGGTGCTTAGGAGAAATGGCAGTGGAGTTCTTAACCAGATTGTTTACTGAAATCTTGGAAAGTCAGAGGATGCATGAGGAGTAGAGAAAAAGTGTTTTGGTACCTATTTTTAAGAATAAGGGTGATGTGCAGAGTTGTAGTAACTACAGAGGGATAAAACTGATCAGTCACAGCTTGAAGTTATGGGAAAGAGTAGTGGAAGCTAGGTTAGCTCATTACAGCCAAGTGACATCTCCAGGCATTTCTGCAGTTACCTCCTACTGTGCCTCTAGGTGTCAAATATTGCCTGTTCATATTTGCATTAATAATTCCAAAACCATCCTACATACAAGGTATCAGAATAGTTTATCTGGCAAACACAACTGTATTGATATATGAGCTCTGTCAATTAGTATTTGGTAGAATTGTAAGGTAATAGCTTCATTTTTAAAGACTGAAGCCACACCCATTGGGAGTTAAAAGTGCAAACTTAAAAGAGCTCTACTGGATAGAATGAGTTAAGAAGGGAGGTGATGATTAGCAATCAGCAGTATGGTTTAATGCCAGGAAAGAGTACTAAAGATGCAAAGTTTGCTCTGAGACCGTTGATGGAGAAATATAGGGAAGGTCAGAAGGAGTTGCATTGTGTCTTTGTGGACTTGTAGAAAGCATATGATAGGGTGCCTAGAGAGAAGTTGTGGTATTGTATGAGGAAGTTAGGAGTGGCAGAGAAGTATGTAAGAGTGGTACAGGATATGTACAAGGGTAGTGTGACAGTGGTGAAGTCTGCATTGAGAGTGACAGATCCGTTTAAGGTGGAGGTGGGATTACATCAAGGATCAGCTCTGAGCCCTTTCTTATTTGCAATGGTGATGGACAGGTTGACAGACGAGATCAGACAGGAGGCCCCATGGACTATGATGTTTGCAGATAACATTGTGATCTGTAGTGAGAGTAGGGACCAGGTTGAAGAGACCCTGGAGAGGTGGAGATATGCTTTAGAGAGAAGAGGAATGAAGGTCAGCAGGTCTAAGACAGAATATGTGTGTGTGAATGAGTGGGAGGATAGAGGAATGGTGAGGATGCAGGGAGGATGCAGGGAGTAGAGTTGGCGAAGGTAGATGAGTTTAAGTACTTGGGATCAACAGTTCAGAGTAATAGTGAGTGTGGAAGAGAGGTGAAGAAGAGAGTACAGGCAGGGTGGAATGGGTGGAGAAAAGTGTCAGGAGTGATTTGTGAGAGATGGGTACCAGTAAGAGTGGAAGGGAAGGTCTACAAGAGGGTAGTGAGACCAGCTATGTTGTATGGGTTGGAGACATTGGCACTGACAAAAAGGCAGGAGTCAGAGCTGCAAGGGGCAGAGTTAAAGATGTTAAGATTTGCACTGGGTGTGACAAGGATGGACAGGATTAGGAATCAGTATATTAGAGGGTCAGCTCAGGTTGGACAGTTTGGAGATAAAGCAAGAGAGGCGAGATTGCATTGGTTTGGACATGAGCTGTGGAGGGATGATGGGTATATTGGGAAAAGGATGCTAAGGATGGAGCTGCCAGGTAAGAGGAATAGAGGGAGGCCTAAGATAAGGTTTATGGACTTGGTGAGAGAGGACATGCAGGCGGTTGGTGTGACAGAGCAATATACAGAGGTCAGGAAGAAATGGAAACAGATGAACCAGTGTGGCGCCCCCTAACGGGAACAGCCAAAAGAGAAGAAGAAGACCCACAGTTACACATTTAATATATATGATATCGGGAACACTTCACAATGCTGAAATCCTGAAAGATCAAATTTCATATGGCTGAAACCATATGATCGAACTTTCGGAATCCCGACGTGAACGGAGATCTGTATACAGCATGGAATGGGAGATTTCCCTTTCCCTCACTGTAGTGTGATCTTGTAGTTGGAATATTTAAGTAGTGGGGGTGTGGGAGGCACAGTGGGGCTTGCCCCCCTGTAGAAACATTTAATTTTTTTTTTTTGATTTGTTTCAGAATTTTGATATTCCGAAGCATCAGTCATATGGTCTCGGTCATATGAAATTCAATGTTTCAGAATTTTGAGATTCTGAAGTGAATGCATAATATCCTGTGTATGCTTAATGCACCTGCTATACATAGTTATTTATATGTGTAATTATTTTTCTATTATGAATTTCTGTATAAAGTAAAGTAGAACAGCAGTAATAAAACTTTTAACTTTGCTGGATTAGAACCCAGGCTCACTTGTATTGTAGCCCTTAATTTACACCTGCTGCCACAGGAACAACTAGGCAGCAAATTAATATTTTCACATTCATTATTAGATGGCCGGGCAATGCTGCTTAGAATTTTTGCACGGTGGAAGACCACACATAATACAATGTATCTGTTTTGAAATTGACAAGTGTCTGCTTGTTGTCTGCAGGTGTTCTGGATGTGCAGGTATTGTGGAAGTTTGCTAACTGCTGCGCAATACCACTTAGCATGTTTGCACGATGGAAGGGAAAAGATGTAACAATGTATCTTTGATGAAATCGACAATGTCTGATTGTTGTCTGGTCTATTACACTGTCTTTGCTCAGAGGTGAGCAATGTGCAAACAAGAGTAACAAAGCTCAACATGTATTAATATTGCAAAAAAGTGCTTATACATTTTTATCACTAAAAGATAAATATGAGATTTGAACCTTCATCTACATATAATATGTGCTGTGTGATTCATTTTATTTACCAGATGTGCTACACACACACACACTTGATTCACACCTTTAATTTATGCTGTCGTTATCATAGAAACAACTTTCATTACTTTTTATTTATTTCACTGTTTTAGCATATTTGTGATAAGCTGTGTGTCGTACATATTTTTTTTAAAAATAAAAAATGAAACATAAACAACATTACAAACTACACATTAACACACCTTAAATGACTCTGGATTTAAACAGTCAGACTAATAAACCTGCAGAACACAGTAAGGGTGTCTTAGCTCTCTTTGCCACAGAAACAGTTTTGAAGCAGGAATGCAAATCATTGTGCATACAAATAAGCCCCATTTTCACCACAGTATTATAAAGACATATAACAGTTGTACATTCTCAGTTGTTTGTAAGTGTTGCTTACATATTTAGTGCAATAAATGATCACAGACCCATTTATGAGTATTGTTTGCACCAGTGCTTGTGTGTGTGTATATATATATATATATATATATATATATATATATATATATATATATGTATATATATATATATATATATATATATGTGCATTTGAAACTTTTATCTGTATGCACTTCTTATAGTTTACTCTTGGTGCAGGCATTTTTGGCAGGCATTGATTTTCACAGCTAGACAGCCTTATTAACTGTCATCACAAATGTTATTGTTAAAACCGATTATCGTACAGTCTTCTATCTGATTTCATGGAAATATAAAGTGCGATATTGTGAATGACACAGGGATGTTAATGGTTTTGAAATGATAGACACAGCCAGGGGAGTGCTTGGCACAGTGAGAAGTGACTAGCAATCATATACAATTGACTTTTATGTCGTAAATGTGTGCCCATTGTATGAGAATTGTACTGAAAGCATTTATAACACGTGAATTATGTGGCATTCCTTGGATTGTACAAACAGTCATTTTCCTATTGTTTTGGGGATGGGCGAGCCAAGTACTATCTGTGTGTTGCCACAGCAAAACTTGGGTTTCAAGGGTTTTGCTCTTGAAGTTGTGTAGTCATCCTGGTATTTCTGTGGTAAACAATACGGTACTCCATTGGTATTCATTGTTTTGGGCCAAACATTGTTTTTTTGTGTGAATGTGATATGGTACAAACATAACAGCCTTAAATCACACACCTTCTACTTAGTCACATTGACAAGTTTAGGTATGCAAGATCTGCCATTTATTTATGTTCTTAGACATTTATCTTCCTATTCTATGTTCAGCACTTACCTTAATAGTTCAGCAGTTAAAAGTGTTTTACTTTGGGTCTGAGTCTGTGTGATGCTAGCAGTACACAGCCATTAGATGGTTAATTAAAGGCTGTGAGCATTGCCTGGCATCAATGTTACTGTATGTATGTGCATAGGATGAAGGTTTTATGCCCTTAGGTGGTGAGTATGTCTGCTGTCCATTGCCTCTTAGCCAGGGTGAGCATATTTTGAGCATGCCTATGTCTGCCTACACCCACAGCAGCTGTAGGCTTCCCTTCTGCTTTGACAGCTCACCTGCGTGTGGCTGTAGTGACCTTGCCAGTGGTGGTGGGATGTGTGCCCCTTCCTCTTTGTGCTCCTGCTGAAGCTATTTTCTCAAAATAATATTGTGAAGGATGACACAGAAGGTAAAAATGTCAGCCCAAGTATGGGGATTGTACTGCAGGGCTCCCCCTGATGTATCTAGGCATCAGAATCCATAACTTCAGCAGCCCAAACCCATGATCTATGATATTTCTTGTTTGAGCATGTGCCTCATTATAGTGTTATTCGGTGGGTGGGCATGCATTTCTGATGGGCGCCATCAATCACAGTTAAAGTACATGCCCTGCATCACCCAGTAAATGACCTTGTGGGATATCCCCCTAGAAGACTTCTGATAGAATTAAGAGTTGTCAGATATGGGAATTGTGGTAACTGCCTGTGTTGCCTGGGTTGCTAGCACACCATTCAGGATGATTCCCTTAGCATTACACATGACCTGACAGTTATTGGAGTGGAAGCCCTTTCTGTTTATGTATACCCCTCCCTGTTCCACTAGTGGTGCTTTGATTTCATTGTGCATGCAGTCTATGGCATCCAGGACTTCAGGGAAGTGTGTTACAGGGTAGAGCACCTGCATAGTTGTGGGTCTGTCCTCAGGTGTACAGGGAACATATATGTTGTCTCTGGTATGTTGTAGCATAGCATTCAGGAACTGACATAGGATTCTGGATGCTGATGCCTGTGACACTCCCATTACAACCCTTGCTGGTCTCTGGAAGGTTTCTGTTGCTAATACTCTAAGTGCTACACGTATCTTAATCTCCACAGGTGTTGGTTCCCTCAGGTTGGCCCTTGTTATCAGTTGAGAATGAGGGAGGTTGCAGAATTCCTGTTGTGTGTCTTTATCCATCCTGTAGCACTCTACAATTTCTACCTGATGCAGACCATGGAAGGTTAAATTGGGTGTAAACACCATTCTCCTTCTCCTTTTGAATGAGGTCTATTAGCAGCAGCAGCTGCATAGACATGGGCCTGCTGTGCGCACACATGAATAAGAGCAACAGTAGCCCCTAACATTGTTTCTCTGTACACTAGTTTCTGTGGCTGTAGTCCAAAAGATTTTGGAATTCACAGGGAAAACCTGTTCTGAGTCTACATGATTGCTTTATAGCTTGTTGAATAGCTCTTCATCTTGGATTGGTTGATTAGCATACAGTTCAGCTGCTAATGCAGTAATTAGCATGCCACAATGTTTACTATGTTTGAATGGCTCTTTACGGCATGTAGAGCCACTTACTGAATACAAAACAGTATGCTATCATGTATGAGTCATGTCACGATGTGCACACATTCTTAGCACTCTGTGTAGGGTCTATTGAATCCAGCCCACAGTCACCTTGACTAGCCAGTAGGCTACTTGTATAATAACAGTTGCGCTAATCTAGTGGAGTAGTTGAAGGATTTAAAGCCTTTGATTTTCTTGACAAAGTATCTTTGAGACCTTTCTAGTTGAGCAATATTCTTTAATTTATATGTACTGAAGAGGGCATTGTGTTCAATGATGTCTCTGATAATGGAAGAGTAAAATGACAGGATGACTTCTTTTTACCTTGAAGATATTCCCTTGGAAATTAACTGGGCCATATAAAAGGATTTCCTGGCTATGGTAGAAATGTGATTATCGAATGAGAGAAAGAGAGTTGTCCATATAAGCACTAGGTCTCTTCTGACTATATCTGTCATAGGTTCATAGGTAGGTACTAGGCTATTGGCCCTAGAGCCAATATAAGCCTAGCCAAAAAGGTATTTTCCTATGCCCCTGTCAAGCAGAGCCACAGAAGTGATCCCCAGGGTGAATTTGCTATTTCCCATCCAATCATCAAGATTTTTCCTGAAGAGTGCTGATGAGGAGCTTTGTTTGATATAGATAGGTAGTTTGCTCCAGAGTATAGAAAGTTTCTGGGACAGGAATCTGTCCCTCCAGCATGTTCTGTTTATTGTGGTGACAAGGTTTAGGTCCCTAGAGCATGTAGCTCAGAGGGATTGGGATTTCTTTAAGTGTAGCATGTCCAACAGCTCTGGGTTTGACATAGCTCTGTATGTTAGGCAGAGATCGCCTCTTAGTAGGCGATATGCAATGGAGTAAAGCTGGAGTTTATTTAGACAGTCTGCGTAGGGCATCTGTTTGAGTTCAGTAATCCTCTTTGTGAGGAATTTCTGGGGCCTTTCCAGTTGTTGTAAATGTCTTGTGAGTTACATACAAAAAGGGGTGTTGTACTCTATAATGGGTCTAATGAGTGATAAGTAGAGGGGAACAATGACCTCTTTTTTCCTGGATGAGAAACCTTTTGTGATGAGGTGTGCCATGTAGATGGATTTCCTGACTACTGTGGTAATGTGATTATCAAATGAGAGACTACTGTCCACCTGTATCCCAAGATCTCTTATCACACTTTCAGTGTTAAGTAGACTACCGCCTATGTGGTAGTTCATGGGTACAAAGTTTTTACCAAAGGGGATGACAATGCACTTTTTGGCACTGAGCTTGAGGCCATGGCTTTGACACCAAGCATCTGTCTCAGTGAGGCCCTTTTGTAGGATGTCCACATCATTAAGAGTTTCGATTATGGCTCCTGGTTTGCAGTCATCTGCGAACTTCCTTAGCTAAAGACCTTCTGTGTTGACCTGTACTTCAGAGAAGTAGATACCAAACAGGAGAGGACTCAGGACTAAACTCTGTGGTACTCCACTTGTCTCTGGTCTGAAGTTGGATTTGGAGTCTGCTGCTTTCACAGTGTGGGTTCTGTCAGTGAGCCAGCTGGCAACCCATCTTGTGACATAGGGATTTATACCTAGTTTAGTGAGTTTATTTATAATTCCAGAGTGGGGGATAGTGTCGAAAGCCTTGGTGAGATCTAGATAGGCTGTGTGAACCACCATACCCTCATCTATGGCTTTGGTGACTGCTTCAAAGAAGCCTATCAGGTTTAGGAGACATGATCTGCCTTTTACAAACCCAAACTGGGTGGGGTCCAGAGTTTGGAGATTACCAATGTCTTTGTTTATAACTTTCATGATGATATGTTCCATGGCCTTGCAGACCAGGCTCGTCAGGCTAATGGGGTGGTAGTTCCCGGGGTCCATGGTGGCTCCCCCTTTGTGGAGTGGGATAACTGTCACTGTGCATCATTCAGTGGGCACAAAGCCTGAGGTGAGGCTATGAATGAACATGGTACTTAGGTGGGGTGCCAGTTCATTCTGTAGTTCAGAAAAGGAGTACCATTTAAAACATATGATGCAGGAACAGCTTTTTTACTGAATGCTACTATTCTGTGCTTTTTTTGATTTTAACTTGAGACTGTTTTCAGTACATCAGGTATGTGTATATTTCTCCTTGCTGGAGCTGTTTAATATAAGTGGATGAGCAGATATCAGTGCCCAGCTTGTAGTCATCAGCAAACTTGGTCAATCAGAATTCTGGGATATTGGTCCAGATAGCCACAATATAAATGTCAAATAGCATAGGAACCAGCACTGATCCCTGTGGTACCACACTGATTTCAATTCTCCATTCATAAAGAGCTCTAGCAACTTTCACAACTTGGAATCTGTTGGATAGCCAATTTGTAATCATGTGGATAACATAGGGGTTTACACTAAGTTTGTCTAATTTTTTTAACAATACCTGCATGGGGGGATAGGGTTAGAAGCCTTGGTCAAATTAAGATAAGCAGTGTGCACTGAGTGACTGGTATTCACAGCCAGTGAAACCTTTTCAAAGAAGATTACTAGGTTTAGGAGACCGGACCTGTCCTTCACAAAACCAAACTGATTAGGATCTAGATCAACGTAAGTTGTCTGTATCTGCATAAATGAGATTTCCTAGGATATGTTCCATGGCTTTGCATATAAGGCTGCTGAGGCTGATGACCTTATAATTGTATGAATTTATGAGGGAACACCCTTGTGTAGGGGAATCACAGTTGCTGTTCTCCAGGCATCAAGCTCTAACCCTGTGGATAGGTTGAGGTTGAAAAGTTTAAGTAGAGGGTCAGATAATACATACTTGGCACTGATGAGATGCAGCCTGGTACTCTGTCCGGCCCCAGGGAAGTATTACTTTTAGTCTTTGACAAGGATTTTAAGACTTGGTCCAAGGTGATTTCAGGGAAACTACATTTTCAGGGATGCTGGGGGAACAATGCGGATAGGTGAGGTAAAGTTAGTACTAAATTTGTCTGCCAATATATTGGCTATATCCTTGGGACTGGGATACGTGCTATCATTATAGATGAGGTCAGTACATTGCTGGACACTATTTCTTAATTTCCTGACATAACTGAAGAAAGATTTGCAGCTTTCTTTGGTACCTTAAGCTCATATTCTGCTTTACATTTTCTAATAGTACTCTTAAGTTCCTTGCTGTCATGCTTCAGTGTGGTCCTGAGATAAGGGGCAGGGATTTTTAACAACTTGTCATAATTTTCCTTCTTTTGTTATACATTTTATTAATATGAGAGTTCCACCAGAGAGATTTATGCATAAATTTACCAATAAACACATTCGACCGCAACTATAAATCACTTCAGAGATGTTTATTACTTAAAACATAAGCACTTTTGTCTATGCGTATAAAGACTTCATCAGATAAAATACATTCACTGACCCGCTCCATTTTAAATTCCCCCAAAAAGTCACGTGACCCGCATATCAATTAAACATGCTATGTTTTTTGCTAATAAATGAAATGTATATACCAGTATTAACAACTGATTCATTTTTGCAATTAATTTTAAGGTTTTTAAGGATGTGTTTGAATTGTGACATATGTTTAATTCATTTACCATCGCAGACCAATTTGTTTATTGATGGCGTTTCATATCTTATTGCTGATTTTTGTTATTCCTAAAGTTACCATTATAATCAGGGTGGACAAGTACTGCTATTACTATGCAGCTATTTAGGTTTTCATAAAAGTCTGAGGTGATGTGGCAGCTGTCTTAGTTGGGTTCTTTGCAGGGGATTGTTGGGAATTTTTAATATATTTTCAACAAGCTGAAGTAGATTTGTTTTAGTGAAGTCCCTTAAGATGGTCTCAGTTGGTGGTTGTGGATGGTACCACTAGTCCTGACAGAGAAGATGACTGTCTTGTGGTCAGATATAACTAGGGATGAGAAGATACAGGCAGGGGCTTGTTTGGTAAGGACCTGGCCAAAAATATTAGAACCTCTAAAGGGTAGTTTTAAAACTTTCTCTAGAACATTGGCATTAACAAAGTCCTGGAAATACCGAACATATCCATTTTTAGAGGTATAAGTGGGCTGGTTAATGCTTGGGTAATTGAAATCCCAGCACAAATGTATTTGATTTGATATTTAGCCCTTTGATGGTGTTAAGGCAATTTCCATGCTATTTGAATAATGGGGATCAGACGTTAGCAATGTAGTAAGAGTTGGAGTTAATGGTGGTGCTTTGGATCTCTGGGAGCTACGTGTTAGGGTCCTGGGCTGTTTGACATAAGGTGATGGTATTTTTTAACACCTTTATTAAATTATCATTTAAGACATAGGCAAATATACATTAATAGAAAATAAAACAAACCATATTAACATTTTTATTCAGTTACATAAATTACACATCACATATGTACTCTTTCTGTATAACTATCATCAGTCCAACATTTATATAAATTGTTCAGTTCCTGCCTTCCTTTAAACCTCACTCCTCCTCCTGAACATTACTCTATATGTACTTTTCCCACAATTTACATTTATTTCTATGTAATTTGCTTATTCCATTTTCTAAAGCTCCCTCTTCCAGTTATTTTATCACTTTTACAGTTTTTCATACTTCAAACACAGTTGGTTTAGACTTTGATTTTAATTTTCTAGTAACTGCTTTTTTGCCAGCCAACAGAAAAAACTTAATAAGAGTTACTATATCTAGGCAATTCAGATCCTGGGTCCCATCTCAATAGAATAATTTCCTTATTTAACAGCCATTTGCTC
This sequence comes from Protopterus annectens, assembly GCF_019279795.1. Lineage (NCBI taxonomy): Eukaryota > Metazoa > Chordata > Ceratodontiformes > Protopteridae > Protopterus > Protopterus annectens. The sequence goes on from NC_056731.1 coordinate 196,927,026, forward strand.
ACCCAATATTTCTGACAGAGAACTCTGTAGAGAATTTTTAAAACCTGACAACTCATTACACTCCCAAAACACATGTTCTCAATTATCTCTTACTTCCCCATCATACCTCCCACATTTTATTTATTTTACATTTGGTTACTGGGAAAGTCTGACTGGACATAGGTCCTTTTTCAGCAGAGGACTAGGGAGAAAAGCTTCAACATACAAAGATGAAATATCAAATATAACACAATCACAGACCACTGAATAGTACAGCTTAATTAATACCACACATTACATACTACACATTACATGGTAGTTATAAACAGCCTCAGATACCTTCTATAAGACAATTAAAAACAATCATGGTAGTATATCATATTTTTGGATATATAATTTTAATAGATTTAGAAAAAAGTGTTATGAAGAAGATGAAGAACAGAAAAGGGAATACAGAAAATAGTTACTGCAGGTTAGAGTTCTGTACAGCAGTTATTATATAAAAGCAGTCAAGATGTCACCAATATATCTATTATTTATTTATTTTTTTAAGATGGGTATGGAACGAAGGAAGGGGTGGGTTTACATTAGACTAACGAAGGAAGGGTTGGGTTTACGTTAACCTGAACTGTCACAATTGCAGGTACAAGAGTTTCTTAGGAGTGTTTTTAAAGATCTTTTAAGTTGTGATAGTGAGGGCGTGGTAGAGATGTCAGTGGGCAAGGTGTTCCATTTTCTAGCTATGTCATTTGAATAAAAGGACTCACCAGCAGTATTATTAGCTTTTGTTACTACCAGGTGGAATTTGTTAGTAAAGAAAAGGACCCTGTTACTGGTGTACGGGTGTATTAAATTTTGTAATGCTGGTGTTTTTTCAGGGTGGTGAACAATTATGTGGGTTAGAAGGAGTTGGTTATAAAGAATGAGGTGTGGAAGTTCAAGCTAGTTGAGTTGTTTAAGAGCTAGGCAGTGGTGTGAGTTATGTGGGGCCCCAGTGGCAAATTTAGCAATTTTGTTGCAGCAGATATCTAATAGTTATATCTGATTTTCTAAGATTTATAAGCAGTGGAGAAGCATATAGAAGTGTAGAGATGAGATGTGTTTCTGCTATTTTGGCCCTAGTGGTTTTTGTGAGAAATTGTTTATTTCTTTATAACATACCCAATTTTTTATGCACGTTTTTATGGTAAGGGAGATATGGATATCAAATTTCATGTTACAATCAATCTCAACCCCTAGTAATTTGGTGTGGGAGACAGGGGAGATAATTGTTTTGTTATTGGATACGATGTTGAATGTTGAAGTTGGGTATGTGTGTCATGTGGGCTGGAAGATCAGTAGTTTTGTTTTATTGGGATTCAGTATTAACTGGGAGTTAGGAAGCCATGCTTCCACAGAGAGAAAGGAGGCTTGGGTTAGTGACTGCAGTTCATTGAGAGAGGAAAATGCACAAATTAGTGTAGGGACATCAGCATATTGGATGACTGAAGCATGTAGAGTAAATTTATGGAGGTTGTTGGCAAAGATGGAGAAGAGTTGGGGTCCCAGGATAGAGCTCTGGGGTACACCAAGTGTGACTGGCAGTAGGGGAGAGAGTTCATGCTGCCATTGGACTGCTTGCTGTCGACCTGTTAAATAACTTTGAAATCAGGTAATAGAGGGTTCACTAAAATTTAGTTCTGAGAGAGTTTTAATAAGTTTACTGTGGTTGACCATGTCAAAGGCTTTTGAGAGATCAAGAAAGATAGCAGAAACATATTTACCATTATTTCCTTGGTTATTAACTGTGTGAGTGAATGATATAATGGCTGTGGTAGTGCTATGAGATGGGCGGAAGCCATGATGAGTATATGTGACAAGTTTTTGATTTTTTAGATAGTCCATGATTTGAGTGTGTATACACCTCTCAAGGATTTTGAAAAGTGGAGATAGAAGTGTAATAGGATGATAGTTGGCTAGTTCTTTTGAGTTACCCCCTTTGTGGAATGGAATAATGTGGGAGATTTTGCAGATTTCTGGCATAAGGTTTTCAGATATGGAGAGGTTGATAAGAATGGCTACAGGGTATGTGATAGCCTCAGCTGCAATTTTTAGAAATTTGGCTGGAAATTTATCGGCTGACAGTGTTGGTGGTTTTAGTTTTGTAAGTAGTTTTTTAATCTTATCTGCAGAGACAGGTTGGAGTGTAAAGCCATTATTCTTATTAAGAGATCTAGGTGGTTCATTTGAGGAGGCAGAGCACTGAGATTTAGAGAGGGCTAGAATGGATTCTGTAAAGTATTTATTGAATTGTATGGCTACATTTTCTGAAGTAACAGAAGTGGTTGGAGAGGGGGTGCTAGACTTTTCTGGGTGTAGAATGTTGTTAATAGCAGTCCAGAACTTTTTAGGATCATTTTGATGTTTAATTTGAACATTGTGGTAGTATTTTGTTTTGTCTAGTTTGACCTTTTTCTTTAACTTGTTTCTCAGTTCAAGGTGCGTTTGCTTTGCGGCATAGGGTCTAGTTTTGTGCCAATGATCCCAGGCTTTGTCTCTGGTCTTAAGAAGGGATCTGGTCTCTTTGCTCAACCAAGGGGCAAAGGTTGATTTAATTCTAATTGTTCTAGGAGGAGCTTGTGAGTTTAAGATGTTTAAGAAGGTAGAGTTAAAATACCTGGCAGCTTCTTCAAGGTTCAGAAGCTTGAGAAGATTCCAATTGCAACTTTTTAGTGTGGAGATGAAGTTTGAATTTTTTTGTATTTCTGATTAGTTGTAAAGTGTTTGGTTTCTCTAGAGAAATTCGTTGTCTTATTGCAAATGTTGGGAAGTGGTCACTTAGGCTGTTAGGGAGGCAGCCTGAATCACTGAGTTGAGTAGGCCTGTTTGTCCGTATCCAGTCGAGGACTGACTGCCACTTAGTTAATTTTTCAATTCCTGTTGGGGATTGAATGGTTTGGGAGAATCTATGGAGGCTGATATGGTTAATGGGGGTAGTAGAATTACTACCAAAGTTAGCCAGTCTATGTTGAAATCCCCCATGATAATGGTTTCATGTGGGAGTGATTCAGAGGTCCAGCTGAGTAAGTTTTCTAGGATGGGTATGTTATTGCTGGGTAGAAAGTAACATCCTATTATGTTGATAGATTTATTGAGGTTAAGTTTTAGCCTTGTAAGAATTATTTCTGCATTATCTAGGGTGGGGGTACTTATATCCAATGTTTCGATATTAAGCTGTTTTTTTAAATAATATTGCCACACCACCTCCTTTCTTGGTTTTTCGGTCATTACATAGGATGTTATAACCAGGGGACAGAATTTCATTGTTATAGATGTTAGCTTTTAACCATGTTTCACTTACTAAAGCCCCAGTACTTGGACCGAAGCTCCAAAGGTGGTGGTGTTTCCATATTCATAAAGGATGCACACACCTCCAGACTGGTAGCCCAACATAACACATCAGAGATACTTTAGGTGCAGCTTACATTGGGTAAGACAGCGGTTCAGGTCGTAGCCCACTATAGGTCCCCAACAATGTCCCAAGACTCACACTCCACATTTCTAAGCACACTGGAGAATATTAGGGTCCAACCTAACACTCTCATGCTGGGTGACTTCGACTACCCCTACATTAACTTGGAAAACTACTCATGTACCAATACACTTGCCCACCGTTTCCTGGAATTCATTAATTCAAATGCCCTGGACCAGCTCGTTCTTACCCCCACTAGAGGTAACAACATCCTTTACCTGGTCATTTCTGACATGGGCACCATTGCTCTACACCAATAGTTAACTCCTCCCTGGTTAGATCTGACCACAAACTAATCACCCTGGAAATCCACCCCCCCCTACCCCCCAACAAAGGTAACCACTATGAAAAACTTCTCTAAACCTAACTTTGGAGTCCTAAAAAGAGAGGTGGATAACTTCATGGCACCCATGCAAATGGAGAATAGTTGCATGACTGCCAGATCATACACCAATGCATTGTACAAACATGTACACAAATGCATGGATCTCGTCATACCAAATAGAACAAAGATGCTCTCCTCCAAATAAAGGAAGTCAATCTGGTGGTCCCCTGCCATAAACAAACTCTACAACAGAAGGAGGAAACTGATGACTGAATAAGGTGAAGTCCCAAGACTGGAAAAACTCCCTTATCAGCCTCAACAAAAAGTTGAGATCCTTCATCAAATCCTCTAAAGCTAGCTATGAAAACAGAATTACAGCAGATAGTAAAGTCAACTACAAGGCCTTCTATAGTTATGTAAGGAATCTCCATAGCAATACCCACATTTGCTCTGAGCTACTGCACAATGGTTCCTCCTATACCGAGCCAACAGATATTGCCAATATACTGGCCGACAGATTCAGTGCCAACTTTACCCCCCCCCCCAAAGGACCAATCACAATACCAGTAGTTTGCCAGGCACCCAGTATTACCACTGCACAGGTTAAAACAGCACTATCCAAGGCCAAGAATACAGCTTCCATGGGACCTGACAATATCCCTGGCTGTGTTCTACATGAACTACAGAGTGAACTGGCACCTCACCTGTGTGCCCTGTTCAATCACAGCCTCACCTTAGGCTTTTTCCCTACCAAATGGCGCACTGCTACAGTCACCCCCCACCACAAAGGAGGTGTGAATACAGCCCCTGGGAACTATTGCCCCATTAGCCTAATGAGTCTGAAATGCAAAACTATGGAACACATCATCATCATGGACCTAATAAACAAGGATATAGGGAATCTCCAAACTCTGGATCCCACACAGTTTGGTTTTGTGAAGGGAAGATCATACCTGCTCAACTTGATCGACTTCTTTGAGTCAGTCACCAGAGCTGTGGATGAAGGCAAGGTGGTTCATACAATCTACCTTGATCTGCCCAAGGCATTTGATACCATTCCCCATTCAGTAATCATAGAAAAACTCACTAATCTAGGCATCAACCCCTATATCACTAGGTGAGTTGCAAACTGGCTCACAGATAGAGCCCACAGTGTGAAAGTAGCAGACTCCTAGTCAGACTGCCGACCAGTCACAAGTGGAGTCCCACAGAGTTTGGTCCTGAGTCCTCTCCTGTTTGGTATCTACTTCTCTGAAGTTCAGACCAACACAAAGGGTCTCTGGCTGACAAAGTTCGCAGACGATTGCAAGTTGGGTGCTATTATTAACTCCCCAAGTGATGTTGAAATCCTACAGAAAGGCCTCACTGAGACTAACAACTGGTGTCAGAACCATGGCCTTAAGCTCAATGCCAAAAAAATGTGTTGTCATGCCCTTTGGGGGAAACCCGGTTCCCATGAATTAGCACATCGATGGTAGTCCACTGAACACAGAAGGTGTTATAAGAGACCTGGGAACACAGGTTGACAGCAGCCTCTCTTTTGACCACCGCATTTCCACTGTGGTCAGAAAGTCCTTCTATGTGGCACATCTCATTATTAAGGGTTTTACATCCAGGAAGAAAGTGGTCATTGTCTCCCTCTACTCTTCCCTCATTAGGCCAATCACTGAATACAATGCCCGTTTGGCATGTACCTCACTAAACACCTGCAACAACTGGAGAGGCCGCAAAAGTACCTGAGAAAGAGGATCCTAGGCCTTAAACATTTGACCTATGTGGACAGACTCAAAAAACTCCAACTATTCTCTGTCTCATATCGCCTACTTAAAGACGATCTCTGTTTGACATACAAAGCCATGTCTGATCCAGCTCTGTTAGAAATGGTACATCTAAAGAAATCCAATCCCTCCACACCACACGCTCCAGTGACCTCACCCTCATTACTACAATCAACAGAATGTGCTGGAGGGACAGGTTCATAACCCAGAGACTACCCTTGCTATGGAATAGACTTCCCATACATGTCAAACAGAGCAACTCACTGGCCCTCTTCAAGAGAAACCTTGATGAGTGGATGGGAAATAGAAAATTCACCTCGGGGATCACTCCAGTGGCTCTACTCGACAGAGGCACTTGGAACTAAGGTCGGGTGGCACAATGTCAGGGTAATCCTATGGGATAGGTCTGTAAAGGCTCCAGGGCCATTATCCTAGTACACACCTATAAACCTATGAATGTATAAAACTATATCAGCTGAGTACAGGGAAAGATTGGCATGAAGACCATGGATTTTGTTAGAATTAGCAGGACGGTCGCTTTCTTTGGGATTTACAGTATGCTCTGAAGAGGGATGTGGATGATTTTGTTAATATTATTGTCTGACCGGCCGGGATTCGGATGTATGTCACCAGTGAGATACAGTTTGACTACTATGTATACTATGGTTTTTATGATTTTTTGTTATATACTTATCATATCTTGTGGAAATTTGTTTAGTGTGGTTGGAGGGCAAGGTAAGTTGTAAGGTGTGGTGATAGATGGGTATGTGTAGGATAGATGGGTTCATTGGGTGAAAGAATGGAGTAGCTTTTTATAGTGTGTGTGGCGATGGTGACATGATTCAGGTAGGGTGTTATGATATGAGATGATATGCATGAAAGCTATTAAAGTTGCTAGTATAATGATATTGCTATCCACCTGAGAAAAAAGTATTTGAAGTTTGCTTGCGATATAAAAGTATCTATGGAAACACTTTGAAGCCAAAATCCTAAACTTGTTTGACTTTGTTGCATACTCGAGAGCTATACATATGTCATCCCATTGTTCCCTTGTAAATTGCATTTTCAGTCTCTCTTCCCAATCTTTTCTTACATCCTCTGACCGATTCTTTTAGTTATTGTGCACTATTTTATATGACCTTCTAATTACCCCCTTTTAACAGCATCTGCTGTTCTAGATTCAACTAAAAACTCTACCAGAGCAGGTCTTTCACTTAGGATTTCCTTCTCCTTTTCTCTGTGCCTGTACTCTGATATCAATCCCTGGTAGGGAAGGCAGTCTTTAAACTGCAATCTAAATGTCTTCTTGGTATCATCCCATGCTATACTCCCCCCACAGTAACCCAAGGGCCTGAAGGAAGGATATACACTAAACCATGGTACTGACAGATTGCAGTCATTGAACTGAAACCATGTCACAGAAGCTACACAAATACCAATGTATTCATGTTGCAGGAGGGCCTCAAGTTCAGGTATATTTCTATTTAGACTCTATTTAGAGTGGTCAAGTGTTTGGAGGTTCCCAGTGTCCCGATTGATTAGTTGCATAAGTTTTTCCATGGCTTTGCGTATGAGAATGGTCATACGTATGGGTCTGTAATTGCCTAAGTCTGTGCAAGGTTCTCCTTTATGCAGGGCAATGACTGTAACTATTCTGCATTTGCTTGGTACAAAACCTGTATGGAGTTTAAGGTTGAACAGTGCCGTTAGCTGTATGATCAAAAACCTTTAGAAGGAAGTCAGTACCCTGACAGTTTGAGCTCCCAAAAATATTCTTATCAGCCTTAACTCACTATTATAACAGGGATAATAATCCTAGATAACTTAATTTTAGAACTGTTCACTTGACTACCAACTACTTTATAGTTACAAATGTCAAATACTTATGAACAAATGCAGACCTCTCACCCTTGCCACCCTTGACAGTTCTATCAAAGAATGATGTTGTGGACTCTCTAAACTCATTGATTATATTCATAATTGTAAGTTCTCTAGCTCTGATGATCTAGGCCTATTCCCAATGTTTATTGAAATATGTAAAAGGCATGTAACAGAAGCTCTGCTGTACATATTTAAGTCACCAATTACCCAAATTATATTTCAGAGATATAGAAAAGAGCAACTGTATAGCCCATTCCTGAAGCTCTCTCCTAAGAACTGCTACAACATCTTATTAAAAAGAAAATGCCCCAGTTAAAGAAGGAGATACCCTCTTGCTATGACCCTTTCAGTTTAAATTACTAAAGACTAAAACATTCAGTTTCCTTGCCAGTAGACAGATCTGGTCCATATATTATTATAATATTATACCGGTAGAATTGGTGGCATGAGAAGTAGCTACCCTAACAATTAACTAAATATTAAGTGTCCACTTCTTTTTTGTCTTCTCCTCCCATAGGACTATATTGGACTATAAAGACTTTTGTATGTAATATTTGTGCCACCTTTCTAACAAATCCAAATGCAACTACTTCAGTCAAAATTGCAATTACCCCATAGTCTCACCCTTGACTTGTCTACACTCCCCACCTAAGTTCCTCTTCCAAAATATGAAGTCTTCATTCAGTTTGCTAAGAGACATCTGTCTTCATCTTATACAGCAATGTCCTGATATAGTTTATTTTACTTTTGTCATCCTTGTGTATATACTTGGACCAGCCATGGCAGTCTGCCTGGCTAACACGAATAAACTTAAATTCAGTTGGAACACTGAAATAAAAAAAAAAAGAATAAAATTTGTTCCACACCTTTTTCTTTGTACTCAGTTCAGACCACTGGCCTAAACTATGAAACAGTTTTACAAAGTGGTCAATCCAATGATGCATAATATTCTTCCAGTTTTTAAAAATTGTACATAGAAGGATGGATATCATTACTGTACTAAGGTTGATCTCTGGCAGGGGTCTTCCCAGGCCCTAAAATGGATGTCCCTGGGAATGTTTAAAAATTTTTGCTTAACACCCAAACTATATCTTACATTGGGCTAGTCAGCAAATTACAAATAAGCAAACAAACAAACAAGCAACACACAAACAAATGAGTAAGTAAACTACTTAGAAGTTAAGATAGTAGGAGGTAGAAACTGATGACTGATAAGTAGCAGGGTGGTTGTACAATGGCAGGGATTACGATCCAGAAAGTAAAAGGAGGCGAGTGAGAGTGTATATGCACACATTATAATTAAGTACTTTCAGTTTCTGTTAATATATGGGTTTTATTGAATTACACTTTTTCTGTTATTGGATATGTCTCTTATGTATATTTGCTCTGCTTTGTGAAAAGATCAAATCAAATATATCACATGAATGAAATGTGGCATAACTTCTGTTTATCTATATTATATTCTGCAAATGCAGGTAACAGTGTCACACTCACTGATTCAGTATGAAAATGTTCGTTATCATAACATGACCACTGCCAAGCATGTTACTTCTTAATGTCATGTTTAATAAAGATATTTAAAATGATAATGGACAGTTGTCTTACAGATGTTTGATAATACAATAAGTTGCACAGTTAGAAATATGTGCTTGAATCCACATGATCTTCATGAGGAATTCATATTCCTTGGCGTTAACCTGCTGAGGCCCCAAACCCAACCTGATCATGTACCCATGTGGCCACTGAAAAGAGCGCCAGTGTGTTCTTAGACACTACTTCCTAACAGCGTTCATAGCAAATAGTCCCACTGATTAAATACGTTATCTGTTAATGTACATAGTAAATAGCTCCTCTGTGCTGAATGTAACTGCTACCCGTCTTACATCTACTGTCCTAAACGGAACTGCTTATTCTAGATGTGCTTGTTAACTGTGCCTTCACTGTGTTAAATATCTTTATAGTTGTTATAACTGCAATGAACACGCTAAAATTGTTAATCGTTCTATATCTACTGCACTAAATGAAACTGATATTTTAAATAGGTCTACTGAATGTGACTATACTGTATCTGTTGTCAGCATTCTTTACTATAACTGCACTGAACTAAATGAAGCTGTACTGCTATAACCTTAACAGGTGAACTGTGACAGTGTTTTTTTAACTAACAATAAGTGTAAATTGCATCTTCCACCTACTATTTTTTACTGAAACTGACACAATGTATCACTAACCAATGTACTCGAAGTAGTAGTTTGCTTTAACTTAAACCCACTGACTGAATCTATCCTTCTCTCCAACCTATATTATCCACCTGCCTGTTCCTGTTCTCTGCTCTCTCCCTCCCACACTCCTGCCTTAGCCAAGCTTGGCTCTCTTACCCTCTCCTTTCCCTTTCCTTATAACAAGCAGTCTAAGCTCCTTTCCTACTCCCTTTCTTTCTCTCTGACATTAACATCATTTCATTCCACTCTAGCTCTGACATTACTGTTTCTTCCTCTAACCAACCTCCTACCTGCTGCTGTCCTCTATCTCTTGGCCAACTCTGCTATTGTTTGCCTAACCCTCACCCTCTAATTGTATCTCTATTTTTACAGGACCCTTGCCTCGCTAGAGTGCCTCAAAGACTAATATTCACCCAGATAGACCATCTACTCCCTCACTGAACCCTGCCCATCGGTGGAATCCCTCCCAGCAACAGTCACTCTAAACTCAGTGTATGTGTACTAGTACTTTAGTCTTAATCCTGTGATTTTCATTCTTCTGCCTTCCAACAAAGCGGTTCCTGGTCAGCTAAAACTCACCATTGCAACCCCTCCTACTCTCTCTATATTCCCTAAAGACGTATAAAATTAGCTCACTGTCTCTATTCTGCCAGACCCAGCTTCCTACTGCATAACTTCCTCTGTCTCTTTCCTCTAAATAACCCTATCAGTTCTCCCACCTACCTCCCTGACTAACCTCCATGCTCTCAGACTAAATCTGTCCCTCAGAGACCTGTACACACACCCAAACAGTAGTATTATCCTGTACACTGTCCCTTCCCTAAGTTATATCATCCTTATAAATACCCAATGGCACCATACTTACAGGCATCCTTACAAAGAATAATGTTTTAAACAGTAAAGCCTGCATTTAAAATAACCATCAGCTTGAAAGGGACAAACTATCTATATAGTGTTTATTTCTATACAGATGCCCCTATTCAGCTTCACTGACCTCTCTTGCTGATTGTTTTTCTTGATCTGCTTCTCTTGGACGGTGCTGCCCCGCTCCGTTCGCTCCGCTGACTTTGCTCCTCTACCCTATCTCCATTCCCACCCATTCCATATCAATTACATTTATAGTCATACTCCACACCCGCAACCACTCCTTACTTCCAATTATTAAATCAAAACAAACCCATCATCCCCCACTCCAATACAATCTAAACATACCCTCTACAACTGCTCTCTAACAACTACTATTAACACTCATATCCACACCCAGTCACTCCCACAACAAATCAATATGCCCCCTGCCCTCAAGATTCACCTTCCACAGCCTCTCCTTCTCACATTAACCCTCTTTTCTCTCTTCCTACTTTCTATCCTCTCCACCCACCACACACAACTTAACATTACCCCCCGTCCTCCATGGCAAACTGACTCCACAAGGCCCACTAAACCCAACCATCTCACTTCACCACCAGATGACCTCTCCTCAACTCTTCCACCCTCCTGTCTGCATAGATATACAACCTTCAAAGCTCAAACCCACTCATCCCGTAGACTAGTGAAAATATTCCATAAACTAAATAAACTTTATCTATACCTCCTCCAAAAACTCACATGTTGTGGTGACATACACCCAAATCCAGGACACAGAATCTTCAATAGTACTAATTCAATATACTCTAATCCTCTGTATGTAAGTCCTACCTCATCCTTTCTCCTTCTAATATAAATGCAAGAATCATTCTCAATAAAATACAGAATCTCCATGCCCTACTAGCCCAATATAAACCTGAAATTGTGGTATTAACACAAACATGGCTTAAACCTGAACACCATGACAATGAAATAACTGCCCCAGGCTACAATATAATACACAAAGGTAGGATAGGAAAAAAAGGAGGAGGCATGGCAGTACTGTTCCAAAACCACCTCTCTATAGGACAATTTGAATGCAACTCCCAGGGCGTGCATGACATAGAACTTATTCTAGCCAGATTAAAGCTTAACTCCAATAAACACATTATTTTTGCTGGAGGATACATCCCACCAGGCAATAATACTGGCATACTCGAAAATCTTCTCAACTGGTTAGCATCATCCCTTCCACAAGAAACCATACTCCTAGGTGACTTTAGCATTGATTGGTCTGAATGTACCAGACAAAACCCCTCTACCCACATTAACCTCCATGGGTTTACCCAAGTCATAACTACCCCCACAAGAATAGATAAAACCACTAAAAGACAGTCAGTCCTAGACTGGATATTATTAACCAACCCCAGCCATACCCACCAATCAGGTTGTCTCCCTGACAGCCTGAGTGACCATCAAGCAACATACTTAGTTAGACACCAATCTCACCAACCAAATCAGCCCATACTCAGAATCATACATAACAAAACACCTTTAGGAAACAAAATCTAATCAACTCACTAAAAAGCTGTATCTGGACTCCCTTAAAACAACTATCACTAGATGAAGCGGTGGAATACTTTAACTCAACCTTTCTAAACATCCTAGACTCCCATGCTCCACCCAGGACCACTAGAATTAAAACCAACCACGCACCTTGGCTATCAAAAGAAACAAGGTCCATAATGAAAGAAAGAGACAAAGCCTGGTCACAACTCCACAAACATAAAACCCCCGTCTCAAAACAGAGATACCACAAGCTCCATAACCAAGCCAAAAGACTAACAAAACTTGACAAAACTAACTACTATAAGACTTTACAGGATAAACACACCAACAACCCTCAAAAATTCTGGGCCTCAATAAATAACCTGCTACACCCAGGAAAAACAACCACTCCTTCCCCTGTGTTACCAAATAACCTAGACAACATCCCCACCCAATTTAACAAATACTTCACTGATACAATCCAAGCCCTTGCCAATACACAAACCTCTAACACTAAACCCACAATATCAGCAACCCCCACCCTTTCCAATGCAGATAATACCCAACCCAGTTTCTCCCTGCACCCATTTGCCACTAATACAATTGTTAAGCTCCTCAGAAAATTTAAACCAACAACACAAGCAGCTGACAACCTACCTGCAGAATTCCTACAGATTACTGCAGAAGGTATAGCCTATCCTGTGTCCATCCTCATTAACAGATCAATTACAGAATGCAAAATACCCCACTCTTGGAAAATATCTCACATTATACCTTTGCATAAAGGTGGTCAATCCCATGAACTCACAAACTATCGACCTATAGCAATTTTATCACCCCTATCAAAAATATTAGAGAGAATAGTCCATTCCCAGCTTATGCACTACCTCCTAAAACACAACCTACTATCCTCATCCCAGCATGGCTTTAGACCTTCCCATAGCACAACCTCTGCTCTGCTCTCATTTTCCGACATTCTCAATACACACAGAAACAACGGTCTGCTAGTATCCTCCATATTCTTAGACCTATCCAAGGCCTTTGATATGGTCAACCATAAAATGCTCCTGAATACCCTCACCACCCTTAACATAAGCTCCTCTACCATACCTTGGTTTGGTAACTACTTATCTAACCATCAACAGGCAGCCCTATGGCAGAACAAATTGTCCCCCTTACTGCCAGTATCTCTAGGTGTCCCTCAAGGGTCCATCCTCAGTCCATTACTATTTTCAATATTTACCAACCAAATAGCATCATCTTCACTCTCTGCTACTATAGTGCAATATGCAGATGACACCGCTCTCATATGCATCGCACCCACCCTGAACAATCTAAAAACCATAACCCAAAAAAACTTTACCTTAGCAGAAGAATGGCTTGCTAACATCAAGATTATACTCAATCCCCAAAAAAACAAACTTATTCTCTTCTACCCTGGTAGATCTCCACCCAGAGACAATAGTTTCATCATAAAATCTAAAGATAACACACGTATCACCCCAACTGCACACACTAAACTCATAGGCATTGAAACTGACAGTAATCTGAAATTTGACTTCCATATCGCCCAAACAATCAAAAAGGTCAACAAAAAGATGGGCCTTCTCTATAGGAACCACCAATACATGACCAAACATACCAAAGCCACCATTGCTAGAACCCATCTACTATCCGTCTTCCTATATGCCTCCCCTATCTAAACTAACCTACACCAAACAGAACGATCCAAGATGGAATCTTGCTACAACAAGATTGCTAAGTTCGCTACCGAGGTCACCCATAGGTCCAATCATTGCCTAGCCCTAAAGCAACTGAACTGGCCAGAGTTTCCACAGCTGCTCCTACTCAACCAACTAACTATCGCACATAAGCTCTACTACCATCCTGACAAAACCCCTGCTCTGAAAAAACTAATCAGCCCCTATAAACCCTCCAGAAACTTAAGATCTGCACACATGAACCACTTAAATGTCATCAAACACAGAAATGAAACTGGCAAATCTCTCTTTGCCTGCTCCATTGCCAGATGCTGGAATTCACTCCCAGGGCACCTCACTTCTACATCCTCAACTAACCAGTTCAAAAAACTTCTCAAAACACATTATTTAAAGATATGGCTATGCCCATGTCTCCCTCCAGGTTAGCTTATACTAACCCTCATTTAGTCAGCAATGATAATTTTTTTATATTGTTTGCTAAGTATGCTAACTACATCTAGCTACTTTATGTTTTACCCTGTGAATAAGTTTCTCACTGTACTATATTCTACTATACTGTTTCTTAAGTGTGCTCAACCTTACCAAGCTAATTTATGCCTTATCTTGTAAATAAGTTTATCACTGTATTATATTCTACTTCTACCAAACCTCAGTGAACATTCAGCCACTGTTTTTGTACAACACTGTATTGTATTATATAGTATTGTTGTGTACTGTAGTGTATTTTGATATACTTTGAGCTTTTCTCCCTGGGCCTCTGCTGAAAATGGACCTGTGTCCAGTCGGACCTTCCCGGTAAACAAATGTAGCAAAATAAAATAAAAACAAACAAACAAATAAATAAATAAAATGCTGGATGGGTAATTTAAATTTACATAAAACAGCTTAAATAAAGGTTTAGGCATGGAATAGGAGACCTTTAGTAGGTTATTGTGGTTGGCATTATAGTTAAGGTGTTTGCCTTACAGAAACAAGGTAAAGGGTTTGTGGTCCCCCATGCTAATGCATTGGAAGAGAAAGAATATTATTAGGAGTGATGTAGGTTCAATTTCCATGACACCTATTTTGTGGTTCTGGGGTTGATATAATGGCTAAGAAGTTTACCTCACATGCACAAAGTACAGGGATTGTACCGTTGTAAGGGAAACAGGCTAGGCTTAAATGGCTCCCATTAGGACAGCTAGCCTAGTACTTACCTATGAACAGGGGGTTACATGTAGACATGACACAAGTATTTAAGGTTTCATTATTAAGTTAAGTAACTTCATTGGGAAGAAATAACAATAGGTACATTATTTTTATTTGCTCTTAATATGCAATTCAGAATGTAGATAATTTATATTTATTTATTTAGTCAGTTTGTTAACCGGAGTAGAGCACTGATCCAAATGGACCTATTTCAGGCTCAGCATGGGCAAATGTAAATGCCAATAGACAAGCAAGTTAACAGGAAATATTAATGCAAATAAAATATTGTGTGAGTATAGCACTAAATCAATAACATTATGATAATAAAGTACAAGTTATAAGGGACAATGGGGAGGGGTGGCCAAAGTAAGGAGGGGAAGAAGAAGAGAATGAAATAAGGAAGGGATAGAGCACAAAGTATAAAATATAGCACAAGGAATGTAAGGGCACATGGACACAGAGATTCACTGAATACAATATATACAGTGTGGACGAGATCTTTCATATTGATGCAGGGAAATAATCTGAGGAAGAGAAAGGTGCCTGGCTGGTGAAGGTGAGAGTGGGGAGATTAGGTGATGTGGCCAGGGGAAACCAGTTGCAAATTGACATGGACTTGAGATGATCTTTAAGCTGAGCATGGACTGAGGGGTATGAGGTGAGGTCTTTAAGATAAGTAGGGAGGGATTCTCAAAGTTTAGGGCCAACAGTGAAAGATTATTAGATTGAGAATATACAGTGAACTGGTAGGAAAGGGAGCAAGAGTACAAGGAAGGGACATTCTGGTAGGGTGTAGGAGAACAGTACAGCCCATATTTTCTAGCAGTATATAGCAGGATAATGTGAGGAGAAGTATGAATGAAGCATCTCAAACTGATAAAGTCAAAGGTTACAGTAGCAACCAGTCTAATAAAAGTGATGGATGCTTAAAAGATATTAACATGTGCATGTGGAATCAATAAGCAAGGAAGAGAGAGATGTTATAAAGATGCAATGCAGAGACATTCTAGTTTTTAGTACAGAGCTATCCATCTTTCATTTTAATTTGAGGTTAATAAAGAAATTATATATTTAAGTTTATAGTTCATTGTATTATGGTATAAAATGGGCAGAAACAGGCCAGAATATCTCTGAACAGAAAATTACCACTGTTATATAGTATAGCTGATATAAAAAGCTAAATGGATAAATATATTTACATATGTTTTTCTTTATAAGAGTACAACGCCTTGTTATTAAAAAAAAAAAGGAAAGAAAAAAGTGATATACCAAACATGCAGATGATTGCATGCTCAGGAGCATTGTCCTTAAGCTGGCTATCCCATCTCCTTTCAAATAGCACTTAACCTCTTAAACACAAATGGTGCAGTAAACATGACCTTGCCTTTACCTAAATGAATTTGGCAAAAAAGCCAACGTTTATATATTATTTTAGTAGAAACACAAACCACAGACCCCAGCCAGCACTCGAATCTAGCAAAAGTCAAAATGTATACCACACAGAAAACACAGAAGGATCCAAGGACAGCAAGGAATTCCAGTATAACTTTTGTTTAATGTAGGACAACCAAATACATAAGCGCTTTTGTAGCAAAGCTGCTTCATCAGATGTATACCAAGACACATACATAACCCATTATATAATTAATTCAATAAATCACATGACTATCTACAATTACTATTAAAAGGTATATTACATCTATATAAACTACTTCCAAGAACAGTGACATTTTCCGTCTGCATCCAGAAGGCAATAAGAACCAAATACATACATAATAAATACATTCATACATTTATACAAAGTAGAATACATCCAGTAAAAACATTCCAATAAAAGTATATATCTCATACATTTATATGTTATTTCATATTCAAACATCTGGCTTTAAGCCTTGGTTTAATAGGTACCCTATCATTCAGGCCATGCCCAAAGTCTCCCCTTAACTTAATTATCCATTTGGATTCTATCTGCTCTGTTAAATTATTAATGTCACCCTTCCTGATATTTTCAAAAATATGTGCTATCCAGTGGCGGCTCACGCCATCAGGCTGCAGGATTGCAGCCCCCCCCAGCTGTGGAAAGAAAAGGAAAGAAGTTGAACATTTGAAAAAATAAAATAAAACATTTATTTTTGTATAGTTAAACTGGCTGGCGGCTGCTAGTTGTGATTGCGAGTCCGATTGACTCGCTCTTAGTCCCGGAACTCAAACTGCGCATGCTTGGAGAGTTCCGTGTTAAAAAAAAAAGTTTCTGTAGATCCGGACTGTTGTAAAAGCAGTATGGATTAAGAAGAGAAGGCATTAATATGTGATGCCCAGAAGTCTATGTGGTTTTAACCACAGTAAACTGGAAGGAGATCGGACTGCAACGTCCACAGTCAGGTAGGTGATGTGGATGACTGGATGGCTACTGACTGGCTCTGGCTTTCCAGCGTGAGAACCAGTCAGTAACACTGTAGCAGCAGATAGTACTTTCACTTTGGTCAGACCTCGGAGTTCATAGCTTCAATCAGGGATCAGATCAGACAAAATAAAATCATCTAATTCGTTCATTCAATTCAAATATAACATCTCGGAGTTCATAACTTCGATTGGGGATCAGATCAGACAAAATAAAATCTTCTAATGCGTTCATTCAATTCAAATATAACGTCTCGCACTTCTACTACTTCTGTAAGGAAGACTCAAGGTAATCATCCTTCTTGTTCAGAAAATGTATGTCATGCTAAAGTTGTCCTTCTGTTAACTTTTTAGCTGAAAAAAAATCACAAATGTCAGTCACTTATAAAGGGAGGAAGACAAACGCTTGGCTTTCGTGAAACTGTCTGAGGAGTATTTGCTTTTTCTCTGAAAAATAGCAACCTGGAATGTGTTTACAGAAAATAAAAATATGGCAAACTTGAAAGGAGTAAAAAAAAATATTATGCTAATTTTTTTTAATTGCTTGGCTGTTTGTTGGCATATTGTTTCTGCCTGAAGTCTGTTTTGGTTGATTATACTAAGGAACTGGAGCTGTGTGTATACGTGTGGGGGTAGAGCTGTGGTGAGTTTCTATCATGCATTAAGCTGATGTTATTTCATGATCTTTTTGATTGTATTTTTGGCATTTATTGTGAAAAATGTATTTATAAGTTGTTACCAGACCTGAAAGGGAAGTGTTTCAGTTGTGGATGCTAGTTACCACCATTCTCAAAACAGGACAAAGAAGAGATGTCATTTGCATTAGTTCAGCAGGCAAATTAACTTTCCTGAAATTAGTTTCACTGTTAGCAAATTATTTAGTCCTCTTGTCTGATACTGATAGCATCTTCATAGTCCAGTGCATTTGCATTATATTTGTTTTATTTTTACAGCAAGTTAGTTTTGTAGAAAATCTCTGATTTTTGCCTCAGTACCTGTCTGATCGGGAGGGAAACACAATTCAAACTATAGCCAGCTGTAAAATTAATGACATGTACATGTTATGTTTTATTAGTTTACTGCTTCTTTGGTATTGGGAATCTGTACAACAAGACATCAGTGTTCTATCAACAGTAGACCAGTATTCAAATTTTGCTAATGGAACATTATTTTGGATGGTATATCAATGGCTGTATCTCATAATATTGAGAACTGGACAATATTGACATCAAACTCTGTACAAGAGAAGATGTGATTATTATTATTTTTTTTGTAAATTCCAGTGTAAAATATACAGAGAAAAATATCTGTGTTGCAATTGTTATATGTTTGTGTCATTTTAAAATATTGTCTTGGTTAATATGAATCTGTCAAATGCTAAAATAGAGTGGCAAGCAGCAAATGCTCTGAAATATAAACTGCCAACAACTGTATATTTCCCCCTTCCTTGGTGGCTGTAATATATATATATATATATATATATATATATATATATATATATATATATATATATATATAAACTTTAATTTGGCAAACTATCGTGTCCACCACTAATAAAACCATTTCAAAATGTTATTGTTAACCCCATTGTGTTTTGTTGGCTTATTGTCAGCTGCGTTTTCTCTACAATTATATTGCAATTCTATATATTCTGCATCAAACTAAAATTATTTAAAACAGTATCAGTATAATATATACTGCTGTTTAAAAATCAATGTATGCCTTCTGGGCACTTTTCACAAAAAGTTTTTATTGGGATAATAGAATGGGTCCCCTCAAATTATCTATAGTATGATCCCAGTTATTCTGTTTAGGGGGTAATATATAATAATTAACCATGGGATGGATTATTTTCAGCGCAAAAAGGGAAATTAGCTAGGATTAAAATGACGCAAAAGGGCAGCTAGCCTAGTGTTTTCCTATAACCTATAAAAATGTGTATTGTAGTGAAAGAACAGTATTACTTTTTTCTGGCAGATAAGCCATAAAACCATGTACACTACCTGCATCAAGATTGCTTTGTTTTCTTACAGCTAAGTGTATCCCTGAGATTTTCATTTGCTTCTATGAACTACATATTTTTATATAATAAGTTAAATTTGGTATGTAGATGATTTACTAATAAAAGCAGTTATCAAAGCGTACACTATGAACTGCATATTTTTATATAATAAGTTAAATTTGGTATGTAGATGGTTTACTAATAAAAGCAGTTATCAAAGCGTGCATCATTCCCATGGTAAAGTCTTCATTACTTGCAGAAAGAAGTTTGATAGCTGCAGTAGCCACTCTGAGATATACCTCACAGTGACATATTCAAACTGCCATTTTTTCTACCAGCCCAATAATCTTTATGACCATAGACAATTTTCTGTCTATAAACAAATAGTACAGTTATGGAACCAAACTAAATGCAAGCAAATGCCAGATAATGTGTACAAAGTGCCAGAAACTGCAGTAAACGGATTAGTATCATGCAAGTATTGTCACATACATGTATATATGCATGTACAGTATATTGCAGGTCATTTCTCAGGATTCACTTTAGCAAGGGGAAACAGAAGGTTAATTTAATTCTGTTACACAATATTGCTAAAAAAGTTAACACATTAAGTAATGTAAATGTGAAATAGCAATACATCATCTTTATGCCTTTTTTTTTGTAAAGTAATTTTAGTGTAATGTGATAATGTTACCTTTGTATGTGGGCAATCCAGGTAAAGCCTGCATTATCCTCACACATAACACAAACTTGAGCGAATGTATTTCTTAAAAAAATATTTATTTATTATATACGAATGCACACAAACACACACACACACACACACACACACACACACACACACACACACACACACACACACACACACCAAACACTGCCCTAATTATTCACACACACACACACACACACACCAAACACTGCCCTAATTATTCACACACACACGCACACCCACACACACACACACCCACACACACACACCAAACACTGCCCTAATTATTCACACACACACACACACACACACACACACACACACACACACACACACACACACACACACACACACACACACACACACACACACACACACACACACACACACACACACACACACACACACACACACACACACACACACACACACACCAAACACTGCCCTAATTATTCACACACACACACACACACACACACACACACACACACACACACACACACACACACACACACAAAAACACAAAGGTTTTGTAACACATTTTCCATTTTCTTCCACCAATCCTGTTAGTTTATGCTGTCTTTGTCTTTGTGTGTGTCTCTGTGTGTGTACAAATTTTCGCATCACATTTTTTGTCCGTTTTTCATAAAATTGTGGTTTTCTAGCAAATTAGCGACAAATCATTAAAGTCTGAAGTTAGAAAATAATGACAGACATTTCAGTTTCAGATTTCATATCCATCAGAAAATTCATACTAATGCAAGACCTACTATTATATTATCTTTCTAAATTTATAAGAGCAATATTTAAAAATTGGCCTTATTTTTGGGCTTTTGGCCCTCTTCTATTTATGGCTTTGTCCAGATTTCTTGCTCTGAGGTTGAGAGGTATGACAAATGTGTTAGGGCCATCACCGTCAGCCAGAAATTTCAAATTGTGACATACTTGTTGCACCCACTCCCCCATGTAGTGACTCTGGATGTGTCCAAGCAAGGCAAGGAGAGGTTATGCAGTGTATATGTGCAGAGTATCCCCCCATCCAAGGTAGACACAAGTACTACAGTGGCTTTTCATTTGTCCTTGATTTTGCAGAATGTTCTGGTTTTCTGTCATATTTTTATACTGTTGATTTATGCTTCTTATTATTCAGAAAATGCATGTTGTTGCAGTGCCTGTTGCTTTGTGTTTAAGTAACAATCCTTTAATGACCATCAGATAAGCTTGTCTGATTTTGTAAGATGCAAGTAAGCTTTAATAAATATACTGTTAAAGAATTACCAACATTGAAAGCCTTTTTGTTGTTGCCATGCAGAGAATATTTACATAACTAGATAATGTGTAAGCCTTAGGTATTGAAATACATATGACAGTATTTGTAATAAAGGACAGGATTACAGTATTTTCAAAAGCTCACTACATTTGTTGGAGACTTGCTGTAATCTTTGCAGGCTTTACCAGTAAACTAAGCAGAATGCCAATCTATCATGTGTGGTCCATAACTTGTGCAGTAATCCTTTAAGCAATTTATCTTGAGCTTGTTGCTTGTTTGCTGTTCATTTTTTTACTTTGATCATGTTTTCCCCATGAAACAAGTAGATAGCTGTTGTCAGGCAGCAGGTCTTTTTTTGGATAAGAAACATTTTTACAAGTGGGGGTATCCCAGAGATTGCTACTTTCAGCATGCTACTTGGTACTTTTATAAAGCTGACTATAAATCATAATTAGAACTGCAGTGCAATGAGAGGTGGTTTGACTTGAGTGTTGCTTGTTTTTTTTTATACTTGATTTTGACTGGCATTCCAGTAATATATTTAAAAAGTAATTTATTTTTTCATGCTCACAACCCATTTGTTTCCATCTAGATATTAAGTTATCTGTCATGTAGCCAATGCATTGAAATATTTTTTTCTTCTACAATACCTTTTGTCATGATTAAACTGTCATAATGATGGTTTGGCACCCAGGGCAGTGCATTTAATTAAAGTCCCAGTTTTTGTGGGTTTGAGCATAGCCCCACCCTTTTCTAGTTGGTCACACCCTTCCCATTGGCCCCACCCATTCACCTGTCTCCTGCAGCCCCCCTTTGATTTGAAGTCACTAGCTACCATTGGTGCTATCACCATAAACCTAAAAAAGTGGGAACTATCAGTTCTTAATATATGTTTAGACAGGGCACTAGCAGTACTACCTTTATTAGCATGGTAGCAATGTTCTTTAATTCTCTCTTTAAGGGTCCTGTCAGTTTTCTCTACATAAAATTTAAAACAGGTAGGACAGTATGCTAAATATACAACATGAGCAGTTTCACATGTGGCATAAACATTAAACTTATAAATTTTATTTTGATCAAGGTGATTATACTCTCTACTACTGTCAATATACTGACAGCATTTACAATGTCCACAGGGCATCGTACAATGTTTATTTAAAACCCTCTTACTTCCCTTAGGGATACAAACACGTTGTTTCAAAGATTTCATGTCTTTATAAACAAACTTGGGTTTGTCATCTATAATACTCCTCATTACTTTATCAGCAGACAAAATGTTTCAGTTTCTCTCTATAATATCTCTATAACATTTAACATCACTGGAATAATACAGACATACTTTCAGTCTATTATCTTGATTATATGCTCAACTGTTAGTATTCCTAGTATACTTCCTACCATAATAAGGTTTAGCTCTGTTACTCCTTAATTCTGTAACAGTTCTGACACTTTCGCAAACATCATGCTCAGCATAACCTCTGGCAATAAATGTTTTCTCTAAGTGCTGAGTTTGTTGAACAAATTCTTCATTTTTGACACTAAGTCTTGATGCCCTGAAGACTTGGCTATTAACAACACTTTTAAATACATGAACAGAATGCATACTGTCTCTGTGTAAAAACTGATCACAGTGACATGGTTTCCTATATAATTTTGTAGTTATACCACTTTGTGCATCCATTATAACACTTACATCTAGAAAGTCTACTGACTGACTAGAAGTTATAGAAGAAAATTTTAAATAAGAAGTGGTTCCATTGATATAGTCTGTAAATGCATTATACGAGTCTCCCATACCTCTCCAAGGCAGAAAAATATCGTCCACAAAGCGTGGATAAAAAAACACTTGTGAACTAAAAGGCCCCTCAAGAATATGTTCATGTTCCCATATTACTAATACAGCATTGGCGTAGCTATTGGCACAAGATGTGCCCATAGCTACGCCATGCTTCTGCCAGTATATACAGTCACTGAACACAAAGAAATGATTTTGTAACAAATATTCTAAAAGAATAACCAATAATTCTGCTTCTTTAACAGAAAACTCACTGTATTTCTGTAAAAAACATTTCAATTTCCACAAACTATCGTCATTAGGAATCACTGTAAATAGTGATGAAATATCTAATGTTGCCAATAATAAGTTTTCAGTAGTGGATAGAGTCTCAATACATAAAAACAAATCACTTAAAAAATGTTGAGTATCTCTTAACACATGAAATTTCATTCAAAATAGGTCTGAGCTTCTTCTCAATATATATGGAGGCTGGTTCTGTACACCAGTTTCTCCCTGCAACTATAGGACGTAATGGGGGGTATAACATATCCTTATGTACTTTGGGCAGGCCTTGAATGATGGGTATTAATGGATTAAACACAGTAATATAATGAAATAAATTACTATCAATCATTCCAGTATGAAATAAATTTCTAACAGCATTATGTACATTAACTATCATCATTTCAGCCTTCCTATAGGATATTTTCAAATACAAAAAGGTTGTCAAATAACATTTCAGTCATGTCATTATTATATCTAACTACATCAAATTTTACAATAAGACCACCTTTGTCAGCTGGTCGAATAATTATGCTGCTATTATCTTGTAAATTCCTTAATGCCATGTATTAATTCTTAGTTAAATTATATTTCATGTTATGCTTATTAATAATTTTATCCATGTTGCATTCATACAGCTTATAAAAATCTTCTAGACACAGCTTCTCAAAGGCAGTCACTAAAGAATTTGAATTAGATAAATATGTGCTCTGTTTCCTGAATTCGCATATATTTCTATTAAAACATTCATTATCCCTAAAATTCAATTTCAATAACAAATTCCTAATAAACAATTTAAAATCTAAAACAACTTCAGTAAAATCTAATTTCTGTGTGGGTATGAAAGACAAACCTTTTGATAAGAAAGAAATCTCATCGTCACTCAAAACATGAGAAGAGAGGTTCAAAATTAATCCCTCTGTTTGTCCCAAAACTTCTTTAAGGTTGGCGTACCACTTGCTTCTCCTTCCATTTTCCTTTTCAGTCGGTTCCGACTGTGGGACCATGACCTCTGCTGGTGATAAATTCTCTGTTCCTTTATTGGAAGTGGAAAGGGTAGTTGTCCTGGCAAAAAAAGAAGAAGAAACGGTAGACTTGCCGTTTCCATTGTGGTTCATTGAAATAGTTTCCCTGGTTGAAGCAACAACAAGCTCCTGCTTGTCTGAATGGTGAACTTGAGCAGTTACTTGGAATGTCTCCCTTCTCGCACCTAATTCAGATGCTGGTACTTCCTTCTCCCTGACCGTCTCAGAGACAATGTTTTCCTCATGATGCGAATCTCGAGAGCCAATCAAATCATCAGGAGGGCTTTCAGCATTATTTTGAAAAGTTAATTGTTCATTTCCATTAGTAACGATCGTATTACTCAAACGATCATTAAAACTGCTGGAATTAGTGGGTTTAGCATCATTATTAGCCATAGATCCATTAAAACGTGGCTAAGTAAATACATTGGCAGTTGCAAAATCAGCACGGTCTCTGACCAATTTCTTTACCTTAATTTTACAAAGTCTCTGCTCATATACAGTCACTGAATCAATAACTTCTGTTAAATGTTTCTCAATGACATTTCTGTCAAAACATGATAACAGTTTATCATATTATTTTATAATTTTGGTTGTTAGCGATTCAGTTTCTTGTGTGGCACACTTAATTAGCAGTTGCATATATTTATAACTACATTCCATATTCACATGTTGCCATTGAGCTAATAAATCTGGTAGATTGCTACCTCATGTAGGCATTACCAAAACTCTAAGCCCTTGAGGCACTATTTTCTCCCTCAAACATACTTCTAAATGGAAGTTTTGGTATTGGTGTCTCTTCATTTTAAAAATATTTTCTATGGCGCGTATCTTAGTTTTCAGAAGTACTATATCAACAATAACACCAGTACCATCATTACTAATCTCAAAATTATTGTCCAACAGTGGATTTTCAGGATGATGTAAAAAGGTCAGAAACTTGTTGGGATTTTGTTTAGAGTCATTAGGAACATTGTTGCCATTCCTAGGAATATAGTCCAGTTCAACAATAGCATTGTCATCCTCAGCCATCTCTCTGGTTGGGTCAGTGGTAGAAAAACCAGCAGAAACAATCTTAGTAGAAACACAAACCACAGACCCCAACTAGCACTCAAATCCAGCAAAAGTCGAAATGTATACCACACAGAAAACACAGAAGGATCCAAGGACAGCAAGGAATTCCAGTATAACTTTCATTTAATGTAGGACAACCAAATACATAAGCACTGTCGTAGCAAAGCTACTCATCAGATGTATTCCAAGACACATACATAACCCATTATAGCACATATTTTTGAAAATATCAGGAAGGGTGACATTAATAATTTAACAGATCAGATAGAATCAAAATGGATAATTAGGTTAAGGGGAGACTTTGGGCATGGCTGAATGATAGGGTACCTATTAAACCAAGGCTTAAAGCCAGACGTTTGAATAAGAAATAACATATAAATGCATGAGATATATATTTTTATTGGAATGTTTTTACGGGATGTATTCTACGATGTATAAACATATGAATGTATTTATTATGTATGTATTTGGTTCTTATTGCCTTCTGGATACAGATGGAAAATGTCACTGTTCTTGGAAGTAGTTTATATAGATGTAATATACCTTTTAATAGTAATTGTAGATAGTCATGTGATTTATTGAATTAATTATATATTGGGTTATGTATGTGTCTTGGTATACATCTGATGAAGTAGCTTTGCTACGAAAGCGCTTATGTATTTGGCTGTCCTACATTAAACAAAAGTTATACTGGAATTCCTTGCTGTCCTGGGATCCTTTTGTGTTTTCTGTTTATATATTATTGATAGGCAACAACAACTGACACTATAGTAAGAATCCTTGGGCTTTTTGTGGATGACCTTTCACGTGGTACTTATTTAGCCACCATCATGTGCAAATCATATGCCCACTTGGTCCACCATAGGGTTAGTAGCTTTGTCAGGGAGGTAATTATTCACCTGTATGCAAATCATCCATTCAATTATAGAACACTGCACACTGTTCTGTCCTAGTCATAGTCCATCTGGTGCAATTGGAAATGTTAGGAAAATTCCTCAAAACACAGGAAATTGATTTCAAGGCCTGCCTTATTCATAAAGACTGCAACAGCTGTCTCTCACTTCTGCATTTCTTCTTAGAAGAGCTTTATGCCTTATATACAAGCTATTAAAAGACCTCTTACTATCTGAAATCCTTTGTTTTAAAAACTCGGGTGATCTGAAGCCAAGACAATATTCAGCTTCAGTAAAAACTTACATCATTTGCACAATCAAATATGAAACATCATATGTCAAGAACTCCCATGGCTGTGTGATAATGTACCTCTTTTAGTTAAACTCAACCCATTAATGACTGCTTTTATGACGGAACTGAATAACTACAAGGGCACCCTAATGTTCCAACATAGGATCCAGGCTATGAACCCTATCAACAGCCTATAGGCCTTCAGCTTGTTCAACGTACCTATGAATGTGTGAAGGTTAGTATTCGCTCTTTGCTAAAGCAAATTTGTGGCATGATGTATATAGCTGATTTCTAGCTGAGATCAATTAAGAATGGTAGTTGAATAAAAACATACATTTCACTTGATAGAGTGGTTCATTTAATGCTATTTTTTGATGGCATATACTTGAGTAATAAAAAATGTTAATTTTAAAGAGCAGCACAAACAGTAGACAAAAATTGGGGTTTTTGTGAGGGAGACCAAAGTGTTTACTACCATTTGTAGTAAGTTTGACAATATGTGTATATATGAGTATGTGTGTGTGTGTGTGTGTATGTGTGTGTGTGTGTGTGTGTGCGTTCGTGCATGTGTGTGTGTGTGTGTGTGTGCGTGTGTGTGTGCATTCCTGTTTATGCACATGTCTGTTGCTCCCTGGAAAAACACACACATGCACATACACACACACACACACACACACACACACACACACACACACACACACACACACACACTCATCTCTCTTTATATATATATATATATATATATATATATATATATATATATATATATATATATATATATATATATATATATATATATATATATATATATATATATATATATATATATATATATATATATATATATGCACATATATACATTTATGTGTTTATATGTATGTGTATGGATTTAATAACTTGTTTGAATGGCATTTATGTCAATGTGCATGATGTCAACACAAATCGATCAACATTATACATGTTGACACAATGCTACGCATATGTCAAACATTAATCTCAGTGCATGCAAAAATGTAAAGAAAAAACAAAGAAAAGATTGTTTTTTGCAGGGAACCCTCCAATGTGGGAGTCTGTGTCCTTCATACCACCTGCTAATTATATTTTTTCTAACTATGAGATTGCACAATCCCCATTGAAAGGGAAAGGGAATATTCCCCTACACAGGGATTGTTGATCTCGTACCCCTGTCGACCATCTGTTTGGTCAACCAAATTGTGTTGACTGAGTAGATGTCAACAAAAGTATCATTCGACAAAATTAGGGGTACCCATTTGTGTATAGATAGATAGCTATATATATATATATATATATATATATATATATATATATATATATATATATATATATATATGTGTGTGTGTGTGTGTGTGTGTAGAGAGAGAGAGAGATACATATACTTATAGGCATATACACACTTTGTAAAAAGTGCATCAATTGTTTATTACCAATAGTTATCTGAGACAGCAGTGAAGAATAAAGTAAGGTAGCAGGTACCTCAGTAGAATTACTGTCAGATTATAAAAATGAAAAATTTAGACTGTGACGCTAAGGTGCTTGAAAACATAAAACTGCAAGCCAAGATGCATTTGCCAGTTTATGCATTGGGGAACCATGCCTCTGTGCTATCAGAGTTCCTTCTTTAAGAAGCATAACTTAAGTTTTTGCACGGCTTTCATTCAGCACTTCAGTAAACCACATATCTGTTCTGGAGGATAAACCAGGTGCCTGTTATTATCAAGGATAAAGCAAGTGTCTCTTTTGGAGGATATTATCTGCTTAGTGATGCTTTCAGTTTCATTAAGAAGAAAAGTTCAAGGATAAGTGTGGCTGTGTTGTTACTGTTGTTATCTGTTCTCCCATTGACATTAAAAACACAAAACCTTAATTACATGTATTTCAATTAGGATTATGGTTAATTGCAAATAAAAAGGAATGACTGAGAATGCTACACATAATTTTACTTTATTTGTTGTATAAGGGCTATTAGTTTGAATACTAGCGGTATGACTGATTACTAATTCTAAGAAAAGAGAGAGGCTAGAGTTAACTCAGATAAATTATTCATAAATGATTCAGAGTAATAAGGAAGGATATTAAAACACCTGCAGTATCTCCTCTCTCTCTCTCTCTCTCTCTCTCTCTCTATATATATATATATATATATATATATATATATGTTGTGCATGTCTGACAAAAACATGGAAAAGCAAACATGAGTGCAAAAGTTTAACATGATACCAAACATCGCTACCACCAAAACAGAGTACAGGCTCACTGTGGAGAAAGAGATAATTCAAAAAATATGTTTTACATAATGTTGGCAAGATAAATGAAAATTTGCCCAGCAATATGTTATATCATGTATTTAGCATATGCACCCGACAAATAAGGAAAACTGAAAGGAATTTAACCAGAATATTTAAATATGTGTTTAGGAACAATGATGGAATTCCACATTGTAAGTGTTCAGAATATACAGGTAGTGAGTATTTAATCGGAGCATCTACTCTCATTACACATAAACTGCAGCGATGAATAAACTGCAAAAGCTCACTTCAAGGTTCGACTTCCAGGGAATGAGTCCGTCCACCCATTAAAGACTACAAAAGTATGAAGCAAGAAATCCGTAAGTAAAAAAAAAACTAGTGTACAATTTAAAAAATCTAAATGTAAAATGTACTGCAGAAGTCATCTTAACAGGTGGTTCATACAGTTATCGGAACATTGTTTGTTAGCAACAAAGAACTTTGTGCTTAGCTCCCTGACAGAACGTCTTACGGGTTGCAGCAAATTCGGAATGTGCAAGAGTGGGTGCACCTACGATGTTAGTCACAATCTATGCAGCAGGTGATGAGCATTAGTTTTTACAATTCTGGTCCATCTCATAATGTCATTAAAATGATTACCTAGTACTCAGCAGTACTCTCATAGTGCCAGGTGTTCCAGAAAATCAGATCTTTTAGAAAATCCTGCTCTCCAGTGATACCAGCCTTGACTACATTTAATCAACACAAAACTAGAAAGCTCACATTCCCACATCTGATATATACATTCTTATCATGATCCGTATGAATCCTTGGCTCCATGCATATGCATCTTGTCTACTGTTAATTGTCTCACCCATTTGTGGAGTGCCCCGTCTGACAAAACCAGACCATATCCGGGGTACAGTGAGGCAACAACCTAGCTGTCACATGCCTTAGCCTTTTAATGCAATACTTGACACAATCAGCTGCATCGTGTGTATACCGCTCATATGTATAGATTTTCACAGAATGTCCACATTTTTGCCTCACATATTTGGTATTTTCCTCATAAAAGTTGCATTTTCTGGCAAATCATGGAGGACTGAAGTCACTAAAAAATGACTAAATGATAACATATATTTGAGTTTCAGACTTCACATCCTTCATAAAATGTATGCTAACACAAATCCTGTTATTCTACCAGCTTTCTAAATTTATAACAACAGTATTTAAAATCTGTCCCTATTTTTGGGCCTTTGTCCCTCCATTATTTTAGACTCTGTCCAGATTTCTTGCATTAAGAGTTTGAGAGGTATGATATGCACTTCTTGAAATTTCTTTCATGGCCATGGTCAGAACCAGATCTCCACTGATACATTTCTAGAAAGTATTATACAATCAGATATTTTATATTCTGTAAACAAATAATGCACATCAAAAGCATGAGTGAGACACATCAGGTTCTCATGCTGAAGATATGGTCTCCTGTAACTTAACAAATTATGCAGGTCAAGCTAGACTTCACATTACAAACACATATACACACACACGCACACAGACAGAGGCACAAGACAGACAGACCAACACATACACACACACACACACACACACACATACACACACAAACATACATACATACACATTCTCACACACACATATGCATACTCACACACACACACACACACACACATTTTTGCAAATATCTCATGTTTTTGTGCATTTGTAGTAATAGTATGACACTGACTAATGTACAAAATAACCACAAATTGACAAACATACAGATAACCACCAAAGAACATAGGATGTAATACACAATTGATACCACCTAAGAGTGTGGGTGTTGCAGGAAACTATCCATGGGTGGTGGTGTCCCTAATACCACAGGTATAGAGTTTTATCAGTCCAGGGTGATCTGTTATTTGCCTGAAATACCCAATCTCAAGGGCATTATAACACTTAGAAAATGGGACTGCTTGTTAAGCTGTTTTGTATGTTTATATTCGTTTTACTGTAAATATATGCATATATATATATATATATATATATATATATATATATAGATATATATATATATATATATATATATATATAAAACGTATTCAAAATATAAATTATGCAGTATGTAATAATATTCACACACACACACACGCACACACACAAACATGCATGCTTGTGCATACACATGAGCTCACAAACACAGAAACATATATATATATATATATATATATATATATATGGTTCTACCTGACATAATCGAAACCCCAGAACACCGACAACGAAATTACCGACACCACATAACCGACAGTGCAAAAACACAAAACCTCACATGCCCGACAACGAAATAACCGATGGTACACAAACACGAAACCTCATACACTGCACACACCACAATAACAACAATCAACAAACAAAACACATCCCCTGTCCAAAAACCACACACACAACACAAGCACACCAAAATCCCTACAAACCCACACTAAACCACACATACACAACTATCTACAACCCTAACCCACACCCTAACCCTAAGGTCCGTCACTATCGCATACTCAGCTAATCCGCGCCCTAACCCTAACTCACTTAACCCACCCCTAACCCAAAGACTATCACTACCGCACACTTACCTAACCCAGTCCCTAACCCTAACTCACTTAACCCACTCCTATCCCCACAGACCGTCAATATCCACACTTTCCTTACTCGCACCCTAACGTCCGTCACTACCGCATACTTACACAGCCTTTTCCCATGTCGGCATCCTCGGCGTCGGTGTTTTCATCCATCGCGTCGGTCTTCTGCATTGTCGATCTTCTGGCGCTCGCGATTCGCTTGTCGGTGTTTTCCGCTGTCGATGATGTCAGGTAGACCCACATATATATATATATATATATATATATATATATATATATATATATATATATATATATATATATATATAAACAAACAGATAGAGGCAGAGTCACATATTCACTCATCATATACAAAAACTGAGACGCATACACAAGGACATGCATGCGTGTGCACGCACACATGCGCACACACACACACACACACACACACACACACACACACACACACACACACACACACACACACACACACTCATATAGTTCATAGGCTCATTGGAGTTTACTAGGCTAATGGCTTAAGGGTCCTTACTAGCCTAGCCAATATATGACCCAGAGGGGAAGAGGATAGCATGGATTTGTGCCTGTGCATTGAGTATCTTACAGATTTCCCCTGTCCATAAGGGACATTGGCACTACCCCAGGTGCGAATTTGCTATTCCCCATCCATTGATCCAAATTGCGTTTGAAGAAGGCCAGGGAAGGAAAGCTTGTTCTAAAGAAGGGTAATCTCTGAAACACATATCTGTCTCTCCAGCATGTTTTGTTTAAGTCACTAAGTTTTGCTCCCTAGATAGGATGACCTTTATGTTGTTTGACTTGCAGATGTGTAGCAGCTCCATAGAGGCTGGGTTTGTGAGTACCTTGTAAGTCAAGCATAGTTCACCCCTTAATAGTCGGTATGAGAAGGAGTAAAGGGATAGCACATTTAGTCTATTCAGACAGTTCATGTTGTTTACACCCTGTGTTTTCTTTGTGAGAAACCTCTGAGGTCACTCCAGCTGCTCTAAGTGCCTAGTCAAGCACATGCCAAATGGTGCATTATATTTTATTATTGGTTTAATGAGGGATGAGTACAGGGGGACTATAATTTTCTTGGATCTGGATGCTATACGTTTACTTATAAGCTGTGCCACATAAAGGCATTCCCTCACAACTGTGGACACAAGACAGTCAAAGTTCATCTATCATCTATCTGCGTACACTATTGATGTTGTA
The DNA here is from genome assembly GCF_019279795.1 of Protopterus annectens. Taxonomy (NCBI): domain Eukaryota; kingdom Metazoa; phylum Chordata; order Ceratodontiformes; family Protopteridae; genus Protopterus; species Protopterus annectens. Next base: position 196,959,837 of record NC_056731.1, read on the forward strand.
ATTTGCTGTGGTATTTGACTTCCCCAAGGGTATGATAATGTATTTTTTTACATTTAATTTTAGGTCATGGTTCTGGCATCAATCATTTGTCTGATCTAAACTCTCCTGAAGGATATCTGCATCACTGAAGATTAAATGATTGCCCCCAGCTTGCAGTCATTGGCAAACTTTGTCATGCAGAGGCCTTCCATATTTACTTTGACTTCAGAGAAGTATATTTTGAACAGGTATGGCCCCAATACTGAGCCCTGTGGTACACCACTAGTAACTGGCCTCTTGCTGAATCTGGATTCACCCACTTTAACTACGTGTTTGGTTTGTGAACCAACTGGCTATCCATGTGGTGACATACGGATTTATCCCCAGTTTTGTAAGTTTGTTAATAATACCTGAGTGGGGAATTGTGTCAAATGCCAGGTTGAGGTAGGTGATATGTACTGCTTTGCCCTCATCCATGGCTTTAGTGACTTTCTCAAAGAAATCCACCAGATTCAGTAGGCATGACCTGCCCTTGACAAAGCCAAATTGGGTCGGGTCCAGTGTTGGGAGGTCTCCTATGTCATTATTTATCAGGTCCATGATTATTCTTTCCATGGCCTTACATATAAGACTAGTCAAGCTTATGTGTCTGAAATTTCCTGGGTCAGTAGATAGTCCCTCTTTATGCAGCGGGATGACTGTTGCTATCATCCACTTTGTTGGGACATACCCTGTCTGGAGGCTGCATTTAGAGATCCTAATGGGCCTGATAAGTCCTGATTTAAGCTGTTGAGGAAACCTGGTATATTGTCAGGGCTAGGCCCCTTTGAAGCCATGTTTTTAGCTTTAGAGAGCATAGTGGCAACCAGTTCTTTGGTGATAATTGGCAGTGGAGTGGTGGAAGGTATTTTGTTGGAGAGAACTGGGGGTGATGGGGAGGTGAAATTTGAGCTGAATTTGTTGGCCAGCAAATTTGCTATGTCTTCCAGCTGAGAATAGGTGATGCCATCTACAACTAATTTCATGCATTGTTGGATGTTGCTTTTAAGACTGTGGACATTTTTGAAAAATTCCTTATGGTTATCCTTAGCATTGGAGGCTATTTTTAACTCAAAGTTTGATTTCGGAGACTCGGCTAGTACCCTGATTTTCTTGTTTAGACTAATGAGGGACTTATTTCTCTGTTATGCATATTCCCTCTTACTTCTTGACAGCATTTCATTTCTTTTGTTGTTTAACCTATTAATACTTGGGGGTCCATCAGGGTAGCTTGTTTTTGTGGTTTGACCTGGGTTTATTTTGGTCTGCTGCTACTGTTTTTATGCAGTTGTTTATATGGTTGTACAGGGCTTTTGTGTATGCCTCTGCAGAAGTTTCTTTGTTTTCTGGATTTGGAAGAGCCTGGAAACTAGCTATGCCATCCTTTAATAGGGGGTAATTTCCTTTAGAGACGTTCTTAATTATTTTGGGGTTAGGTGGGGGACTAGTTTTGCCTTTATTTCAAGGGAGACAGCTTTGTGATCTGATCTTACTAATGAGGACTTAACACTGGGAGGTGCAGCACTCTTCAGTATTTGTGAGTACCAGATCTAGGATATGTGCTCCCCTAGTGGGAGTGCAGACTAGCTGTTCCAGGACATTTGAATGTACAAAGTCAAGAAATCTTTGGACATGCATGTTAGTGGTTGTGTATGCCTCCCAGTTAATGGAGGGATAGCTGTAATCACCCATGAGTGTGGTATTGGGCTTGATGGTGAGTGATTCCAGTAACTTCAGGTATGATGTATGGGCACACAGATGCATACATACACACAAACACAGATGTTTAGGTACAGACACATAGTCTCTGTCTCACACACACAAAAATTTGCCATCAGTTACACCAACTTTACTGGCTTTGTATACCTCCAGTGTCTGATTATGATAAAATTGCTTAATACAGAAATAATAGCCATATTAATATATGTTTAGTTCATTGTTGTCAGAACATGTACAGTGCAAATTATTACAATCCCCACACCCACAAACACACACAGACACTTACACATACATATATGTGCAACTCACTTTCTCAAAGAAATCCACAACTTTTCACACATATACAAAACTGAGACATGTGCTCGAGACCGCGTGTGTGCACGCACACACACACACACACACACACACACACACACACACACACACACACACACACACACACACACACACACACACACACAGATACTCACACACACACACACACACACACACACACACACACACACACACACACACACACACACACACACACACACACACACACACACACAGATACTCACACACACACACACACACACACACACACACACACACACACACACACACACACACACACACACACACACACACCTTAATGCATCCAACAATAGCACTGCCACATAGCTTTGTCCTTGCACATTAAGTGAGTGATTATTTATTACAGGTAATGCAACACCTCTCTCTCTGTTTCTTCCTATCTATGTCTGTCTTTCTCTCTGTCTGTTTTCTGAGGTGCACTAATCTTCGAACACCCAGTACTTACTAATAGATGAATATATACATTTTGCTCTATAAAGGTATAGTGACATATATGTAACTATGTACAAGATAACTGAAGGATGATGGATCCATGGAATAACTAGGGCTACAATTAATGCCTTTGAGAATTACAGGAAACACAAAACTTCAGGGGTTTACATCCATTCTTACCATGTCATACTTCTGTTGGAATAGTGAAATGAAGAATTTCAAGATCCACATACACAGCAAGAATAATAAATGTACCACACACAGTGGGCTGAACAGAGTACTGAATTCAGCATAAGCCTGCACATAATACGGTACATACTACTGGAATCTTGTTCGAAAACTGCTGGATGGGTTACTCTAAATTCCTGAAAAGAACAGTCAGCAATTTAAACACAGTATAACTAAAGTGTTGAACACCCATATGCTTCACTAGGCAGTAGGGAGAGAAGGGGATTCAAACTTCATTTGCTTATGAAAAAATTGTTCTGTTCACTGTTGAAAGATACCAGAATGGGGAGCGGCATGGGTACCAAATGAGCCAGCTACAGTTCTGCTCCAGACCATAACTGCTCTAGATGAAGGGATTGTAGCAGTGGTCAAATCAATGTCTATGTAGAGGATATTTTCCACCATTAAAACAAGTAATTAGGAAAGAGAATCTAGAGGCATATCTTGCCACCCTTAAAGTGGTATGCCCCCCAAGAGGGATGTGTCCTAGACAACTGGGGCATCATCCTTTTAGCTTAGCTGACCAGAGAACCACTGAAAGCCTTTGAGGATATGCAAATGACTTTGTATGATTGAGGACTATGGACAAGTTAATAGTATTACTTGCCAAAGCTGGTGTTACTTCAGAGGAACATACTCAGTAGTTTCATAGCCTTTCTTTTTCTCATGACAAAATGATAAAACCATAATTATGCAACCCAAAGTGTTTAATTCATTTTTGATTAGATTATGAGGGCCAACATGCTAAAAATAATGTGGTAGAAATATTATTCATTGACAAATTAAAGAGATATTTATTTATGGCGTTAAGGATGTGGGTGAATCAAACTGACCCAAAGAACAAAGAAAGTTTTGTTGTATTAAGAGAAAGATTGTTATGCCATGAAACCATGTACCAAACTGAGAAGTCTAGACTTGTAGCCAAACCTGTCTCAGGTGTTTAAATGTGAGAAGAGGGATCACAGAGCTAGACCTTTGTACTTGCACTAGTAATACTGTTATACCTGTGAAAACGTTATCCTTTGAAAAGCATGGTACTAATGATATACAAGTGGAATATGATGAATTGCCTTCTGTGATAGCTGAGTCTTAATTATATTACCTATGCTACTGAAAAGGTAAGGGCGATTTCTTAACTGATGGCAGGTGGCAGAGAGTTGCAAAGTCTGATTGATTCAGTTAGTATCCTGATAAAAGGCAGTATGTATGTAAAACAAAGCCCTTATTAATAAAGGGGTTGGGAGGGTGGCCTAATGGTGAAGGTGTTTGCCTTACAAACACAAGGTGCAGGGTTTGAGTCTCATAAGGGATAATTGGCTAGGCTTAAAATGGCTTGCAAGGGCAGTTAGCTTAGTACTAACCTATGAAATCAGTTTAGGTAGTATGCATTCATAGAGATAAGAAACAGTATTCCATTACTCATTTAGAAATACAAACTATGTTTGGGAAAGTAGTTCATCCTATTGTTGAAATACACAATTTCCTAGTTTAGCAAGTGCTATGATAAAAAGAACAGATTTCCCCAGTTTATTTATTTTTTAAGAAATGGTAAAGGTAATGCTTTTGATAGCTCAGCTTGTTAGTGTGGGGTAAGGGAAACAAGTGCATGAGCCTACAGACATACCTCTGCCTAAAAAAAAGGAAGGTAGCAACTACCAGACACTTTATAATTATAGTTTATGACTTCTGCAAAAATCTTGAACATCAGAGGAATAGAGTGAGAAATCCCTAAAGCTAAAACAATCTGCTTAAAGATACAGACAAAAGAATAACCTACATAATTTAAAGATATATGTCAGCATACACCTATAACAGAATAGTCTGTAACTGCAGAACCAGCAAAAAGAAAGGACTTACACAATAAATTAGCTTCAAAATGTAGCAAAGCAGAGAGTTAAGGTGTCATTGCAGCATGAAAGTGTTGCAAAGCAGATCTTATCAAGATTTTACCGAACAGTGATAATGAAAAAGCTTGGAAGTCCTCCGATTCGTGCCCTGAACTGCAGAAGAGAGCCCTAAACCCAGATTTTAAAAATCAGTTGGTTCCAATGCCTATAACAGAGGTATCATTTGAACATATTCTATGGACATTGTTGGGCCATTGGTTAAAAGCCATTAATGGATTTCAATATGTTTAAGTTAGTCTGGATTATGAAACTAAATACCCTGAATTTTTCTCACGATATAAGTGTAGCCAAAACAATATTAGCAAATGGTGGGACCATCATTTACACCACGGCAGCTTTTTTAAATTGCTTGGAATACTTGTCTTTAAGAAAAAAAAATAGTTGTTGGATGGGATCAGTTCCAACAACATACAAATAAATACATTTTCATTCAGCATTGCATAGGCAGACAAATAATCTCTCACATATTCAATCCCTCCACCCTGTGGTACATCTATGTCTAACAATACTACATCAATAGCTGTTAATAAAATATTGCCATGTGCTGATAGGATATTAATGTTATCCAGTTTCAAAATATGCCACAAATTTCTTAAACATGAGAGAGTAGTATGCACAACTTTATTCAATTTAGTGTCCACAAACATGCTTAGAGGTTTAGTTTTAGAGCCGCCAGTCATCACAGTCAGTCTAAATAGGGGATTATTCAATGATTTGTGCATGTTTGGGATCTCAAATAATTTCCCTGTCCTTGGTTTGCTTACTACAAAATATCAGTAGATCAAGTCATCTATCATGTTTTGATTAAATAAATCAAGCATCAAGAAGTATCTCTATTATTAAACGTGGAATCTCATAGAGATAAACTCCTTTGTAATACATTTTACATTTTTAAAAAGGCTGCACAATCCCTTCCCTTGTCTGCTTTCAAATCCCTGCTGCCTGCTGTCATAAATCTAATATTCTGCATATGCTTAAGTTCTTTCAAAGTTTTGTGTTCATTCAATGATACCTTGTAATTGCCTTGTAACAGACTCCTGATTATTCTTTCACAAGCACTTTCAAAATCAAAATCATTTAATGTAGAAGTCAAAGGGGATGTTAAAATACATATTTTTTCTTATGAGCTCATTAGAACCACAGATACTAACTATGCAGTCATGTAATGAAAAAAGTAGCTAGAAAGTTTCTTTGCAAACTGTTTTAAGTTCTATTAATGGTTCAGCTGAATTTGTTTAGCTGCGGTGGTGCAGCGGTTAGCGTTGTCATCTCATAGCAAGAGGTTCTCCCGTTCGATTCCTGGCTGGAGCACCTTCTGTGTGGAGTCTGCATGTTCTCCCCGTGGTCGAGTGATGTCAAAGACATGCAGGTAGGTGCAAGCATGAATGGGTGTGCCTTCATTGAGGGTTGGGTGTCAGGCTGGCAACTTGGCACTGTAAAAAGCCACTGCCAATCATGAGTGGACCAGAGTTCTGCGGTGGCGACCCCTAACTGGGAAAAGCCGAAAGTCTCTCTCTCAAATCAAAAACATGTTTTTAAATAAAGTGATCTGTTCATTGGAAAAAAAATAGCTGTTTGGAAAAATTAAATACCTTAAAATTATCCGTTGTGCTTAGGTTCATAGGTTGGTACTAGGCTATCGGCCCTAGGGCCTATACAAGCCTAGCCATAACAATTCCCTTACTATTTCTTCCCACAGTATTTACTTCCCTGGACCCCTGACATGATCCCCGGGGTGAATTTCCTATCTCCCATCCAATCATCAAGGTTCCTTTTGAAGAGGGCCAAAGAGGCGCTTTGTCTGACATGTATAGGCAGTCTATTCCAGAGTGTGGGGAGTCTCTGGATCAGGAACCTGTCCCTCCAGCATGTTTTGTTCATTGTGATGACAAGGTTTAGATCCCTGGAGCGTGTGTCTTTGAGGGATTGGGATTTCTTTAAGTGTAGCATGTCCAAAAGCTCTGGGTTTGACATGGCCTTGTATGTTAAGCAGAGATCCCCTCTGAGTAGACGATATGCGACAGAGTATAGGTGGAGTTTTTTTAGAAGGTCAGCATAGGGCATCTGCTTTAGGCCTGTGATTCTTTTAGTGAGGTATTTCGGCGGCCTTTCCAGTTGTTGCAGATGTCTTGAGAGGAACATACCAAATGGGGTGTTGTATTCTATAATGGGTCTAATAAGAGATGAGTACAGTGGGACAATGACCTCCTTTTTTCTGGATGAAAAACCCTTAGTGATGAGGTGTGCCACATAGAAGGACTTCCTGACTGTTGTGGCGATGTGGTTATCGAAGGTGAGACCACTGCCCACCTGTGTCCCTAAGTCTCTTATCACACTTTCAGTGTTTAGTGTACTACCACCTATGTGGCAATTCATGGGTACATGGTTTTTCCCAAAGGGGATAACTATACATTTCTTGGCACTGAGCTTGAGCCCATGGCTCTGGCACCAAGCATTTGTTTCTGTAAGGCCCTTTTGTAGAATATCCACATAATTTGGTGATTCAATAATGGCTCCCAGTTTACAGGGATGTTATGACCACCTTGTCCCTGGATGAGATACTCTTACTGAGGTGGGCCATGTAGAAAGCTTTCTGTACAACGGAGGCAACATGGTGGTCAAAAGTCAGTTTGCTGTCAACCTGGGTTCCCAAGTCCCTCATGGCTGATTGCATGTTTTGTGCCTTATTATCAATGTGATAATTTGTGGGGACATCATTCTTCCTAAAAGGGATGATGATGCATTTTTTGGCATTCAGTTTGAGGCCATGTTCCTGGCACCAGTCATTTGTTTGGGTGAGATCCTCTTGGAAGATGTCCACATCACTAGGGGAATTGATGACAGCATCCAGCTTGCAGTCCTCTAAAAACGTGGTTAGCCATAGCCCACTAGATTTGGCCTGCACCTCTGAGAAGTATATCCCAAACAGCAGAGGCCCCAAAACCAATCCCTGGGGTACACTGTTCTGCTACTTGAGGTGACTTCCCCTATTTTGACTAGATGGGTTCTATCAGTAAGCCAGTTTGTTACCCATCTGGTAACATATGGATTGATGCCTAGTTGAGAGAGTTTATCTATTATACCAGAGTGGGGAATAGTATCAAAGGCCTTGGTTAGGTGAAGGTAGGTGGTGTGCACTATCTTCCCCTCCTCTATGGCCTTGGTGACTGTCTCAAAGAAGTCGACCAAATTTAACAGGCCTGACCTTCCTTTGACAAAACCAAACTGTGTTGGATCAAGTGTCAGGAGGTTGCCAATGTCCTTGTTAAGGAGGTCTATGATAATCTGCTCCATTACCATGCAGATCAGGCTAGTTAGGCTGATGGGTCTATAATTTCCTGGATTGGTGGATGCTCCACCTTTGTGCAAAGGAATGACGGTAGCTGTCCTCCGCTCGGCTGGGACAAAGCCGGTACTCAGGCTTTGGTTGAATAGGGTGCCTAATGGTGCTGCAAGCTCCTGCCTGAGTTCATGTAGAATGCAGCTTGGGATGTTATCAGGTCCCATGGAGGCTGTATTTTTTGCCTTTGAGAGGGCAGTGATGACTTGTTCCCTAGAGATAAAAGGAGGGGGGCAGGTACTAGGGATGCCCTGTTTTACTGATGGGGGGACAGAGGAGTGAAGTTTTCACTGAACCTGTTTGCCATCCGGTTGGCTATATCTACAGGTTTTGTGTATGTGGTGTCCTTGACCACCAGTTCTGAGAAGATCTGAGTGCTTCCCTTGAGATTGTGGACATATGTGAAGAAAGCCTTATGACTGTCTTTAGTAGATGTGGCCAATTTGGACTCGAAGTTTGCTTTGGAGGATTTCACTAGTGCTCTTATTTGCTTGTTCAGGCTAAGGAGAGGTTGCTTCCAATTAGACACCTGCTCCTTCTTGGTCCTGGACAGCAATTTTTTCCTTTTATTATAGAATTTATTTATTGTAGATGTCCACCAGACAGGTTTACTCTTCCTTGAGGAGGAGGATTTTTGCCTGTCTGGTATTCCTGATTCCATGCCGTTATATAAATGGGCATATAGTACTTTGGTGTAAGTTTGGACATATGTGCCAGTTTCTGTGGAGGGGACTGTGAAGCTGTTTATACCTTCCCCCAGGAGGTTGTGTCAGCTTTGGAGAAGTTTTTTTGTTTGACCCTAGCTGGGGGGGGGGGGGGTTGGGGGAGATGGTGACTTTGAAAGTGACTGATTTGTGGTCGGATCTTACCAGGGATGGTGACACTGTAGGGATGCTGCAGTGGCTGCTCATGTTGGTTAATACCAAGTCCAAGATATTTTCACCTCTTGTGGGGGTGTCAACCAACTGGTCCAAGGCATTTGCATTGACAAAATCAAAGGATCTCTGTGCATTTGTTTTTTGACATGAGTATTTCTTCCAGTCTATGGCTGGATAGTTAAAGTTGCCAGCATTAGGGTAAAGGGTTGAATCTTGATAGATTTGAAGAGGTTCAGATAGGTGGAGTGGGCATCTTGAGTCAGAGTTGGAGGCCTGTAGCTAGCTATGATTTGAATAGGGGTCTTGTCAACTGTTAACTGCACCTGCAGTGTTTCCTGTGCATCATACTATCTGACCAGCCTAGAGGTGTATATGTCTTTTATATATATTGCAACTTCACCTCCTTTTGTTTTGCTGCCCACAGTTTGGGGTCTGAATGAATGATAGGATGAGTAACCTGGTATGGCTGAGGTGCTCTCCACAGCTTTGAACCAGGTTTCTGTGACTGCACACGTCAGCTTCTTCCATGGTTAAGAATGCTTGAAATGAGTGTAGTTTCATGTTTAGACCCCTAGCGTTTAGCAGCATGACCTTTAATTTACGTTTTGATGAAATATTCATGTTGGTAGTTTTGACCTCATGGCATTGCCTAAAAAAAGGCACTGTGGGGAAGCAAGAGCCTTTGCCATGATCCTGAAGCCCAAGGGAGACAGATGCAGGCCATCTCAGGCAAAGCATCGTGGCTTGTCGATTATGTCATCCCAGGCTGTCAGGTACTGGATCCCCTTTGAATGACACCAGAAACTAAGCCAGTTGTTAAAGTCAATCATTTTCTGTTTGTATTGAGGCATCATTCTGGGTGATGATAGAATGCTACTTAAGGCTAGGGACATACCTGCCTGGGGCACATACTCAGCGAGCTTGATCACGTCTCACTTCAAATAGACCAGGGAGGTACATCTCAAGTCATTCACTCCAACATGGACTATGACAGGGTCATAACAGTTCCTGTTGAGAGACATGAATGCATTGGTAATATGGCAGATTCTGCCACCTGATAAACAACTAACTGTGACTTTCTCCTTATCCAGCCTGGTGAAGGGCACATCTGTCTGTCTCACAATGGAGTCTCCTATGACTAATATGCTGGGTTTATGTTTAGGCCTTAGTTGCTGTGAGACACAGGTGTGTGGACTATGTATGGTGTGTGGTGTGGTGGGCAGTGGAGTTTGCATGCATTTATGACTCGGAGGTCTCTTTTGTTGGGTATGCTTTTGTTGAGGGCCTCTGCATATGTGGGAGTGTGTTGTGTTGGCGTGGGTGGTGTTTGAGGTGTGGTGTTCATGTTGCCAACCTTCTCAGTGCCAGATATACTGGCTTATGGGGGAGAGAGCAATGACACTAGGTGCTTGATGTATTTGCATCTCTCACAAATTGTGTTCCTAGGTAGTAGTAGTAGTAGAGGGTTGTCTATGTACATGATGCAGTTGCTATACTGTCTCAGGATGCCCATATTGACCAGACCAGCAGCAGAAAATATAGGAAATTATCCATCCATATTTGTCAGAAACTGAAAGAGCTAAGAGGGTAAAGGGAGGAAGGTCTATGAGTAGATGATAACACAAGTGCTACTAAGGGAAAACTTGTAGCTGGAATACCTCAAAAAGGGTTAAAAACCCTGCAGCTGAAGCTCTGGATGCCACAGACCTGTATCTAGACTACACTACTCAATTTTTAGGTTAAGAACTCCGTAAGAAAAAACTCACAATGAAGCACAGATTAATCACTTATAGTCAAAAGAATAGAACTCACAGTATGAAAAAATACAATTAAACAGCAACGAAATGCAGTAAAATGCAGTTAAACAGTAATGAATTGCAGTAAAATGCAGTTAAACAGTAATGAATTGCAGTAGATAGCAATGAAATATAGTTATCAGTAGATTGCTTTGAAACAGTAGCTCACAAATCACAGCAGTAGCAGACAGCACAAGTAAAGCAGCGATTCAGTAGAACACCGCTATCAATTTAATAAGGCTGCCAACAATCAGTAATAAATATGGAAAACTAAATGCAGTTGAACTCCTAAGCACAAACAGCAAAATGAAGTAGAAAGAGGTATAGTTTTTTTTTTTTATATTAGTAGAAAGTGAAGAGGCAGAAGATAATGAGATAATTCAAGGTTCAGAAGCTAAAGGGGTGGGCCTTTGCTAAGTTCTCACTATTAATAGTAGAATGAGCTGATGTGTCGTGACAACCTGACTTGTTGCACATTGTAGACAAGATTGTACTGCTTTATTGCACAAATAGCCATGAGACAACATTACTACACCATCTAATTAGGGTACTGTAAATGTGACCCCCACTTTCTCTTCATGCTCCACCATGTTTTGCAATTAGTGAAATCTTCCATCTCATTTTAAACAACTTAGATTCATAGATTGCTACTAGGCTAATGACCCAGGGGGCCTTTATAAGCTTAGACAAGTATTCCCGGAAGAACAATGACATTTTGTATCCAAACAGGACATTGAGGGCCAGTCATTTATATGCTTTTGAAATTGATGCTGTTATTTAAAATGGGTTTTTACATGTATCAAGAATGACCTGCCACTTGTATTTCCTATAATTCAAATATCTGGCTCTGATTCCCCCTCTAATGTTACTCAGTACATGATGTAACACTCCAAAAAGAAATTTCTTAGTTATTACATCTTAAGGAATGTTTAAATAATGCCTCACTGTGGTTATCATTTCAATGGCATAAGCATGCTCATAAATTCTATTTTTGACTTCCTGTTTGTCTTACCAACATAGACTTTTTTCACAAAACATTGCATACAGCCATATACACCTCATATTCACTAGCACACATAAAACTTCCCAGTAGGAAATGTGTCTTGGCTGTAATTACACAATACAAAGCAGGACCTTCTAAACTGTATCTGCACATACTGCAGGAATTACATTTGAAGGTACCCATTTTACCTAGGGGTCCATAACTGTTTCACCTTTTTTTGTTTTTAGTCCTTAACTGTGGAGCATCAGGGATTCCAGATAGGGGAATGGCACTGGGTGCTAAATGGGACAGCTATGGCTCTGCTGTGTTGGTGAGGTAACGTCTGTTGCATAGTATGAATACCTAGTACACTACATTGCATAGCATGAGTATAAGAATAGAATGTTAATACAGGACAGAGAAAAATCATGGAAAATGGCAAAAATATAAAACAACTCAACATCTTGAAAACTTTTGAATGTTTTGCAATTGTACTAAAAGAAAATAAACGAAGACAAAAACAAAACTGTACTATAATAACTTTCAGAAAAATACTGCATACAACCCTAAAAAAATTTGGACATACATTAAAGAGATCTTACATCCTCACCAACACTTCAACCCAAACCCCTCTTCCAATAACTCACCACTAGAAACTACAATGCAGTTCAACTCTTATTTTACAGATAGTATAGCATATCTAACCAAGGATTCTTCAACATCTATTCCCAACCCTGCCCAACATCCACATATAACCACATCCACTTGCACCTTTAAACCTGTGCCCACATCTTATATAAAACTACCCTTAAACAAACTTAAACTACGCTCTTCTTTAGCTGATGACCTTCCAAGTGAGTACCTAAAAATAGCAGCCAGTAGCATTACCTATCCTGTCTTAATCTTTATGAATAGGTCAGTCCAGGAATCCCATGATCCCTCTCTCTGGAAAAAGTTAGACATTATCCCTCTGCACAAAGGAAGAAATTCAACAGACATTAATAACCTTAGACCTATAGTAATCTTATCTCCTCTCACCAAAATACTTGAAAAATGTATTCAAAAACAATTGCTAGGCTATCTGCTGCAGGAAGAACTCTTATCCCTCACACAATATGGCTTCCATCCTTCCCATAGTACTAGCACTGCCCTTCTAACCTATATTGATACTGTTAATAAAGTTAGAGATAATGGCAAACTAGTCTCCTCCTCATTTCTAGACTTGCCTAAATCCTTTGACACAGCTTGTCACAGCAAATTTCTACTTCAAATGTCCTCACTAGGTCTGTCTCAGTCCACCCTTTTGTGGTTCAAAAGCTACCTGTCCTATAGGTATCAGTCAGTAAAATGGCACTCCATGCTCTCTCCTTACCTCACAGTCATCACTGGTGTACCACAAGGCTCTATCTTTGGTCCCTTCCCCCATTTTGACCAGCACCCTCTATACATAGGTTCATAGGTAGGTACTAGGCTATCGGCCCTAGGGCCCATACAAGCCTAGCCAGAAAATGTACCCTGGCTTTCGCCACCCAAGAAAATTATTTTCCTGTGCCCCTGTCGAGCAGAACCACAGAAGTGATCCCCGGGGTGAATTTCCCATTTCCCATCCAATCATCAAGATTTTTCCTGAAGAGTGCTAATGAGGAACTCTGTTTGACATAGAGAGGTAGTCTGTTCCAGAGTATGGGAAGTCTCTGGGACAGGAATCTATCCCTCCAGCATGTTCTGTTTATTGTGGTGACAAGGTTAAGGCCCCTAGAGCGTGTAGCTCGGAGGGATTGGGATTTCTTTAAGTGGAGCATGTCCAACAGCTCTGGATTTGACATAGCTTTGTATGTTAGGCAGAGATCGCCCCTAAGTAGGCGATATGCGATGGAGTAAAGCTGTAGTTTTTTTAGACGGTCTGCATAGGACATCTGTTTGAGGCCAGTAATCCTCTTTGTGAGGTATTTCTGTGGTCTTTCCAGTTGTTGTAGATGTCTTGTGAGATACATACCAAAAGAGGCGTTGTACTCTATAATGGGTCTAATGAGTGATGAGTAGAGGGGAACAATGACCTCTTTTTTTCTGGATGAGAATCCTTTTGTGATGAGATGAGCCACGTAGAAGGATTTCCTGACCACTGTGGCAATGTGATTATCAAAGGAGAGACTACTGTCCACCTGTGTCCCAAGGTCTCTTATGTGAGAGTGAATGTAAACACTCATACACTCACACAATAGCCCCCTAATACAATGCACAGATGATTCCACTCTCATTTGTACATTTGACAATATGGTGCACCTCCAAACAATTTCTCAGGAAGCTTTAACAGCTGCTGAAACATGGCTTCATAACTCACAACTCATGCTCAACTCAATAAAAGACCAAACTTCTATTTTTTTTCTTCAAACCCCTCGATCCCTCTCTCATGCAAAAACAAAATTTAAAGTCCTCTCTCTTGATGATACAGCCATTGAAGTCAGCAAATTATTATGGGTGACAGTGGAGGATGACTTTACATTTGACCTACATATACAAAATTGCAGAAGAAAAATTCATAAAAAACTAGGGGTGCTTTACAGAGCCAAAAACTTTTTCACCAACGCAACTAAAACTACACTTGCCACTACTTATCTCCTCCCCATGCTTCCTTGTGGTGCTCCCATCCTTACTAACCTTCTGGTTTCACAAAAATCAAAACTTGAACAATGCTGTAACAAAGTTGCTAAATATGCAGCAAATACCCCTTCCAGAACCCACCACTGTAATAGCACTAAAAAGCCTAAATTAGTTAGAACTGCCTCATCAACTAACATATACATAGAATCTTACCACCTATAATATTATCCAGCATCCATCTGCCTGTCCAGCACTGAAACACATTCTACATAACTATGTTTCCAGCTGGTCATTGCAATCCAGTGAACAAAATCTCCTGTCGATCTACAAACCTATCACATCTGCTGGGCATTGTTTGTACTTGTACAAGGTTGCTAAGGAAGGCGTGAAACTCCTTACCTGTATCTATCAGGTCAATACCCTCCCTCCCATCTTTCAAAACCACTCTGAAAGACTTCCTAGCTAAAATCTGTCTCTGTTATTGCTCAGAACTAGAATACACTATATCCCCAAATGTGAACAAGTACCTTTTCATTCCTTATATCTCCTTACCTTCCCTTCTTCACTTACTTCCTTACTATAATCAAATTCTCTTTCCTGACTTTATAAATATACCATAAGCCTGTTTTTCTCTCACTTCATATTGCAATTCCTATTTGAATTAGACTAACTTACCTTTAATTTATCTACAAACTGACTAAACTTTCTATAAATATTAAATGATTGCCTTGTATCAGTTCTTAACCAATATTTTTATATTATCTCTAATTTCTTATAATTATTTAAACTGCAGATGTTTTTGTTTTATTTTTGAAGATTGTAAAATTATTATTCTTAAATGTTTTGCAATAATTTGGAGCTTTTCTCCCCGGGCTTCTGCTGTAAATGGACTTCTACCCAGTCACAATTTCCTAGTAATGAAATGCCAGTAAATAAATAAATAAATATGAATGCATTTATTATGTGTTGTATTAATCATGGCCCATAGATGCGGAGCAGACATCACGTCTTTGCCAGTGGGAAACACATTGCACATGTCTCTTCCTTGCATGGGGGTGCTCCTGCAGATGGTTTCTCTGATGACTCTTCACTCAAATCCTCAACCACTGCTGCAACATTACAAACTCCCTAAGCTCTAGCAGCTTCCATAATACCATATTGTGCAATACAGAGAACAAGACAGCTCTGCAGGTCTCAGGTGCATACTGAAGGACATCACAGGGGGTATCCAATCAGCTGAAGTGTCCTTCCAGGAATCTGAACATAGAGTCAACAACATTCCATTTCTGCAATTGTGTGGTATTCATGCCATCTCAGTCATAGTCTGGGATTTACAGGGGGGAGGGGTCATCATCCATGGTTTCAAAGCATAAAGGGCACCACTTGCAAAACCCTGTAGTGGACAGGAGTATATGTGCTTTACTACCTAGTAAGTGGGAACTGCATATCCTGGCCTATGTTAATGGTATTTGTGTGGGTCTATCAAGTAGATTATTTTCTAGAAAGTCACACTGCATGAAATACCAATAGAGGACTCACATGTGCCAGACATAGAAATTAAGGGAGCCAACTGGGTGGCAAACAGACACATTATATGTAATACTCTGTATTGCACACCACCTGGCAGTTGATGGAGTGCAATCTCTTCCAGCTGATGCACTGGATGTCATTTGGAGCAGGTGAGGCATTGATGGCAATGTTGGTGCAATCCATGGCCCAAAGTACCTTAAGGAAATGACCTATGTTGTAAAATGCCAACACAGTGGTGATTATTTCCTCTTCTGCCTGTGGAAACCATATATGGTCCTTCATATGTTGCAGCATTACATCAAGGAACTGATGTAGCATCCACAAAGCTGATGCCTGCAAAACTGCGAACATGTTTCCTTTTGTGTGCTGAAAGGCCTTCATAGTCTTCAAGGATGATTAATGCTATTCAAGCCTTTGTGTCCACTGAGACAGGTAGCCCATGTATCGCCTTGACTGCTTGTTCAGACAGCATGTCTGCCAACATAGCAGAAGTAGACAATGTCTTGGTGATGTGCAATGATATGTTAGCTGCTGGATGGACACATTGTTGGTCATCAAAGTGGTTAGAAAATCCTTCTATGTGGCCCACCTAATCACAAAAGGGTTTGCATCCAAATCAAAAGAGGTCATTGTGCCCCTCTACTCATCACTCATCAGACCCATCATAGAGTACAACACCCCATTTGGGATGCACCTTACAAGACACCTGCAACAGTTGGAAAGACCACAGAAGTACCTCACCAATAGGATCACTGGCCTCAAACAGATGCCCTATGCAGCTCGACTGAAGAAACTCCAGCTTTACTCGGTTGTATACAGCCTGCTCAGAGGTGATCTCTGCCTGACATACAAGGCCATGTCCAACCCAGAATTGATGGACATGCACCACCTAAAGAAAACCTTATCCCCTCGAGCCACATGATCTAGGGATCTAAACCTCACCACAACAATAAATAGGATGGGCTGGAGGGATAGATTCACGTCCCAGAGACTTCCCATGATTTGGAACAAGATTTCAATCTACATTAGGCAGAGCTCCTTGCTAGCACTCTTCAAGAGAAACCTTGACGAGTGGATGGGAAACAGAAAGTTTTCCCCGGGGATCACTTCAGTGGCTCTGCTGGACAGAGGCACAGGGAACTAATCTAAGGAGACGGCGAAAGCCAACACATTCTGGCTAGGCTTATAAATGCCTTTGAGCAGATAGCCTAGTATCTATCTATGAACCTATAAACCTATCTGTGCTGTAGAGGGTGACTGCAAGCAACATTGTGGACACTGGTACTAAGGCTGGCCTCTAGTGCATGAAGTTCAGCTAAGGCTGCTGCTGTTTGTAGCAGAGTAGCACAAGTGAAGCTCCTGTACACCCAGAAATCCTGGTGTTCAGAATAAATGAATGCCTTAGCACTTAGCTCTGGATTTGCATATCTCTGATCACTCTGCCATGTTTGCTTTCACCATTTGCATACATAGTAGTCTCATTAGCATGATCACACTCAATTGCATGCTATTATGCAGTCATTAATGCTGTTTGTCACACAGTGGCATGAAGCTACACATTCCTCTGAATGGCTCCCTCCGTGTGTCACTGCTCATTGAGCAGTTTTCCATAACACTATGCAATAACCATTTATGAATACCCCTTTTCTTGTACCTTCCTCTGATAGGTCCAATTTGGATCCTTTCTAATAACAATACTTTTTATGTCACTTTTTATGTTATGAGGGTATTATATTCAATATAACCTTATTACAAGTATATTTTTCTGCATTATTCTGTATTGTAGAGCTAAATTGTTGCTTAGATATCTGTTGTCTTAGTGTTCTGCAAATATACAGAGATCAGTATATATTTTTTGGGTTTTATAATTTGCACTCTGATTCCTCACATCTCTGTTGAAACTTTCTTCCCCACCCCCTCATTGTGGTTTCTATTGCTTGTGTGTTGTTAACTCAAGGTTCCCTTTATTTGAACTGTTAATAGCAGCAGTCTGCATTTAAAGTGGAACAGCCTTATAAGACTTTCTGCAGATATATAGAGCTGAGTATATTTTTCTGCATTATTCTGTATTATAGAGCTAAATTGTTGCTTAGATATCTGTTGTCTTAGTGTTCTGCAAATATACAGAGATCAGTATATATTTTGTGGGTTTTATAATTTGCACTCTGATTCCTCACATCTCTGTTGAAACTGGTTTCCCCACCCCTCCCTGTTCTTGGTTGTAGTTTAAATTTGGTGGCTTTTGCAGTGCCCGCCCCACTGTAGATTTGATCTAGGACACTCCCCCAGTCCCATCTCTTTACCGCATTCTACCTAATAAACCCTTTCTGCACTTGCTTTTAGTCCTTTTTAATTTAATTACATTTTTTCAAACTGTGTGTGGACTAATATTGCGACATACTCAAGTGTGCCAGCTTGCACTGCATGTGAATTGTTTTTACTACTGTTTTTGCTACTTTTCTGAAAAAAAAAATGTCCCTACCTTTCCTGTAATTAGTGTTCCAGATACAGATTTGCTGTATCCAGGACTATTTGTAAGCTTCTGAGCCCCCAAGTCTTTCTGTGTTGGAGGGAAGCCTTCTAGCTTATCAGTGGGAGTGGTAAACACTAGGTAACCTGTCTACCACATAAGGAGTGGTTCTGGCCCAGAATTTGTAGTTATTGGCCATTTGGGCGGTCTTCCATCTCTCTCAACTTTCTGATTTGAAGGCCTGCATTTGCACTTGTTTCTGTCCTGTAACTCCTGGGCCCATCTCATTTGCTCACTCAAAAAAAAAATCTGCTTTTACTGTATTTGTGTTTCCTCCTACTTTACTTTGCTTTTGCGTCATCTTAAAAGTACTCAATTGTATTTATTACTGCTTGGTGTAACTCATTTTAAGCCTTTTAATTTAAGCACTTGGGCTTCAGACCAGTTGTTTTACATTAGGAAGGTTTGTGGTCTGCACTGTGGTGGCAGGACAGGTAGCTTACATCCTTCTAAGTTGGGAACTGCTGACTGAGGGCTCAGTGTCTGTTATTCTAAAAGTGTATTAATTCTGTTTTAAGCACTTGGGCTTCAGGCCAGTTATTTTACATTAAAAGGGTTTGTGGTCTGCACTCTTGTGGGAGGAGAGGCTGGACTCTGCCCTTCTAGCTGGGAATTTCTGGTTAAAGGCTTATAGTGCCTGCATATCTAAACGGCTTCTTACTGAAATTGGTACACCTTGTTTGCTGTAGCATAGACTAGATCCAGGCCTGCTGAATCTAGCTTTGTTTGTATAACCTGAGCACTAATCCAGGCATTCTTTAAAGTATTCAATTACATTTATTACTGCTTGATAGTAACTTGATTAAAGTGTAGCTATCATTCTAAGTCTTTTGGATTAAGCACTTGGGCTTCAGACCAAATGTTTTACATTAGGAAGGTTTGTGGCCTGCACTGTGATGCAGGACAGGTAGCTTACATCCTTCTAAGTTGGGAACTGCTGATTGAGGGCTCATTGTCTGTTATTCTAAAAGTGTATTAATTCTGGTTTAAGCACTTGGGCTTCATGCCAGTTGTTTTACATTAAGAAGGTTTGTGGTCTGCACTATAGTAGCAGAACAGGTAGCTTACATCCTTCTAAGTTGGGAACTGATGATTGAGAGCTCAGTGTCTGTTATTCTAAAAGTGTTTTAATTCTGGTTTAAGCACTTGGGCTTCAGGCCAGTTATTTTACATTAAAAGGGTTCGTGGTCTGCACTCTTGTGGGAGGAGAGGCTGGACTCTGCCCTTCTGAGCTGGGAATTTCTGGTTAAAGGCTTATAGTGCCTGCATATTTGAACTGCTTCTTACTGAAATTGGTACACCTTGTTTGCTGTAGCATAGACTAGATCCAGGCCTGCTGAATCTAGCTTTGTTTGTATAACTTGAGCACTAATCCAGGCATTCTTTAAAGTATTCAATTGTATTTATTACTGCTTGATAGTAATTTGATTAAATTGTAGCTATCATTCTAAGTCTTTTGGATTAAGCACTTGGGCTTCAGACCAGCTGTTTTACATAAGGCCTGCACTGTGGTGGCAGGACAGATAGCTTACATCCTTCTAAGTTGTGAACTGCTGATTGAGGGCTCAGTGTCTGTTATTCTAAAAGTGTATTAGTTCTGGTTTAAGCACTTGGGCTTCAGGCCAGTTATTTTACATTAAGAAGGTTCGTGGTCTGCACTCTTGTGGGAGGAGAGGCTGGACTCTGCCCTTCTGAGCTGGGAATTTCTGGTTAAAGGCTTATAGTGCCTGCATATTTGAACTGTTTCTTACTGAAATTGGTACACCTTGTTTGCTGTAGCATAGACTAGATCCAGGCCTGCTGAATCTAGCTTTATTTGTATGCTGCTTGTTTGTTTGCTTGTTATTTCCCTGAAATGCTAATTCCACCTAAAATGCAGCTTTTCAGCGCTTCTGTGGATCCCTAGTGATATCTGCATTGCTTACTGTACTTATTTCCTTGTTTCACTTGAAAGAAAGTTACTGTTTGTCGTTTTTGCATTTAAGTTACCTGAAACACATTGCATTTAAGTTACCTGGCACTTGCTCACTAAAGCAATTATATAAGTCAGCACTAAAATATTAAAAACACTACACCCTCACAAACTCCCCTTGATTACCTCGTTCCCCATTGGCCCTTTTTTTCAATTATAAAGGAATTCCCAATACTATTCTAGCATGTCCAAAAGTCAGTTGCCAATCTCCTCTCCGGTCCAGTTGGTGAATCTCTGAATCTTGAGGCAATGTTACAACTGCCTCATGTACACAGACAACCCTCTTCTCCTCCCAACAAATTCCAACACATGTGAGAGATGCAACCATATAGCCATACTGGAGGCTAAGCTCTCTCAACTCAGTACTGGCGAAACCAGTCAGGAGGAGAAGGAAACCACACTCACTACAATTCCAATCTCACATAGACCTACCAAAACAGCAAACCAAACACATAAACACACAAAAACATACTTGGAGGCTCTAAATAAAAATCTGCCTAAGCAGCAGAGACATCCAAAGCAGACACCCAAGCAACCGCTACCCCAAAACAAAACTCGTGCAACACATAGCTCACAAAGCCAGTGTGCCGAACAGTCACAGCCCTTAAGGCTAAACAACACACCTGATACACTTGTAATAGGTGACTCTATCATCAGGCACACTGACGTCCCGCTCACCAGGCTCAACAAGGAGAAGGTCACGGTGAGCTGCCTGTCAGGCGATAGGATCCGCCACATAACACAAGCACTCAGGTCACTCCAAGGCAAGTACAAATATGACTCAGTCATTGTCCATGCTGGTGTGAATGACCTGAGAAGTACCTCCCTGGACTACATGAAAAGAGACATAGAGGAGCTCTCTGAGCATGTAGCCCAGGCCGGTATGTCCCTGACCTTGAGTAGCATCTTACCCTCACCAAGAATGATGCCACAATATGAAGACAAGATGATCAATTTCAACAATTGGCTTAAGTACTGGTGTCATTCAAAGGGGATCCAATGCCTGTCAGCCTGGGATGACATGCTCGACAAGCCACGATGCTTCTCTAGGGACGGCTTGCATCTGTCACCCCTGGGCTTTCGGATATTGGCAAAGGCTCTTGCTACCCCCATAGTGCCTTTTTTAGGCAAGGCTCAAAAGACAAACCCACCTCCATAGGTATCACAAGGGATAAGAAACTAAGAGTAATGCTACTCAATGCCAGAAGTCTAAACCTCAAGATGCTCGCACTCGAAACTCTCCTTAGCATGGAGAACACCGATATCTGTGCAGTAACAGAAACCTGGTTTAAGGCTCCTGAAAGCACCCCAGCACTATCAAGTTATACATCATACCATGCTTTTTGGCCCCAAAACTTGGACCGTACTACAAAAAGAGGGGGAGTATCAATATTCGTCAAAGATACCCACACCTCCAGGTTGGTGGCACAGCACAAAGCTTCAGAGACTATCCATGTGCAACTAACAGTGGGTAAAACTGCCTTCCAGTTTATAGCCTGCTACAGGCCACCCTCCCAAACCCAGGAACCCCACTTGGCCTTCCTGAGAATACTGGAAAATATGAAGGTCTCTCCAAACACCATTATATTGGGTGACTTCAACTACCTAAACATAGACTGGGAGCATTACTCTAGCTCCAACACCCTAGCCCAAAAGTTCCTAGAATTTATAAACTCAAATGCTATGGAACAACTTGTTACCACTCCCACAAGAGGGGAAAACATACTGGACCTGATCATCACCAACATGGGGACTCTATGCTCCAGACCAGAAGTGTATCCCTCACTAGTAAGATCAGACCATAAACTAATCTCACTGGATATTCACATCCCGACTCCACCCCCTGCCCTGAAAACCACAGTGAAAAACTTCTCTAAAGAAAATTTCACACTCCTCAAAACTGAGGTGGAATCCTTCAAAGCCCCCGGGCCTGTGAAAAATATGGCCCAGACCGCAGAATCCTTTATAAACGCATTCTATGAACACCTTCAGGAATGCATAAATCATGCAATCCCAGATAAAACCAAGACCCAATCCTCCAAAGGCAGACGTCCTATCTGGTGGACCCCAGCCATAAACAAACTATACAATAGAAGGAAGAAGCTACTACATGATAGAGCAAAATCCCAAAAAGGGAAGGCATCTCTGATCAGTATTAGCAAAAAACTACGGGCACTCATAAAATCGTCTAAGGCCAGCTTTGAGAGAAAAATTGCACAGGACACTAAGGATAATCACAAGGCTTTCTTTAGTTATGTTAGGAACCTGGGTGGAAATTCCCAGATATGCTCAGAATTAGTCCAAAATGACAAAAAATACACCGAACCCACAGACATTGCCAACATCCTAGCTGACAGGCTCAGCGCAAACTTCTCCCCCCCTCCCCACCAAAAGGGCAAATATTTATCCCAGCAGTGTGCTGCCCCCCTGACATCTCAGATGCTCAGGTAAGAGCTGCCCTTTCCAAAGCAAAAAACACAGCATCAATGGGACCAGACAGTGTCCCGGGCTGCATCCTGCATGAACTCCAAGAAGAGCTAAACCCAAAAATAAAACTAATGTTCAATCTCGGCCTTACTACAGGATATGTACCCAAAGAGTGGCATACAGCAACAGTGGTCCCTCTCCACAAAGATGGTGCCTCAACAGATCCTGGAAACTATCGCCACATAAGCCTGACTAGCTTGGTCTGCAAAGCTATGGAAAGGATCATCATGGACCTCATAAATAAAGATAATGGGGACCTACGGACACTGGATCCTACCCAGTTTGGCTTTGTTAAGGGCAGATCCTGCCTCTTAAACCTGGTTGATTTCTTTGAAGCAGTCACCAAGGCCATTGACGAGGGGAAGGTGGTCCACACAGCCTACCTGGACCTCGCAAAAGCCTTCGATACAATACCCCACTCGGGCATTATAGATAAGCTCACCAGGTTAAATATAAACCCCTATGTCACTAGATGGGTTGCAAACTGGCTCAAGGACAGAACCCACATGGTTAGAATTGTTGGAGCCATGTCAGATTCCAAACCAGTTACAAGTGGCGTCCCCCAAGGCTCAGTCCTGGGACCTCTCTTGTTCGGTATATATTTCTCGGAGGTACAGGCCAACACGGAAGGACTGTGGCTGACTAAGTTCGCAGATGACTGCAAACTGGGCGCCATAATCAACTCTCCAGCTGACACAAGCATCCTCCAAAAGGGCCTCATAGAAACAGACAACTGGTGCCAGAGCCATGGCCTCAAGCTAAACGCCAAAGTGTGTATAGTCATCCCCTTTGGCAAAACAAAGTGCCCACAAATTACCACATAGGTGGTAATCCATTAAGTACAGAAGAAGTAATTAGGGACCTGGGGACCCAAGTTGATAACAATCTCTCATTTGACAACCACGTGGCCAAAGTGGTTAGAAAAACATTTTATATAGCCCACCTAATCATGAAGGGATTCACATCTAGATCAGGGGAGGTCATCGTGCCTCTTTACTCATCCCTCATCAGGCCCATAATTGAGTACAATTCCCCCTTTTGGGATGTACCTTACCAGACACCTGCAGCAACTGGAAAGACCCCAAAAGTACCTCACCAAGAGGATCATAGGGCTCAAACAGATGCCATATGCTGCCTGGTTAAAGAAACTCCAGCTCTACTCAGTGGCATACCACCTGCTCAGAGGCGATCTGTGCCTGACGTATAAAGCCATGTCCAACCCGGAATTAATGGACATGCTGCACCTCAGAAAATCTAAATCCCATCGAGCTACGTGCTCGAGAGACTTGAACCTCAGCACTGAAATAAATAGGACATGCTGGAGGGACAGATTCATAACCCAGAGGCTCCCTTCACTCTGGAATAAAATCCCAGTCCAGGTTAGGCAGAGTCCCTCATTGACTCTCTTCAAGAGGAATCTTGATGAGTGGATGGGAGATCGTAGGTTTACCCCGGGTATCACTTCTGTGTCACTGTTACACAGAGGCACAGTATACTAACCTCGAAAAAGGGCATAGCAAAATTAATTTAAAATGGGTGGCGAAAGCTAAACACACTCTGGCTAGGCTTACAAATGCCCTAGGGCAGATAGCCTAGTATGAACCTATGAACCTATGAACAAAACTCATAATATTGTCATAGAAAAAATTATTTTTTTTTTCTTAGTATGCTATTTAATTAAATCTAATAAAAAGTATTTGGTCTCAAAAGAAATTATACTTTCTCTTTACTTATTTTATGTAATGTACTGTATATCTTTATATCTGATTATGATGTAAATGACAGACCACCCACATTCCATTCCAGCAGCAAATTCCTGGTAGTACAGATGACTGAAATACAATAAGCAGATTTTTTCGAGAGGTTACAACCTTCATTTTGAAACTCTGCTTTTGATCTATTTAACAAGTTAACTAACATATTTGCATTAATAAAACATTTATAAATGCATCATGAAGTACAATTAACTCAGTATAATATTTCACACACACACACACACACACACACACACACACACACACACACACACACACACACACACACACACATACATACAGCTCTAAGTCAAATGTTCAACTTAGCGAACATCTACTGATTGAGCCTTAGTGCTCAAAACCAAAGTGACTGAAAAAGAAAAACTTTCTTAAACACTTTTATAGGGTAGCAAGCCTCCTGCTAATCTAAATTATATATATATATATATATATATATATATATATATATATATATATATATATATAATAACAACTCCAAGACTGACTACTTTGGGGAAAGGGCAAACTTCCTGATCTCCACTGTACTGCAATCTTGCTCAGAACAAAAGCTTGTATGTGTGATCAGCTGATTTTTCCCCATTCAGCAAAATTAACTTTTGGCTATATATTCCATATATATATATATATATATATATATATATATATATATATATATATATATATATATATATATATATATATTTGTGTGTGTGTGTGTGAATGTTAAGCATGTTGTTTTCCACCACAACATGGATTATAATGCATCATAAATGTAAACAATATTTCTAAACTTATTTTATACCTCTGTTATCGCTATTGTGATGCTAGGCTGAAGACAACTGATTTAAGGATGTTATGTATTTTTTTATCTTTCTTATTTCTCACTAGTAATATATTTGGTCTGTGGAATGTATTTAACTTTTTTACCTTTTCACTTGTAAATGTGAAAGAGGAAGAAAGGAAAATAATATGTGGATCTGTTTGAAGATCTCCTTCATGTTCTCTGCTAACAGTGTATAAAATGTAATTACAGCATGTAACTGGAGGTCCCTGGCATTACAGGGTTCTGGCAGCTCTTTTGTGCTAGGAAGAAAGCTATGGGGAGTTGGTGAATTCGGATAGCTTTCCCAGCTAATTGTGTGCATATGTATGCATGTAAAAATAATGAATGTGTGAAAGGTAGTTACAATTGGTTAGGGGCACTAGAAGACACTGTGGTGAGAAAGGTGCCCTGGGTGCTAGAACAAAGACTCAGCTCCGAAGAGGGCCTGTGTGCAGTCTAATGTGGGAGTAAATATTGAAAGTTGATATGCAGGACAGCAGTGCATATTCCCTTTATGCTCTTTGGGTCAGGTGGCATTTTGTGAATTGTTTGTTGAGTTACCGTTTTTTGCACTTTCTTTCTTTGATTTTAACCTGCTGTGGAAACCATTGGTCTGAGTTAAGGGGCCATCTGTCTGGTGCCTAGAATCTCTTCTTCAGTTTTGGTGGCAGAACATGCTATCAGTCATCACATATTTGTGCAGAATTTGGTGAGATTCAAACCCCATCTGTACACCATTCATCACATATTGTTAATTCCATTGTCCTCACCAACTGCCCACCAAATACATGTTGATCAGTGGCACTCATTGCCTTTCATAAAAGTTATTTTCAGACCCTCACATACACACATTTACCAGGGAGACTGAGAGTTTTCTAATCTGCCATGGTGTTCTTACTTGCACACTAATACTGCCAGAATCCTGGAAGGCCAGCAGATACTATGTACCTGCTGCTCTTAATTAACCCACATATGAAACACCACACATCAATAATTTCACTGGCAGTAGGTCCAAATGGTCTAGCTAAATGGAGATGGGAGACACAGCTTATTGCTATGGTAAATGATAACCACCTAGCCACAGGAGCTTGAAAGTGAATCAATAAACTTTACTCAGAAAATAAGGCAATCAGTGTGGTTACAGGCTAAATATGCAGAGGATGAAAAACTGCAGATTGAAAAACAAAATAACATTTAGATAAAACACAAATATTTGCAGAAAACCTCTATCTAAACTCGACACATACATCTAACTGTCTCTAGCCTAAAGCAGACTGAACCATTTACGGTTGCAAGTTCATGAAAGTTAACAGACATAAATTGAGATTACAAACCTACAGGGAAGTGGTCACCTCAATATCTTCCAAGAAAGACAAAACAGAACAAAGACCAGGCTTGACTATTTAGACATACTTCTGGTCCACAGTTGTGTTCCAGGAAACCCTTTTGCACAAAGTACTTTGCTTATTCTTAATTGGCTTGCTTTCCCACATCAAAAGCAACCCAGTCAGATCTGCCCCATGTAAAGGACAGGGTTTAATTGCATCAGTCTCAAAACAGGAGAAAGCACCAATACCCAGGATCTCAACTTACATCTTTTAATTGTCTACATTTTAATGCTTGTTTTCTTCTCACAGTTCATTATTTCTTTGAAGTGGACTGCAATTACCTTGTATTACCTGCATAGCTGGCCTTAGGCATAGGCCAATTAGGTGGCCATCTAGGGTGCTGTGCTTCTAGGGGATGTTCTTTGTATACTTAATTATTATTTAGACTAATGAAATGTGATGCTTCTTTACTCACAAAATAAATAAATAAGGTGTCTCTTTTTTAAAACAAAACACACATTCACCACAATAGTTAATCCAGGTCAATGTGCACCAGGTGACTTAACCATTTAAGCAATGTTAGGGTATACTTGAGCATTGCAAGCTCATGAAGAAAATACCTCCCCACATTCAAAAGTAGGCACAAAGCTGTGTGAATCTGCATACCTCCCAAATTCTTTGCTCGGGAGTTCTGAAGATTTTACATTAAGTTGCATATTGAACAATACGATGAATTTCTAATGTTTGGCTGTAATGACTGATTGCAATATTCATTAGCTTACCTGGCAATCAATATTTTTATGATGGACTGGTCAAAAACATGAGATAAAATCAGGGACATTCTGCAAAATTCTGTACAGTTGAGAGGAATGGAGTAATAGGAAGACAGAGTCTATATTAGAACATCGAAATTTCAAAACTTTGAATGTTCTAATATCGACCCCTATTCAGCGAAAGCTGAAAATATCGAAGCAACAGACAACCAAATTTTTTCCTAGGGAAAGAATTTGGTTGTCCGTTTCTGTTGCTTCAGTATTTTCAGCGCTGTGGTGGAAAGTTACGGGTCGGGTTCAGGTAAGTGTGCGATTGAGTGCGGGTTAGGCTAGTTAGGGTTAGGATGCGGGTTAGGTATGTGTGCAATTGTGTGGACATGAGGGTTAGGGTGGGTTAGGTGAGTTAGAGTTAGGGCACAGGTCAGGTAAGTGTGCGATTGTGTAGATGTGAGGGTTAGGGCGGGGTAGGTGAATTAGGGTTAGGGCGCAGGTGAGGTTAGTGTGCGATAGTGACGGACCTTAGGGTTAGGGTTTGGGTTAAGGTAAGTGGATAGTTAGTGGTGGGTGTATAGTTTAGTGTAGGGTTAGGTGTAAGATTTTAGGTGTATGTGTGTGGATTGCTGTTTGTTTGGTGTGCTTGTGTTGTGTGTATGTGTTTTGGAACAGTGAATTTTTTCCCAAGGAAAAAATTTGCTGTTCTGTATGTTCGATGTTTTCAGCTTTCGCTGAATAGAGGTCGATATTAGAACATTCAAAGTTTTGAAACTTCGATGTTCTAATATAGACCTGGAAGACAGGGCAGCAACAGTGAGATATTTGTTAAGATGTTGACAGTGATCAATCAGATATTTTCAGCAATGTGTTTTATTTGCTTCTTGAAGGTTTAGGAAAAAAGGCAACTATAATAAGGTGTGGGGCAGGAGGAACAAAGGCCTAAAATTGGTGACAAACTTGAAATAATACTTTAATTTGTGTATCAACGAGCATTTTATCAACAATAAGAGTATAAGATTCTCTCTGGCATTATTCACTGTCTGTAATCCTCAGTGATCAACAGAAAATTATAAGTTTTATGATAGTCATAACACACATATGAGACCAAATCAAGGAGAAAGATGAGAGGTATGTTGGGTGACTTTGGTAGCACCAGAACAGAATAAAATCAGTTTTTTTTACAATATAATAAAAAACTTGTTATCTGAGGTAGGCATGTACAAAGTAATTGTAATTGCTGGGACTGTCATTGTTGGAAAATGACTAACTGCTATTGTTTGGTCATTATTCTGAATTTGTGATTTGTATGGAGCAACTTAGAATATTTTAATGTGTGGCAACTTGTTTGTATGGAGCAAAGGTGAAATATATGACATAGCCACCACATGTCTGAAGTGTATACAGATGTGGCCTTGACTGCTTAATGGGGTTTGGTTTTGGATGGAAAGAAACTGACCATCTTGTCATTTGCACAGTTTAAATAGTTACTACCTGACTTTGCAAGGCTAGTGTGTACTTGTGAGGTATAAGGTGAGCTACTTAACTGGACAGCTGATGTGCACAGATAAAATAGGTATAATTGTTGAGTCAGTCTGAGGAGGAAAATGACAAGTTGTCTGCCACTGCTTGCTTATTATTCTGGCTTTGCAGAAGTAATGTGATTTGTGTGAATCAATGTGCAATATTTTAATGTGTGGCAACTGTTTATAGGTTCATAGGTTCATAGGTAGGTACTAGGCTATCGGCCCAAGGGCCTATACAAGCCTAGCCAACAAGGTTCCCTGGCTTACGCCACCCATGAAAGTTATTTTCCTGTGCCACTGATGAGCAGAGACACAGAAGTGATCCCCGGGGTGTATTTCCTATTTCCCATCCACTCATCGAGATTTTTCTTGAAGAGTGCTAATGAAGAACTTTGCTTGACATAGATGGGTAGTCTGTTCCAGAGCATGGGAAGTCTCTGGGATAGGAATCTATCCCTCCAGCATGTCCTGTTTATTGTGGTGATAAGGTTTAGGTCCCTAGAGCGTGTAGCTCGGAGGGGTTGGGATTTCTTTAAGTGTAGCATGTCCGACAGCTCTGGGTTTGACATAGCTTTATATGTTAGGCAGAGATCACCTCTGAGTAGGCGATATGCTACAGAGTAAAGCTGGAGTTTTTTGAGGCGATCAGTGTAGGGCATTTGTTTGAGTCCAGTAATCCTCTTTGTGAGGTACTTCTGTGGCCTTTCCAGCTGCTGCAGATGTCTTGTGAGGTACATTCCAAAAGGGGCATTGTACTCTATAATGGGTCTAATGAGTGATGAGTAGAGGGTAACGATGACCTCTTTTTTCCTGGACGAGAACCCTTTTATGATGAGGTGTGCCATGTAGAAGGACTTCCCGACTACTGTGGTGATGTGACTATCAAAGGAGAGACTACTGTCCACCTGGGTCCTAAGGTCTCTTATCACGCATTGGTTTATTTGGAACAAAGGTGAAATACATTACATGGCCATTCTGTTGTATCAGTAGATGTCTGAATTGTACCTAGAAGTGACTATAACTATTTGGTAGAAGTTACCCAGACAAATGTAACTTACCCTCTTGTCACTTGTTCATTTTAACAGTTATCTTTCAAATAATAAGTGATAAAATATATCACAGAATATCTAAACTTTCAGAGCTTCTGGAGGCTTGGTGGCACCCGACACTAATGCTGTATCAGTGGACTTCGACACAGGTTTAGTAGCTGCCTCTACCCTGAATTTCCCCTAGTCTAAAACCAGCCCTGCTCATAGGTATACACAGATGTTTGCTGTAGTTTGTCGGGGGCCTGGGACAATATCATTACTTATCTTTTCTCCGAAAACCTCAGAAGTCACTATATCTTGTGTTGAACTGTGGACAATGAAGTTATTATTTCTTAAACTTTCCTCACAAACTAAAGAGGGGTGCACAGAAGGCCACTGTAGATTGTATAAAAACATTGTTTTGCCTAGATGTAACAAGCTGGAAATATAACCATTATCATTGTTTTCGCTTTCCTTACAATCAAACAGCAGATATATGTATGTATATATATGTATATATATACAGATGGGTATTTTGGGGGAAGAGTAAATAAGTATGTTGTTTAAATATGTCTGATAGCAAATATTTCCTGCTCTATTTGCTTTCTCAGTTTTGTCAGTCTGAAATCAGAAGGGTACAGAAAAGTTGGCTGTCTTTTGGAGGTAGGAGTGAGGAGGCATGCTGTATGAAAGTAGCAGCTTATAATATACGACTGTGGGCATATGTACCTTAATTATCTCAACTTAACACCAGAGCAGGATGTGTAGAAAATAACTACCTTTTAAAGGGTGGGAGATTAGAGAGGCAGGTATTTATTCAGAGATATGGAGTATGTATCCGCACAAGTCTTTGTTTTTTCACTTTATTGGGAACTGTTGTTTGGTCAGCTTTGAGCATTACACCTTGGATACAACATTTCTTTTTGAAATAAAAGCATAAGATTTGAATTTCTAACCTTATGCATGATTTTTCCTCAGACCAACATTGGATCAAAAAGTTGGGGAAAAGCACTGCAATGCACCAAAGAACATATATAACTTCATGGCTTCTGTGTGCTTAGCACTCCTCAGACCTCCCTCAGCTTAATTTAATATATTACAATGTAATCTTTGTCATTAGGGTGTGTTGAAATGATGCAGGGAAAATCAAAGTTGAAAAATAAAATTGAATTTTTTTCCGTTAATCATGTTTTTCATTCTGGCCTTCATTGAATGAAAAAGTTGTTTTAAAAAAACTCTAAAATGCATCTCAGAAAACATTCAGCTCTCATGGCTTCCCAGACCCACAGCTTAATACAGTTATTTCCAATGCATTTATTGGATAGTCTAGGTCAGTTAGGGTACGCTGAAAAGAAGCAAGAAAAAACAATGTTGATGAGTAAGACTACATTTCTTTTTTCGATCAGAATTTTCATTCAAGCCATCACTGAATGAAAACAGTGATTAAAAAAGGTTTGAAATGTACCTCAGAGCATCCAAAACCTCCTTGTCTTTTGAAGGCCTTGTGGCCTCCAGATACCTGGTTTGATGCACTTGTTACCGCCACAATTATCAGAATTCAGTCTTGTCTTATTAGAACATGCTGAATGAATGAATAAATGCAGGAAAAAGTGAAGAGTAAGACAAACTGTGAAAAAAAAAACAAAACAAAAAGCAATCTGGATGGTGTAAGTGGGTCAGGAGGGGGAGAGGGCTAGGGGCAACAGGAATTGTGCATGTGTCTGTGTAGGGGGCCGTGGTGCAGTGAGAGAGAAGGATGCCATGGAGCCCTTCAACTAGGACACCATGTTACCTAAGGCTGGCCCTGAATACCTGCCAGCGCACAAAATGCAAGAGGTTACATCTTCATACAGATTCATGCTTTTCCATTACTTTCATCCTCTTTACATTTACAAGAGAAAGGCTCGCAAAGTTA
This sequence comes from Protopterus annectens, assembly GCF_019279795.1. Lineage (NCBI taxonomy): Eukaryota > Metazoa > Chordata > Ceratodontiformes > Protopteridae > Protopterus > Protopterus annectens. The sequence goes on from NC_056731.1 coordinate 196,991,752, forward strand.
CAAACATTTTGTAGACAGAATTGTCAGAAAAATATGTATTGGTATATGTATTAGTAATATGCTTAGTGCATTTAGAGTTTGAAAAGGGTTAACACATTTATTCTATTTCATACTGCATAAATCTGTACAAACTGCAGATGCTTTCTTACCTTGTATTGTCAGCTACAATCTTTGCTTATGCCTTGGAAATTTACTGAGAAGCAGATGATTTCTGCTTGTGTTAGGGAAATAATGAATACAACAATACCACTTGTATAAATGTTATGAAACTTAGACAAGGAGTTCCGCTTGTGCTGTGAGAAAATACACAGCTGTAGAAGTTATAGATAATTAGAACAATGACTGCTTGAAAATATGAACTGTAATCAGCATTTGCTTATGCCTGAGTTAGAAAAGTACCTTGAAATGTAACACATGTATTAGAATTGTACAATAGGGGCCTGTAACGGGTTAGTGCCCACCAAGGCCAGGTTGTTTTTCTCAAAAGTTTCTCATAAATCTAGTCATGTCAGCAGAAAATCAGAGCAACATCTGCTGTAGAACAATACTGAAAGTTGTGTTTGATTACGTCAGCTGTAGAAGGCCATGTCTTGTAAAACAGTATAAGAATAGCATACTTCCTGTTAGTAGTTAGGCAAAATCTTGTATTTGCATGTTTTTGTCTCCTTGCTGCAAGTTATTAAATGTACCTTAACTGAACCTTACATTTATTGGTCTTTGAAGTTTTTTCCTTTGACAGATTGGTCCTTCAGACGAATCAGATCAGATCAGACAGGCCAGGTGGCTTGAAACCATATGGGGAAGAAACCACATTGGTTCTTCTTATTTGAAAAGCCCTCCGACTGAATTGTCGTACAAAAGAGGCCAGACACTTTCTGATCTGCGACTGAAGGACGGGTTTACTCGAACCAGGTGATCAATCACAAAGGCTCAGGTAAGGTGAATCTACCTTTTTTTTCTGTTTTAGATCAGGGACTAGATTTGCATTGTTTTTGTCAGGACTATTATTTTTTTTTATAAGTCAGGGACAAGAAAGATTGCTGTCTTGTCATAGATCAGGGAAATAGGGCAGGTAGGCAGTCATTCTGAAGAGACTATAACAAAATCCGTGGTACCACGTTAAAAATAAGGAGTTACGTAATAATTAAAAGGTTAGAACAAAATGGGTAATAATTGCAAAAAAAAGACCCCAAAATCCGCTGTTAACCGAAGACGCGAAATACATGCAGTCACAGCATGCTGATAATATTAAATACTACTCAAAATGGGTTAATAAGTATGAATTTGATGGTAAATTAGAAAAACCCTCGCTTGTTAAACTTGTCAAACAGCTTAAAACCGATTCCAAAGGAAAAAGCAACTTCAATTAGGAATTCCTCAGGCACACAGGTGGATTGAGGAAGTAAACCGTAGGGAACAAAAAAGTAATAATTCAAAAGCAATGTTTTTAGATAAGGAGGCCAATAACTTAATAATAGCATCGGCCCCTCCACCTCCCCTACCAGAATATGAAGCAAGTGAACAAGTTATTCCGCCCCCACGATATCCTGCTGTTACCATAAGAGACACTACAAAAGCAAAACCGTTTATTAGAGATCCCGTCGAGACCAGGTCTCGAACACGGGCAGGAAACTCAAAAGGGGACATTGAGTTATATCAAATGGGTAGAAATTCACGATCTATGAGTGAAGAAGAAATATGCCCACTTATAGAAGTGCCTAATCCTCAGGCAGGGCAAGAAGGTCAGAACCCGACTATTCTAGTGTACAGACCCTGGACTCCGGAAGACATCCGGAAAGCCACTGAGGGAATTCCTCATCCAAAAGTTAATTTTAGAAAGTTCTTAGAAGATTTGCAAGGAATGAGGCTAAGTTATAATTTAAATGGAGAAGAGGTAGAAAAAGTAGTCAGACAAATTGTGGGACCAGATTGGCAAATGATTAGTGGTGACTGGAATCCCCCTGACGCTGCACTCAGGCCCCTCCCACATAGCAGCGCAGAGTTAGACAACAGAGTGAAAGGTCTTACAGACCACATCTCTGAGAAATGGAAGCCTAGGGCAGACTGGACTTGCATTAATCAATGCATCCTACAAGAAGGTGAAACCATTGACAGATATTATGCCAGACTATTAGAATGTTTTAATAACCATTGTGGAATGCAGGTTCCTAAAGATCAGACACAAGATTCCCCATATGAGCAGCAGTTAAAGAATGCATTTTTGAAAGGCAGCTTTGCACCCATAAGCAGTTTTATTACAAAGCACATGGTAGATCATCATACAAGCAGATTACAGTCATTACTTGAATATGCCAGGCATGCCGAAAGGCATTTTAATAGCAAAAAGAAAAAGAAAGCCCAAGTATTTTCTGTAGAAGATGGAGCAGAAGTTTATGTAGTACAGTCCCGGAAAAAAGGCAAGACAAATGCACAGGGAAGCAAACAATCTGATCAGCGATCAGAGGACTTTGAAGGGCGAAAGAAAAGGGGTGAATGTTTTAAATGCAGTAAAAAGGGACACTTGGCAAGGGATTGCAAGAAAAACAAGAAGGCAACCACGGAAGACAAGGAGGGTGAGGACTGACTATATGATAGTCAGGAATCACTAGAAGGGGATAGCGGAAAAAGGACAAATGAAAATATGTTAGAGGGAGTAGATAATGTGACAGAAGGAATAGAGGAAGTGCAGGAAGTCACGGATAGTGAAGAAAATGAAATATTGGATTTGGCTTTATTGAGCTTAGAGCTCTATTTAGCAGATACGAAACCAGAAGTTACACTCCTGGTAGAAGGGAGGGAAGTCAGATTCTTGTGTGACTCAGGGGCATCACGGACCCTGATACATCCCTCCAAACTGCCAGAGAACTCAGAGTCACCTGATTACATATTAGTGAAAGCAGCTAATGGACAGCTGTATCGGGAGCCCCTCTCCCATAAAATTGCAATAACTGATCCTGTTTCAGGATTGACCCAGAAAAGCAAAATTGTTGTTTCTGCAAAGTGCCCAGTGAATCTCTTGGGCAGAGACCTTATGCAGCTATTTAGTATAGCAGTAGTTCCGACTATGCAGGGTATGGAAGCACAGCGACAAATTGATACCTTTGCATTGCAATCGGAGGGTGAAATGTTTTATTGGTACAGCCAGGACTTGGTTACGACTGGTCCAGGGGCAGTAACCGAAGAGTTGATAAACGTAGCCATCAGCAAGTTCCCCTCCCTTGACATTGATAAACAGCATTTGTTGCATTGTACTCTGTATTATTGTAACACACCAGAACCTGATAAGGAATATGAGCAAGAATTGTTTAGAAATCATGCAAACAGATTGATATTACATAATCTGTACTGGGACATGGAAGGGAACAGTGTAGCCAGCTGTTCATTGCCCCAGGAGTTCTTTGCACTCTATAAATCTAATCGATTACCACACGTTAGCTTAACTAAGGACAAGAATGTAAAATGGGTAGACCTAGGAGAAAAAGTCACGAGATGGGAGAAGCAGACAGAATTAGAACTGTCAGAACAAGGAATACAAAGGCAGAAGTTAAATTGGATAACTCAGACCCACCCAGCTGTACACTTGCAGCCTAGCAAGGACAGCTGATTAGCACTCCTATTAAAGGAGGAAGAGAATGCCTTACAGAATATACCAGAAACTCTTTGGTCAACAGGAAATTCAGATGTAGGACTTATTCGTACACCGGGACCAGTTACTATTACGCCAAAGTCAGCATTTAGACCACAGAAAAGTCAGTATCCCTTAAGAAAAGATGCAGAGGTAGGAATCAAAACTATTATAGCAACTTTATTTAAGGAAGGGGTGCTGGTGGAATCTCCTGATTCACCATGTAACACACCCTTATTTCCTGTCAAGAAAGCAAATGGAGAATGGCGTATGGTCCTAGATTTACAAGCTGTAAATGACGCAGTAATACCAAGTGCACCTACGGTGCCAGACCCACACACCCTGTTGAATAATTTAAAACCTCAACAGAAATATTTTTCTGTGGTAGATATCAGCAATGCATTCTTTTCGATACTGATACACCCTGACAGCCAGTATTGGTTTGCATTCACATTTCAGGGAAAAAGTTATACATATACGTGACTACCACAGGGATATTGTAAAAGTCTGACAATATTCTCACAAGAAATGGCAAGCAACTTGGCGGGATTTACCCCGCCAAGAGGTAGTCAGATTTTGCTTTATGTTGATGATATCCTGCTGGCGGCCCCCACCCAGCAAGATTGTAAAGAAGACACCATAGCACTATTACAATTTTTAGCCACTGAACGACATAAAGTAAACAGAAATAAACTGCAGCTTTGGAGAAAACAAGTTAAATACTTAGGATATGTAATATCCAAAGAGGGTAGGACATTAGATGAGGACAGAAAAGTAGTGATTTTACAAGCACCAAAACCCACTACCAAGAAGGAAATGATGTCCTTCCTGGGTACGACTAATTTTTGTCGGAACTGGATTCCAAACTACGCCTTGGAATCTGCACCACTGAGTAACCTGATATATAAAAAGCCTATGGCAGCACAGGATTTGTTACAATGGACACCAGAAGCAGAATCTGCTTCCTGCAATCTGAAGCAGTTAATAGCGTCCTCATTAGTTTTAGGTTTACCAAACTACCACAAACATTTTTTCCAAACTGTAGATTGGAAGCAAGGTTATATGACATCAGTGTTAACACAGCAGCATGGGGACAAGCAATGCCCTATTGCTTATTATTCATCACAACTGGACCCAGTGGCACGGTCTTTACCTCACTGTCTCACTGTGTACAAGCAGTAGTTGCAGCTGCAATGGCAGTACAGGCTTCGGCCTCAGTAGTTTTGTTCCACCCTCTCACATTGAGAGTGCCTCATGCAGTCGCGATTATTTTACTGCAAGAGAAGGTAGCATATCTTTCCCCTGCTAGGCATCTTTCCTGTATGACTATATTGTTGAGCCAACCTCATATGACAATTGAACGATGTACAACTTTGAACCCTTCTACCTTGCTCCCAACCCTTGCAGATGGCACACCACACAGCTGCCTGCAGGTGATTGAGCAAAAGACACTGCCTAGAAAAGATCTTACGGATGTCCCTTTGGATGATGCCGAGGTGACATACTACGTGGATGGCTCATGCAAAAGGGGTCCTGCAGGGCAGAACCTAGTAGGATATGCAGTACTTTCTGATATTGAGATTATAGAAGCGAAACACTTACCACACAATTTATCTGCACAGGCAGCAGAATTGATTGCCTTAACACGGGCATGTACCTTAGCAAAGGGTAAATGTGTAAACATTTTTACTGACAGCCAGTACGCTTTCTCTACTGTACATGTTTTTGTGCAACAGTGGAAAAATCGAGGAATGATAACATCTACTGGAAAACCGATCAATCATGCACAGTTTATTTTAGATCTTTTAGAATCTATTCAGTTAGCCCAGAAAGTAGCTATCTGAAAATGCACAGCTCATACCAAGCAACAGGGCAGGATTTCAAAAGGTAATGTGAGAGCTGATACAGCTGCAAAGCAGGCAGCTTCAGAAGTATTTCATTTGAGTGAAGAATTACAACCCTCTGAGATTTTAGATTTAGAAATGTTAAAGACAATGCAGACACTTACTACGCAAGTTGAAAAACGAAGATGGGTAAAACGAGGAGCAATTCTCGAAAAGGGGCTGTACATCTCTAAAGAAGGGAAACCGATATTGCCATCTAATTTGTTTAGATATGCAGCTTTGTTGAGCCATGGGCAGTGCCATGTCTCAACTGGGGGGATGGTACAGCTGGTGAACCAAGTGCTCACGACATTCGGATTCTTAAACTACTCTAAAAAAATTTGTTCGATGTGTCACGTTTGTAATAAACATCATGCTCAAGGGGCGTTAAAGCCCAAGCAAGGGAGTTTCCCTACACCACCGTATCCATTTTATACTATCTGTATGGAGTTTATAGAATTGAACAAATGTGAAAATAAGAAGTATTGTCTTGTCATTGTAGATATGTTTTCAAGATGGGTGGAAGCCTTTCCGACTAAAAATCCAGACGCGACAACGGTGGCAAAAGTTCTTGTTAAAGAAATCATCCCTAGATTCGGCATTCTGGAAAGGATCTACAGTGACAACAGCACACACTTCGTAAACCAGACCATACAACAGTTAAGTAAGCATTTTGGTATTTCTTTAAAAAATCATTGTGCATACCACCCACAATCTGCAGGGCTAGTAGAGAGGCATAATGGGATTTTAAAGAGTAAGCTAAGGAAGTTAATAGTAGAAACGCAGAGGAATTAGGTGTACTGTCTGCCCCTGGCACTGTTGAGCATGAGAACTGTTCTGAATGCAAAAGGATTGACTCCTTTTGAAAAACTATTTGGAAGGGCTTATTATATACCTCAGTGGAAACCTCTCATGCCCGCAGACCAGGAAGCCAACTGTACACTCGCAGAGTACATAAGAAATCTGTTGAATTCTAAACATCTGCTACAGTCAAATTCTGTTCAGATAAAGAATGAACCAGACCGTCAGAAGTGGCAGTGCCCCCAGGTACCTGGATTTGGGTGAAGACAGTAAAGAAAAAGAATTGGGCGTCACCAAAGTGGGAAGGTCCATATCAAGTGCTTCTGTCAACATCCACTGCAGTCAAGATAGCGGAGCGCGCCTCCTGGATCCACCTGACACACTGCAAATTGGTTAAAAACTTTGAAATGGACAAAAATCTTGTCAAATGTCAAGAGTAAAAATGATAGAGTCCAGAAGAAACAGGAATGCAGAACAACCTCTTCCTCAGAAGTATTGCATAATCATCCTATTAACTGTACTAGTGACAATAATCTTTTTGCTGTGGCCTTTCCTTTTCCCAGCCACACAGACTGAACTGAATAAACTTGAAACATTACTTATAGACTGGCATCCAAACTTTAACACATACCAGGCAATTAAATATGTGTATGCTGAGACTTTCAATGTTTCGAATTGCAGGATTTGCACAGCTTTGCCGACAGCATACGGGGGTTATTAATGACTACGGTCCCCCTAGGGGTCAATGAGACCTGGGAAAACATGATTTATGATACCTCAACCATTACATCACAAGATAAAATAGCATTGCACTTGTCTGTTCCACAAAAGGGAACTGTGTGTTTTTTTTAAAAATGATACTGTTCAGGTGGGTTGGAGCAATTGCAATGTGACTGTTCCTTAAAAATGTTACACTAAAGGTAACAATGTAGATTTTTATTGTAATACAAATTATGATTCATTTATTGGATTGATGCACAAAACACTTGATGAAGTAAAACAGAATTCTGTTCTTTATAAACAACTGTCTATAATTGATAGAAAAATGTTTCATGCAGGGCGAGTATATATTCATAGCAAAGTTACTACTAAAGTAGAGGACTGTTATTTTGTGTGTGGCAGAAAGGTATACAAGTGGTTACCTGAGAATTGGTCCGGCAGTTGTTTTTTGGGTTACCTGGTTACGGCCATACGACACACTGCAGTTTTGCCTCGAGGAAAATTTCGAAATGTCCGAGAGGTCATCAAGAAACCTGTAAATCCAGTGGGACAAATCGATGCGCATTGGAAAAAACATTATTCTATAGGCAAAGGACTGACACATATGGACTTGAGTGATAGCGTTATATCGTGGGCAGGCATATTACCAGCATATGGAGCAGTGAAATCGATCTTGGAGCTGAGAAAACTGTCTAAACTTCTCAAAGTGATGAGCAATGCAACTTTTTCCGCCCTCGAATTGGTGATTGATGAACTGAATGCCATGAAAACTGTAGTGCTTCAAAACCGCATGGCTCTCGACTTCACCCTAGCGGCGAGAGGTGGTACTTGCGCTTTAATCCAAAAAGAATGCTGTTCGTATATTCCTGACCATAAACACGAGATAGACAATCATCTTGAGGTGATTCAGCAAGTGTCAGCCATGACCAAACCAGGCCCAAACCCACTGACGGACTTCTTCCAGAAATGGTTTGGGGGGTGGGGTACCATCCTAATGAACATCCTGATTGTCATTTGTGTAGGAATGCTCCTACTGGGAGTATGTGTTTGCTGTGGCATCCCCTGTATGAAAAGACTGATTAAAGACCTTATAGACATGTCAGTTTCTGAAACCTTATATCAAAGTGCTGAGTTTGAAGAACTGTTAAAACATTGAAAATGCTTTCATAAGTTTAAACTGAATGACTCTCTTAACTGCAAATCCTAAGTGGAAGAGGTTAGGAGAAAAAAACAAACTGTTTATGCTTATTTTGAAAGTAGAATACAAGTATTAAAAGGGGGGGAAATGTCAGAAAAATATGTATTGGTATATGTATTAGTAATATGCTTAGTGCATTTAGAGTTTGAAAAGGGTTAACACATTTATTCTATTTCATATTGCATAAATCTGTACAAATTGCAGATGCTTTCTGACCTTGTATTGTCAGCTAAAATCTTTGCTTATGCCTTGGAAATTTACTGAGAAGCAGATGATTTCTGCTTGTGTTAGGAAATAATGAATAGAACAATACCACTTGTATAAATGTTATGAAACTTAGACAAGGAGTTCTGCTTGTGCTGTGAGAAAATACACAGCTGTAGAAGTTATAGATAATTAGAACAAAGACTGCTTGAAAATATGAACTGTAATCAGCATTTGCTTATGCCTGAGTTAGAAAAGTACCTTGAAATGTAACACATGTAGTAGAATTGTACAACAGGGGCCTGTAATGGGTTAGTGCCCACCAAGGCCAGGTTGTTTTTCTCAAAAAGTTTCTCACAAATCTAGTCATGTCAGCAGAAAATCTGAGCAACATCTGCTGTAGAACAATACTGAAAGTTGTGTTTGATTACATCAGCTATAGAAGGCCACGTCTTGTAAAACAGTATAAGAATAGCATACTTTCTGTTAGTAGTTAGGCAAAATCTTGTATTTGCATGTTTTTGTCTCCTTGCTGCAAGTTATTAAATGTACCTTAACTGAACCTTACGTGCATTGGTCTTTGAAGTTTTTTCCTTTGACAGAATGTATTAGTAGTGGGAAATGATAAAAAAAACTAATAAAAAAAAACAGAACATTGTTAAATTAGTTCTCCATAGTCTGGCAGCAAACCTATCACCTCAGCTTTTTTCTTCTATCATTTGGTACATTACACATTAAGCTTTTAGTTTGTATTTTACCATATCAGGAAAGAGAAAAGAGAACAAGAGAAATAAGGGTTAATTAAGGGAGTGGAAGGCCAAAAATAAGATACAAGTTACCTTGTTCATATATTTTCACATCCTCCCTTGTTGCTCAAGCTTGACTCACTCCGTCTATTCTTCCCATTATAGTGAAGCTGTAATTGTCAAAAAAGCCAACTATTCTCATGAAAACTCAACTGCATTTAATCAGTTCAATTGTTATGTAATAAGGCATGCATAAACCTTCAATATATTGCTTGCATCTCTACTTTACTCAAAAGACAAAGTCTCACCTTCTGACTTCCTCACAGCACCTCTACTTTATATTCTCTAATTATTATACCTCATTCCATCTTGAAGTGAAGATACACTAGTGTATTACATTTTTTAGTCCTTCCACCCATCCCCACAACTACACAATACCTAGCCTAAACTTGGCGTCCTTCTCAAAGCGTTCTGTAGCTTTTGTTTTTCAGAATCATCTTTCCTGTTTTTAATAATCATCTTTATTCGTGTGCTATTATTATTATTTAACCGCCTGCCTTTCCTATCATTTTACATCAGCTGAGCTCACTGACAATAGGTACCTCATACATACTAAAAGATTAACTAACTACAGTTCTAACATGCTTGTTTGTCTTTTCGGCTTTTCCTGGTTAGGGGTCACCACAGCGGAACTCCAGTCCACTAATGATTGGCAGTAAATTTTTATGTTGCTGAGTTTCCAGCCCGATGCCCAACCTTCAGCGAAGGCACGCCCATTCACACATGTCTTTCACAGGCCACTCGACTGTGGGGAGGACGTACAGACTCCACACAGAAGGCACTCCAGCCAAGAATCGAACATGAGAACCTCTTGCTGTGAGGCAACAACGCTACCGCTGTACCACCGCAAATTTGCAAGTGAGGTTCTGTTTCATAGCAGATACTTCTCTATGGTGATTACAAATATAGCTTTCTGCATGTCAACAACCCCAACTCAAAAGCACACCAGTTACTTCTGTGAAAGACTCCCACTCACTGCTCTTCTCATCATCATCATCATCAGCCATGCAATGATCTGACTGATTTTTATGCATCAAGACTTCAAAACATAAGGATCTGGGATATTTTCATTTTTGAGGTATTGCTTTGAAGAAATAATAATACTTGCAGTTGCCTACACTGGGTCTGTTAATGTTGATGCAAAGAAAAATGAAAGGGCCAACAAAAAGTCAGTCTTTCTAAATTAGGAATTACTGAGCATTTCTTTCACATTTGTGTTACCACTAGTACTATTACTAGAGATAAGTATCCTGCTGTTAGCAACCTCTACAGTACTAGAATTTAACCACCACTGCAATGCAGGCAATGTGACCAAGAGTAACCACACAATTTTCACCATAGATTATTGTCAACATCTTTACTCTCTGTCCAGACACAACTATAATTATGTTATCACCTGTACAAATATGGTGTTGCTTGAGTTCCCTTTACCCAGAATTAAGAGATACACATCTGCCATAGTCTCTACCCATTGCTGGTCATCAACAGGTTTCACCGTTTTTGTCCTCATCTTGCATTCTTCAGCACTCTTTCATTTGCAAGATTGCTAGTAAGGGCTCACCTACTGTAAATATTAAATGATCTTCTGAAGACAAGAGCATAATCCAGTACCCTCCACATGTCTGATGATTAGCTTAATATAGCCATGTGAAGATAGTAAGGACCTATGAAACAGTCTGCTTAATAAAGAAGGAGAGAAAATTGGAAGAACAGGAATATGTTTATAGTACTATACAAAACATGCTTGTAGCAGACGTTCATAGGTTACAAGTTAAGGTGGCACTAGTGCGGAGTTTGTGATTTCCCATCCTCATAAACCCTAAAAGGAAAAGCAGTGAAAAAGTGACAACATTTTAAAAAAAATTAAGTTCTAAAAATAAAGAAAGAAAGAAAGAAATAAAAAGGTATAGCTATTTTTCCTTTGGCACCTCCTGCAATTTACACCTGAGACAGAACCTCCAACCACCCTGCCCATCCTAGGGCTTCATCTATAACTGTTATTTACAAGAGACAGTCCACCTTTATGTAATATTGATACAATGACAAACCTCCTCACCTTGAGTACCATCTTTTCAGCAATGCTCCATCTTGTTTATTAGGGTTTGTTCTGATGAAGTTAAGCCTGCTGCAATCAGAAGTAAGAATTTAGGGAAAGCCATGTTAAGAAATGGGAATTCATGTTAATGAAAGTCATTAAGTTACCATCTTATATTAAGGATGTATTTGATTTTATGGAAAAAATAAAGGATATAAGATAATGAAGTGAAAGATATTTTATAGTAATATATGTTGTATGTTTATATGCTAGCATTAAACATGTCTTTGGATTAGAGGCTGTATTATACTTTCTAGGTGACAACCTGAGTACTCATTATGCATTAGAATTAATTTTATTTTGTTTTAAAAATAATATGTTTGAGTTTAATGGTGAATATTTAGACAATTGCAGGGAACAGTCATGGGGGCAGCATTTGCCCCATGTATGCAAATTTATTTATGAGATATTTTGAAAATTTATATATTTATAATAATGATTTTTTTATCAAATATGTAGTGAAGCATTTTAGGTTTATAGATGATCTGATTTTTATTTGTGAAGGGGATAACAACAAGTGATAGACTTTACTGAGAGTTTACATAGAAGTAGATTTGGTATAGGTTTTGATGGCCTGCAGCAAGGGAAGAAAGTGAATTATTTGGATATAACAGTTGAAGGAATGAGTAATGGTAGTATTAAGACAAAAGATATACAGGAAGTTTGAACAGCATAATTATATTTTACATGGGCTGAGTTGTCACCCACCCCACACTATGGAATCAATTCCATACGGAGCGTTTTTAAGAATAGGGAGATTGTGTAGTGATGTAAATGAGTACAAACAAGAATTAGATAAAACCATTAAGATGTTTATTAACAGAGGCTACAGAAGTGACTTAAAAAGAGAAGTTGTAAAGAAAATAAATACAGGAAGTATAAGGTATCATCAGTGAGTATTAAGGAAGAAATGAAATGCAAGAAAGAAATATAACCCAGAAATGTATTTATTTTGTTACAAAGTTCATTCTGTTCTCAGAGAAACTTGTTGATTTGGTTAAATATTGTTGGGACAGTTTGTAAAGGGATGTATGTTTAGATTTTTTATGTAACAGAAAACTGAGGTTCTCTTACAGGAGAGGGAGAAGTATAAAAGATTTCTTAGTACACGGGAAATTTTGTTTGTCCATAGTGATAAGACATGATATAGTGATATAGTGGTTCAAAAGGGTACTTTTCCCTATGGTAAGTGTACAGGATGTCCATTTGTGCTTAGGAGTTTCTCTCAAACTAATGGCAAGCAATTTCAAGAACAGGTTTTTTTTTAGTTGTTGGAGTGAACGGGTGATAGATGCTTTGAGGTGTCCATATGGGAAATACTACATAGGTGAAAGTAAAATAAGTTTTTTCAGCAAGGTTAAAAGAGCACATAAGGAACATCATTAAAGGTAGTGAAGTCAGTCCTATAGCTATGTGCTTTCAACAAGCACATAATGGGGATCCATCTGGGTTGAAGCAACAATTTTGGAACAAGAATCAGACAAAACAATAATGTTATATGATATGAAAAATCAGTTAAGGAAAAAAAATACATTTTTATTTTAAAGGTTAATACTCCTTTTCCTATAGGTTTAAATGGAGAATGTAATTGGAAATGCTTTTTGTGCATGGATTTTTTAAATGGCTTTAATTAATTATTGATTAATTGTTTAATTGATCTTGTGAGGGCATATTTAAGAATTGTGTGGTAGAATGTGAATCATACTCTGTAAAAGGCTTGTTATATCAGAGGCGCTAGAGGTTTATCACTTTTTTTGTGTTTTAATAAAGTGACTGTTTTTATATTACTGGCCTTCCAATTTTTGTGGTTTATATATTATCTACTGGCTTGCTGGTTGGTGGTTTTACTATACAAAACATGTTTGTAGCAGAAGTTCATAGGTTGCAAGTTAAAGTAGTGCTAGTGTAGGGTTTGTGATTTCCATCCTCATAGACCCTAAAAGGAAGAGCAGGGAAAAAGTGACAGCATTTTTAAAAAAGTAAGTTCTAAAATACATAAATAAATAATTAAACAAACACAAAGGCATAGCTATGTTTCCTTTGGCATCTCCTGCAATTTACACTTGAGACAGGACCTTCAACCACCCTATGTAATATTGCTACAATGACAAACCTCCTCATTTTGAGTGTTGTCTTTTCAGCAATGCTCCATCTTGTCTGTTAGGGTTTGTTCTGATCAAGTTAAACCTGCTGCAATCAGAAGTAAGAATTCAGGGAAAGACATGTTGAAAAATAGGAATTCATGAGGCATGACTGATTTCGATAGCTTGTCAGGATGTCATATGAATGTGGATTAAATACTGCAGGATGGGAAGGATCTCGCTGTTGTGCTTTAAATACAGTTAAAGATGCCACTGAAAACATCTGCTGTTTGTTGATATTTTTTTAATTTGGAAAATGCACTTTTAAGCTCTTTTGATGTTTCTAGTATTCTAAGAATGCCAATGCTTTTCTGAAAATGTTTTGGAATTATTTATTTCATTTATTTATTTTACATTTGTTGACTGGGATAGTCCAACTGGGCTAACAAGCTCTTTTTCAGTGGAGGCCCAGGGAGAAAAGCTCTACAATCAATACAACTGAAAATATACAATAGAGTTTACAAATGACACAAAAATATTTTTCACAATGGTGTAAAAATACAAAGCTATACAATTTTCGCAATAGAGCAATATGAACACAAGTTTTAGTATACCATTAAGGTTTCTATGCAAACATGAGTTGTAGTATCTCATTGCAGTTCCTATGTATCCTCATTTACTAACAGAAAGAAGGGTATTGCAAATTTTAGTATTGAAAGATAAAAAGGTTGTGGACATGAATAAAATTGCCAGTTACAACAGAGGTAAAAGAAGGCTGGAAAGCGCTATGTTGAAAGCAAGTAGAGGATAGTGTAGCAGAAACAAATGTGGTAGGCTGATAGAACATAGGCTGGGAATAGTAAGGAAGTCTATAAAGGGTGAGAGCAGTGACAGGACCAATGGTTGTTTAAGTATTCCTTGGTAGCTGCTTTGAATTGTTTTAGTTGTTTGAGGTTCCTAATTTCTAATGACAACTTTTTCCAATACATTGCAGGATGGTAGCTGTAAAGGTTGCATCTCATTTTGGTCTTAGGTTTATAGATCTGCAAGAGGTCTAGGTCTGAGCTGTGTAAAGATCTAGTGGGAGTATATTGAGAGATTAGAGAAGATAAGCTGAGGCAGTAGTCAGGCTGGTACAGAATGCAGTGAATCATTTGGAGCCGAGAAAGGAGTAGTAGATGAAGCAATTCTAGCCAGTTTAGGTGCTTTAGTGAAAGACAGTGATGGAACTTGTACACTTGAAGTGCTGCGAATCCGGCTACTGTGTTGTAGGTTGATTTAAGTTTAGTAAGGAGACAGGAGTTGAGATTTGTGAGGACTTGAGAGCTGTACAGTAGCCTGGGTAGGAGACAGGCATGAGAAAGGGTTACGTTTGCATTGTTAGTGAGAAACTTTTTATTTCTATAAAGGAGGCCCAGATTTTGATGAGTCTTTTGGATATAGTTGTTAACATGTAAGTCAAACTAAGGCTGATCATTTAGAATTACACCTAAGAGTTTTGTGCTTGATTCGACTTCAATTGGGGTGTTATTAAGTAAAAGTATAGAGAAAGTAGGTTTCAGGTGATAGACATTCTTAGATAAGAAAAGTAATAGTTTTATTTTTTTGGGGTTTAGAATGAGCATATTATTAGAGAGCCATGTTTCAACTGAGTTGAAGGATGTCTGAGTGATAGAGATGAGTTCAGAGGGAATATCAGTGATGGTGATGACTGTGGAGTCATCTGCATATTGTATCAGGGATAACTGGGGGCAGGAAGTAAATAGTAGGTTTGTAAAGATGTTAAAGAGTAACAGACCAAGAACAGAGCCTTGGGAACACCCATTCTCACAGGAAGAGAAGGGGAGAGAGCAGAGAGCTACCTCTGGAAAACCAGGCAAGAGTAGCAGTGGAAAAGTTAAGGTTAGTTTAGTCAATAGTAAAGAGTGAGACACAGTGTCAAAGGCTTTTGAAAGGTCTAATAAAAGGCAAGAGACTAGTTTGTTGTTATCTCTAGCTAATGAAATGGTGTTAAGGAAGGATTTAAGGGCATTGGAAGTACTATGTTTTGGACGGAAGCCACGTTGTATAGGTGTAAGTAGATTGTCCTGTAATAAATATTGCATGACTTGCTTGTGTAAGGTAGTAATGTCTTATAGGCTAAATAAATATGCTTGCTTTGAAATTTTTTAAAGCTGTTTTACATTTGTTTCTTAGCACTCAGTATTTTTATTTATTTATTTAGCTTGTTTAGTGTGATAATGAACTGATCGCACCTGAACATTTTTTTGACACAGCCACTGTGAATGAAATCACAGTAAAATCAAACATTGCAGATATGTATATAACATAAGGTAGACAGTATACAGCAATAAAGATATCACAATGGAATCAGGCAATACAGATCTGTATATAACATGAGATAGACAAACATAAGAATAAGATGCAATATCTGACTTCAGCAATGAACAGATACTGCAGATAACACATTATTAAGAAACACTAAAGCAGAATGTATAGTGAGTATAACACCTACTAGTGGAGAGAGCTTAGGCTTTGAACAGTATGTATATACTATTTAAAAGCAAGTGCTTTACATTTTAAACTAAGCAGAGGGGAGCAAGAACAGAACTATACCTTGTGAGGGTGGATCCAAAGGAAGTAGCTAGAATGTTTAGGTTACATACCCTGTCTGCAAACACATGCACTGGGCTTAATTTTGTAGGAATTATTTTAATTGTGGCCTAAATTTTGGACTGGAAGAAAGGCTTTTTAGATGCAGAGTTAGAAATTCTCAAAGTTTAGGGGCTAGAATTGAGGATGCATGGTTGGTGCAATTTAGGTGGTTCTTGATGAAATGTAGGTGGTTGTTGTGGTTTGCCGAGTGCTGGATGAATTCTAGATACTTCTTAGATTTTAGAAGGTTTATAGGTGAGGCTTGCCACCAGAAGGGAGTATGTTTCAAAATGATGAGCCTGAAGAGGTGTGAGTTGTCAAGTTCTTGTGGGAGGTAACAAGCGAGTCTAAAAGGATTCCTTCACCTACACATATTCTAGCTAGTTTGGATAAGTAAGGGGAAATTTTCTTGGCACAGAAAAGTGAGAAGTTGATTTTCTTTCAAGCTTTGTTTATTTGGGCTTAAGTCAGATGCCAACATATTTGTAGACAGAAGAAGTTTCAGTGGGATGCTATTCTTTTTTTAAATACCTTTATTAAATTATCACTTAAGACTTAGGCAAACATGCATTAACAGCAAAGAAAGCAAACCATTTTAACATTTTCTCTTTAAGTAAAGTATACATCGCAAATGTTTTCTTTGCTACTATTATTAGTCCAACATTACAAAAACCAAAAAATGCTAATTCCTGCCTCCCCTTAAACCTCACTCCTCCTCCTGAACATTATTATGTATGTATTGTTCCCACAGTTTCAATTTACTTCTATGCAAGTTTCTCCTTCCGTTTTCTACAGATCCATCTTCTAGTTCTTTTATCTCTTTTATAATATTCAGTACTTCATATACAGTTGGCGTAGACTTTGATTTCCATTTTCTAGTAATTGATTTTTTTGGCAGCCAGCAGAATTAAACTTAGTAAGGCCTTATTGTCTCTAGGCAAGTCAGATCCTGTATCCCAACTCAAAAGAATCATTTCCTTACTTACAGGCATTTGCTCACCCAATATTTCTGATAAGAGTATAATGGAGAGAATTGTTTAAGTATGTCAACTCATTACACCCCCAAAACATATGTTCCTAGTTACCACTTTCTTCTTCATCACTCATCCAACATTTGCTATGTACCTGAGAAAAATTAATTGAAGTCTGCTTAGGGTATAAAATAGCTATGCAAACAGTGGGATGCTATTCTTGTCTTTGATGTCCAGAGTTAAGTGAGCTTAAGCAAGTTTTTGATGTGCATCAGCATTAACCTTTGAGGGACCTCTTTAAATAAAGAACCTAATGAAGAACTATTTTGACCATGAAGAATCTGTCAGTTAAGAAGTCCCTGTGAAGAAGAAGGGAGTGATCCTCCAGATCAAAGGCCTTTGTGAGGGCCCTAGTAAGACTGCCTTTGTCCATATTCAGTGGGTATCATCAGTGAATGTCCAGAGTGTAGTTGTGGTGCTGTGGCCAGTTCAAAAATAATGCTGCTTCTCAGAGAGGAGGTGATATTTTTGAGTATAGCCAGATAGTTGAAGATGTATATTTTTGAAGAAGTTTCCCAAGAGTTGTAAGAATAGATGTTGGCTAGAAATGAGCATCACTTTATGGGTTTGGCTGTTTTTGTGGAGGTTTTCTGGATGTGAGGCATGATACTATTAGTTAGGCAGAGATTAAAGATATGGAGAAATGGAGTTATAAGAAAGTCTCTGTAGATGTAAATTAACCAAAGACTTTGGTTATCAGAATCTGTTTGAGTATACAGGGGAAGTTCATTTAGAAGAGATTCAAAGTCTTTCTCTCTAATTAGTTTAAAATAGAAGGGGGATGAATGGTGGAGTACTGGGGAGGAGTTATGGGGTAGTTGAGATAGCGTACTAAATTCTGTGAGGAAGTCAGAAGGTGAGACTTTGTCTTTTGAGTAATGTGGGTTATTAGTAGAGGGGATACTGTGAGCATTAGCCTTTTGAGCAATGTGGGGAATTAGTAAAGGGGATGTTATAAGTATTAGACTTTTGAGTAATGTGGGGTATTGATAGAGGAGATGTTATAAGTATCTGTATGTCCTGTTAAGAGACTGACTCCTTTCCAGATTTTTTTAGAAGAAAATTTTGCTTAGCTTTAAATGAGTTGGACTCATAACTGTCAACCTCTTAGAAGAAGAAATCTGAAAAAAGCCATAAATAAAAATGTGACAAAGGTCCAAAAATAGGGGCAATTTTTAAATCTTGCTCTTACAAACTTCGAGAGTTGAAAGAGTAACAGGTTTTGCATTAGAATTCATTTTCTGAAGGATATGAAGTCTGAAACACAAATGTCTGTCATTATTTTTGAACTTCAATCTTTAATTATTTACCACTAATTTGCAAAAAAAAACAGAATTTTATGAAAAACTGCTCAAAATATGAGGCGAAAATCTGGACTTTCTGCAAAAATCTGTACAGTTGAGCGTTATGGTGGACTTATGCTATTTTAAATCTTCTATAGAAAGCTTATTTATGATGATGAAATGCTAAATATTTTCTGGGGTGGGATTGACTTTCCATTTATGCCATGTTTGATTACATGACTGTAGGAGTTTTTAAAGTATGTGGCCATCCAGTAGTTTTTGATATTTTTTAAGAAGCCCTTTGGTAAGGGAGAGGAATTTATCATAGAGATGGAGCAGATATTGTGTCAGTATTAAAGTTGCATTGTTGAGTCCTGAGAGATTGTTGCAGACCAGTCTTGTTGTTAGCAGATTTTGGTAAAAAAAGGTTTTGAGAGGAAGGCAGCTGCTTTTGAAGGAGATGGGTCAGTGATCACTAAAGGTAGGTAGAAGAATTTGAAGTTCAATATCAGAGACGGGTAGTAGGTGATAAACAGGTCAAGTAGGGAATGGTTTCTGCAGTGCTGATTGGCTCAAGTTGGTGCAGTAATGAGTTTGAGAAGACATACGAGATGTTTCAGGCTTTATCACTTTGTAGCAATGGTGAACAATGATGAGCAAAGGCCAGGTGCGAAACACTTTTGTCACTTTACTTTTATATGTACTTTTCTCAGTGGTGCATTTGGTGGAAGGTAATTTAGTACAGTGCTTTGAAGGAGAAGAGTCCTCTGTCCATTGCTTGTAGTCTGATGATATGATTCAACTTAATATAATCATTGAATTGGTAGTGTATATTCATGTGTATATTTGGTTTCAGATTCACATTTTCTGATCCAGATGGCTGTATCAGATTTACAAACCTTCAAGGATTCCCATATGGCAAAGCCATTTGAGTAATCACTTCTACCATCTGACATTATGACAGCTGGCACAATTTTTGGCTATTACCAAATATCCAATCAGTGGTTTTAGATGCACCCATGGTCCTGTTGAAGCATGTGGATAAACAGATTAGATGAGAGAAACTGCCAATGCTAATCCTTGGAGTAGGAGCCAGCCACTTTTGTTTATTTTTTTTCCTTATAGTTAACTTACAGCTAATGCCTAATAAATTTCCCTAATACAGACCACAATATGTCATTGTACCAACTCACATGCATATGTTTAAATTCCAAGATGAAGGCATTTTGCAGAAATGGGATAACCATTTGCTTGCAATTATTGCTTTGGAGTACTTTTTCCAATTTAGCACCCAAGTTGAATGAGGCATCCTTGTTTCCTTTTGAAATCGTGCTCCTTGGAAATATCAAGGATGTCCCATTTCCTCACTGGAAACTGCATACAGAATCATTTTACTATATGCCTTTTGAAGCACTGTATATTTTGTAATGGTGTTGTAGCTGCTGCAGAATGTTACTTAGTCCTTTGTTGCCTATTTTGCTCATCTAATCTATGACTATTGTGTGAATAAACTAATTACACAAAGTTCTTTTCCAATGAAAGTCTTCAACATGCAGACTCATTTTGAAGACCCAGCATCCTGTTCTCTTTAACCATTTTATGAGAGAGTCTCAATACCTTTTAACCATCTATCTGGTACATGAGACTATAGCCGCTGTGTCTTAAGCCATGGTGTTTAAGCATTAGCAGTCAACCAAAAACTACTACTGGATACATTCTTCTGACTTTATTTTTTAACAACAGGTAAAAAACCAGGCTTGTGATTTATTTTTGCAGGACTTGTGCATTAAAATCAAGTGTTGCTGGGCTTTCTTTTATCATTACCATCTAAAGGGAATTCCTAATTTTTCTGACTGCAGATGAATAACTTCAGTAATTTAAGAGATCCGGTAAAGGGCCCGGTGGATGTCAAGCTTAAAGGCAACTCCTAAAGCAATTTAAAATGACTTCCCTGTGCCATATAAATGCCTAAAAACATTAATTCATCTTATTACTGGATTTAATAGCCGTTAAAGTATCTGAATTGGTATTGCAGTACCTTGGACGTCATACCTATAGAAGTATGTTCCGGTTACCTTTGACCTATGTACAGGAGTGTATTGCAGTTACTCTTATTATTGATCTCATTGCCACCCTAAAAGCTTAATATTGTTATTGGATACTAGTATTACAGATGCCCTCCTGTGGGCCACCTAGTAATAGATCATTTTGACAGACACTGACTATGGTATTCTGACACTTATTTCTGTTCCCTCCTGTAATACTCTCAAAACATACAATCCTCTGCTGCTCTTTCTTCTCTCCTATCTACAAAAGCCAAGGGACCACCTGGTGTTGGCATCTGCACCTTTGCTGAAACAGGTTGACAATTTCTCCTAATGGGTATTTTCTGTTACCTCCTAATGGCCACTTCTTTGTGGGCCTCTGTTTGGCTAAAGGGTAAGATGGTAAAGTGAGTGCTGAGCCCTTCTCCCTTATGTGTGAGGTAATTGACTACTTGACCATTTTCCTAGTGTCAAGGAAAATCACGTCAATCTGCTGAAGGAGCATTCAGCAAGTGCTGAACCCATGAAAATAACAAAATCACAAATTATGTTTTTTTTTAGGGGAGCAAAACCCTTCCACTTGCCATTTGTGGGGAATACCCCCACCCATTATATGTGTATATACACTGACTACATAGTCATACAATAGTGGAGTAAAGGGAAAACTCCACTGGCACTGAAAGTGGCATCCAGTGAAATTAATTTGTGGCATCAGCATTTACTTAAAGAGTTCTGAGATAACTGACAGGGACTTGTTTGCAGCATTGGGCATTGTTAGGAAGGCACCTGAGACTGCAATTTGTTTTCTTGCATGGAAGTGTACCTAACAGGGTGAAATGACTCCACTTTAAATGTTTCAAGAGAACAGATCCTGAGAGAAGATCTATTCTTTGTTGTACTGCAAATGTCTTTGCCTTGGCAAGTACCGAATAGTAATGTTCATGATGGGGTTCAACAGAGATCACCCAGAATATTCTGCTGAACGCGATTTTGAAGAGTGGAAAAAATTTATTTTAGTGGGTTCAGCAATTATTGGTAACCCATATTCAAGTTTTGGAAGCAACATTCCCTTTCCTAGAGCACTTCTACAATCAGAGGAGAAAAAAATCAAAATCTTTCATAGGATTTATAGGTTTCATAGGAATTTCAATGCAGCAGAGTCACATGACCATTTGTACCCTGTCAGTACTCATCCATAGTCTGTGCCCCTTTTTTCTACGAGTGATAGGCCAATCAAGCCCTGATAAATTTGTGGGCACCCATGCAATCATCTAGGTCCCATATGAAGGATGATAATGTATCACACTATTTAATCTGCAGGGGTAGTCAGTTCCAGAGGTTGGAGAGGCACTGAATGCTGAGTCTGTCTCTCCACTGCATTTCAATGAAAAATAAAATATACATACTTTATATATTTTTTATTTTTCAATAAAGTACTGTTTTAAAATCAGGTTACAAGTGCTTGATTACTTTGAAGTCTCATGTGAGACTGGCTACAGTTTGCAGTTCTTAGCAACTTTGATGGTCAAAAAGTGCCAGTTTTCCCTGTGGTTTACTATATATATATATATATATATATATATATATATATATATATATATATATATATGTATACAGAGAGAGAGAGAGAGAAGGCTGGATGTTACTGGTTAGGTTGCCTTTCTTCATGATGATAAGGATGCCATCCATTAGAGTCCAACTTATAAGGGTTGTGCTATATGGAGTCCAGAAGCCATGCTCATGTATGGATAGGATTACATATTTTTAATTGAAGGATGACAACTGTGCATATACAATTTTTTAAATATCTTTCCTAGTATTGATAAAATGAATATAGATCTATGGATAGCTGTAGAATTTTTATTTTATTTTACTTTCTGAATGGCCTTAGTTATGCATTTTTTTTCAAAAATTTTGATCTAATGTTATGGTGCAGAAATGTTGACAATATGTTGAATAAGGGGAAAAGATGGGCTGGATTCATAAAGGTTACCACAAAGTATACACTGTGTGTTCACATTTTGAATTCAAGAACAGCCCTGCTGCAATGCTTGTGATGTATATTCACTCAGAAAGGTTACACTGAGTGTATACATAGTACACTTTGTGGTATCCTTTATTGGTCCAGCAAATTTGTATGCAGGTTGATGAATCAAGGTTGAAGATTATCAGAACCTTCTGGGGGCTCATTGTGAATATAATCAAGAACGGTTTCCATTTCTTTTCCTTTTATACGTAAGACACAGTAGGAAGAATTAATGGGATTGAAGGTGATGGGCAGGTGTACAAAAATGATAATAGCTGTGGGCAGCAGTGAGAAGGTGTAGAGGAAGTCATCATTGGACAAGGGGACATTACTGGTATCAACTCCATTTTTTCTTTCAGAAAAAAGAATTGGAGCCATGTTCTCTTATATGTTTCACTTGTCTCAGGATGTGTTTTGGTTGGGAAAGGACAGTGGACTGTTGGAAGTGAGAGAAGGATGCTTTATGCTGTCTGACTGTTTTTTTGTGTAGGTTTCCCAGAAATGTGAATCTACCCTGTGCTTCAGGGATACATTACTATTTCCAAAATCCTTATGGTAGGTCCCTGAGAGAGAATGAGGCTTTTAGTTCTTTAATACCAACTTGTTTGATTTTGGTTTGGGTAGTCTGGTAATACCCAAGCAGTATGTATCCTGAGGACTTAAGCATATTTGTAAACTTATTTGTAGATTGGTTGGGCTTGTAACATACTAGTACAGGAGACCAAGCCATAGTTTCCGAATATGCTTTTAGATATGTTTGTTAGTGATCTATGCTTACGGAAAATATTCTGTGGTCGCAAATTTTTATTAAGGTTGGCTATGGAAAATATAATTAGAGGGTGGCCTCTCAGGTCAGCTGGATAAGTAAAAGCAGATGTTACATGTTTGGAGATGCCTGGGTCAATAGCTAAAATGCCAGCTAGTTTTGAATTTCAATATATCTGGCTTTTTACCTGTTGAACCAGGCCTTGATAAGCAAGGAATGTGTTAATATTATTTCTGGCATGCCTCAGAAGATTAATGTTACAGTTACCTAATTGGACAGGATTGTTGTAGGAAGAGGTAGCATTTGGAAATTTTGAGGTAATACATTGATTTTTTTTTTCCTTGGGAGGAATGGTGAGGGATGCAGGTACTGCTAGGTATAGCCAAGGAAATTTATGTATGGAAATATTATTAATCAGTCAGTTACAAAGTCACTGATGGAGGTCAGTTGTGTGCATATATTAATATATAGGTTATTATAGTAACAAATCAGAGTTCCTCTACCTGCCCTTTTTCAAGATCATTAATTAAAAATATAATTGTACATTTGGGAAAAAATGACACAAGCATGGAGAATAGTCTCTGGCCGATGATTCTATAATGGCAACTATGCCAGGAGAGTGTGTTTACAGAATACTTCCATCTTTTCTAGTTTGCTTGTCACATTTTGGAGAAATTAAGCAACAGTAACAAAGTAACAGGTAGAATATGGAAAGCATACTGCTAGATTCTATATTATTGCACGTTAAAGAAAGTAAGAATATAAGCATTAGTTTAAACTGGATTGTGTATGAGAAGTCCACCTATGAAGGGTGCAGACATTTCTTCAGGGGTGGACAACATGGAGATAGAACTGGTTGATTTTTAAAGGGTAGAAGCTGGTAAGTTACTTCATCATGATGAGGGTGAGTACTGATAGAAAGTTTGAAATATAATGTGAAATAAACTGCACATTACACATAATTCCTATGTAAAACAGTATTTGATTTTCCTATGATGGCTTCAGTGTCACTTTGGTAATTTTTTGGAAGTTCTGAAAATATGTAATGGAGACTGTGCTAGTGGATGCAGGTGTGTATTGAAAGTGAAGCAGAAAGATGAACACAGTTTTGAAGAATATAAAGGGTGATATTGCTGGTACAAAATATTGAATATATTTGTAATTAAATAGAATGATGATGGTTAATAAAAATAAGTTGCAGCAGTTTCTTAAAGAAAGCATGACTGTAATTTGGTAAAGGCAGATTTGCCTAATAGTGGATATAAATAAAGAGAAGGAATATAAGTGAATGTATACAATCAGGGCATGTGACATGAGTGGATGGAAATTTGAGAGAATAGAGGAAATTCTTTAGGGTGTTGGTGGTAATGGGGATTGGGTGAACAACCAAGAGCTGTAGAGCACAATAGAGCAGGTCTTTTTCAGTGTCCATTAAGAAAAAGTCAGCCGTTAGGTATGCTTCAGTATTTTGTCTAGAGGACTTGTGCTATGTAAATAAAATAGCACATTTCCTGAAATAAATAAAAGCAGACTATTACACCTTGATCCTCAGTCCTAGCTGGGTATCTGACTGTACAAATTTAAATTGTAAGTTAATAAAACAAGTGTGCCAAAGCACACAGAGGAGATTAGGCTATATTTTCCACTAGCAATTCCCAAGCCATAGTCTTACAGTAGGGGGGAGTAACAAATAAAGCAAAAATGGGAAAGTATACACCCCACAGCTGCTTGTTTCTTATATTACAATGCATGGGGAGTATACAAATGGCTATGTAGTCGAAGAGTAGTCTACATCCCTAAAGAAACCTGTCGGCCATTACTCTAACTCCCACCTTCCAAAGGATTCAAGAAAATATGTTTGACCCCTTGACCAAACTGTGAAGCTGCATTTGTTTTTAAATAATGCAAAATTAAACTAGTGTCTGTATTAGTCAAGCTCCTGAGCAAGGTACCCAGCAGCCATACCCAGCTCTATCCCATAAGGATAAAGTCCTCTCTCCATTGCTCCTTCTTTTCTAGCCTTCTCTATTTCACTAGCCGAACTGAATTTTATAGCCTTCTCTATTTTACTAGCCTAACTGAATTTTACCTTTTGTCCACTTGGTGGCATACTACACTAGGCTTGTGTTGTATCCCATATCCTTTCACTCTCATATTAAATTCTAGTCTACAATTTAGTTTCTTAGCTGTAACTGACTGTTTCTATTACTTCTCCTACTATTTAGCTAAAGTACTTTTATTCCACTCTATCCATTGTATCTCTTTCAGTTGCACTTGGACTCCCCACTCACCTGGATCTCCCAAGAGTTACCTCAGTTATTAGCTGCTCACTGATTGTCTCTGGTAGCTCTTCCTTTACTTGCTCTTACCCGCTCTGTTCGCCCTGCGGGCTCACTCTGCTCCAGTACCCTACCCCCAAATCTCACCCACCCCAGTGCACCTACCCTTATTCTTCTAAAGCCACACCCCTTCCTGCATCATCCAATAGCCCACTCCTTATTACATACCACTCAATTTCTTACCTAATCACTGACTGCTTCTCATTAACACTACTACTTTAAATAATACCCCTCTATCACCTACCTCTCTACTCACCCAATCTCCTCTCTTTATCTTCTTCCCTTCCTATGTCCATAATATACATGCCTACACACATAAATCTGCTACTCTTTCTTATAATCCTTTCCTCTCTCTCTGTACCCTATATCCTCACCTGCTATGAACACCTACATTATATGGAATTTCAACATCCCTTTAAACAAACAACACCTCTAACTCAGATAGTCTCACAAAACCACATTAACATAACATCCTCTTCTACCTATATTTTACCAAAGTATCATAGAACAACCCATATTAATTATTCCCAAGTTAATAAACATCATACCATTTTCTGTAAATTCCTAAAACTTACACACATTCTTCAACAACACCTTCTAATACATGGAAATATCCATCCAAACCCAGGCCCAAACATTAACATCACTGCAAACCCCCAACTATTACAGCCTCCCACCCCTCACACCCCCACAAGCACCCCCAATTCTCTCCTCATAGCTCATCTCAATATACGTAGCCTAAATAATAAAATTAGCCAACTTCATGCCCCATTAGCCATACATTCATTTGACATTCTTTGTCTAACAGAAATGTGGCTCAAACCAGTAACCCAAGACAATGAAATTACCCCACCTGGTTATAATATTTTGAGAGTAGACCGTATAACCAAAAAGGGTGGAGGTGTGGCAATACTGTATAAATCTGAGTTACAAGTTTCTTCAATAGATGTTCAATTACCCTCACCTAGTAATGTCAAAATCTTTATATCTAAGCTTCAGATTAATGCCAGCAAATCCATGTACATAATTCGCTCCTACATACCTCCAGGTAATAATATTACAACCCTTGAAAATACCCCCTGCTGGCTCTCTCTATCCTTCCCACAAGAAATTATAGTGCTTGGTGATTTTAATATTGACTGGAGCAGCTGTATGTCTGACAACCCAAATTCCCATATAAACCTATATGTCTTTTTCCAAACAGTCACCACCCTCACCAGAATCCATAAACCTAATAAAAAACACTGGATATTAGTAAATAACCATCACCAGTCATATAAAGCAGGTATCCCTCCTGATGACATCAATTCCCACTCACTTACTTATATTATTAGACAAAAGACTTTTATTCCCAGCCAAACTTTCTTTAGAACTACCTGAAACAACAAAAATTTTAACCCAGAAAGCTTCCAAGCAGAACTTAAAGCTTGTGATTGGTCACCCCTAAAACACCTTCCTCTCGACAATGCAGTGTCATACTTTAATTCTAAATTCTTGCAAATCCTAGAATACCATGCCCCCACTCACACTGTCAGAACCAGGAGCAAAATTGCTCCTTGGCTCACAAAAGAGACGAGGCTTAAAATGTTACAAAGAAAATCTGGGCCAAATGAAGAACTACTAAAAACCCAACCGATCATCAAAACGCCACTAAAAAATCAATATTGCTTGATAAAAAAAAAACTTTTACTTTAATCTCCAGCAAACCTATCAACAGAACCCACAAAGTTTCTGGTCAGGTATTAATAGACTTCTATATCCAGGACAGACCAAGACACCTACCCCTTCTGATTTCTCTCATAACTCCCCCAACCAGATTGCTAATGCTTTCAACAACTTCTTTACTGAAACCGTCCAAACTCTAACTAATACCCTACCACCTGATAGCTCAGTTTTGCCTCCCTCCCCAACTAGACTACATCCAGCATTCCAGTTACAGCCAGTCCCAACATCCCTTATTTATACACTACTTCAAAAACTTAAACCCAGCACACCCTCCGCTGACCTGCTACCAGCTCAGTACCTGCAAATTGTAGCTAGAGTGCTTGCCTGTCCCATTTCCATCCTAATCAATAGAACCATTACAGAAGGTACCATCCCATCTCTCTGAAAATCTTGCATATTATCCCACTACATAGGGCGGTAACTCAACCGAGCTATCAAACTTTCGTCCCATTGCCCTACTCTCTCCATTAACTAAAATCATGGAAAACTGTATCCACCGGCAACTACTTGATCATCTTCTCCAAAATAACCTATTAGCTGACTGGCAGCATGGGTTTAGGCCATTCCATAGTACTACTACACTCTTATACTTTTCTGACTGCATTAATAAAAATCGAAATAACAACCTGCTTTCTTTTGCACTCTTTATTGACCTCTCTAAAGCCTTTGATATGGTTAACCATCAGTTAATTTTTGATATACTTGAATCACTTTCACTGGGCCCCCAAGCAGTGAATTGGTTCAAGTCCTACCTAGAAAACAGGTAACAAGCAGTCATCTGGGACAATAACGTATCCACTCACCTCCCTATTACCCTTGGTGTCCCTCAAGGCTCCATTTTGGGACCTCTCCTTTTCTCTATCTTTATTAACAATCTAGATGCTAACCTTCCTCAAGCCACCTGCATACAATATGCAGATGATTCCACATTAATCTGTAGTGCTGCCTCTTCTGCTGAACTCCAGTCCATCACTCAAAAAGTATTCAACTTAGTAGAAAGCTGGTTCCTCCAACGCTGTCTCCTCCTAAACCTTAAAAAAACTAAATTACTACTGTTCACTCCCTCACAGAAGTTCTCCCCTATAAATTTCACAGTTACATCAAATAATGGCACTCTCATAGCACCCGATGTGACCACTAAACTCTTAGGTGTAACAATTGACCACAACCTGAACTTCGATTCACACATTAACTTAACCATTAAATCAGTGAATAGAAAACTAGGTTCCCTGTACAGCATTAAACCTTTCCTTACTCCTTTAGCTAGAACTACCATCGCCCACACTCATCTTATCTCTACCCTCCTATATGCCTCCCCCCATTTATACCAATCTATCCAAAAGTAACCTGAATAAACTGTCAACCTCCTATTGTAACATTGCCAGATTTGCCACTGGCTCCCCATTTAGAACCCACCATTGTCTAAATCTCAAACATCTAGGATGGCTGGAGCTGTAAAATCAGCTTCTACTTCAGCAACTTACTATCACCCAAAAGATTTTGCACCATCCCAATAATACCCCAATACTCAGCAGCCTTATCACCCCCCATACAAAAATCTCACAACCCTACACTCAGCTAACAAATTACTAATAGCCACCCATAAAGCCAATAATAGATCAGGTGACTGTCTTTTCTCAAATTCTGTGGGAAAAATGTGGAACAGGCTTCCCAGTGAACTAACATCTCTTTCTTTAACAACACTTTTCAAGAAGCTACTAAAAACACTCCTTAAAACTCTATGGCTATGTCCATGCTCTAACCCTGACTAATAACCTCCTTCATTCCATGTTCTTATCTCTATCGTTTTTAGGCCTCTGGCCATACTACTCTACTGACCTCAGTTAGTTGGGCCTCTAGCTTACTGAATGCTATTCTAGCCTAGTCTTTCTGGAAAACTATCCCAGAGTATAAACCCACAATATATCTCCTCTACGGGTCTAAAGTAAATCAATGAAAATCCATTACATCAAATACCAAAACAGCAACACGTATTACTCGAACCGCGAAAATACCGAACGCACTAAACCACGAAATTTAAAATATCAAACGTTCATAGTCGGCCAACCCCACCACCCACTACATACTACCTACCCAAACAAAATAAATAAACCACATACATACACTAACCAAATCCTACTCCTAATCCTAAAGTAAAGCACCAAAACTCATCTAACACTACACCCCACATACACATCTATCTATGCACTATCCTTAACCCCTCCTTAATCCTAAGGTCAGTAACTACCACACACTTCCCCTATGGAGATATACCCAAACAAAATAAATAATACACATAAATACATTTAACAAAACCCTACTTTTAACACTACACTAAATCTTACACACATTACCTATCTATGCACTTACCTTAACCCGCACCCTAACCTTAAGGTCCGTAACTATCGCACACTTACCTTACAGAGCTATACAGCAGACGGGCCAACCAAAACACTTCGACATTTCAAATTTCATGGTTTTGCACGTTCAATGATTATGTATTTCATGCAATCGATGATTTCATATTCGCGTAAACGGAGTTTCGATAATCTAATAGGAACCCCTCCTCTACCATGTATATATATGCTACTGTCTCTTCTGGACTGTAGAATTCGAAAACTACCCACCATGTAGATATTTGCTACTTTTACACTTGGACTGCAGAATGTGAAAGTTACTTTAAATCATGTGTTCTCAGCTAACTCTCTCAACATGATATTCCTTGCTAACTTTCTCTGTGATTAATATTAAGCTTTCTACTGTGTGAAAGGCTCTTTGTTTGACATCTGTAAATACTGTTATTCACTTGTAACAATGCAAACACTTCTTGAAGTCAGATACGTAAAAAGGTTTTGGTAGTATATTGTTATAGTGAGCCTTTCTTGTAATTCATTATTTTTTTACCATTATTGTTATTATTTCGTTATCTACTTAGCTAAATGGAGCTTATCTCCCCGGGCCTCAACTGAAAATGGGCATGTATCCAGTTGGACTAGCCCGCTCAACAAATGTAAAATAAATAAATAAATAAATAAAATAAAAGTGATTTATCATTATAACCAGTGACCTTACATTTCAGTCCTGACTGAAAAGGTACAGTGGGTTCTTTGGGATACTGAAGTAGAGTAATCTGCCAGAAATGTGTGGTCCTAAAAGTGGTCTGATGTTTTGCTGTGACCTGTACCCTAAATAGAACCTGAACAATAAAGTCCAGCTAGTTTTTTACAGTGAACAAAACCACAAATACACAGGTCACACAGAAAAAAACTCATAGGCAAAAACATTACAATGACCCTGGTAACTGGAGACTTCACTGTGTAATACCTAAAACCGGCTGTGAAAGAGACTTATGGGAAATATCAAAAGGTACCCTTAAGGGCATACAAATGTTTCAGATGCATGACTTCTGAATGTCTTGACTTTTATAATTCTTTACAAGTTTTATTAAAGTCAACAACGTCAAACCTCATTAAGTGTAGACATGACATGTTTCAGTCCTTTTATGGGATCATTAGTACAGCATAAATGGATAGCATTGTCATTATTTGAAAACACTGATCTTTAAATAAAGTCTTATGTCAGTAACACTGAGGTAACTGCAAAGTTTCTAAATAATGTGTAAAACAAAACAAAAACTCCAAACCAAAAAAATAACACACAGAGCAGAGCAGAATGCTGCAAAGCTTTTTAATGCAAACTGCTTCTGGTACCTCGGCCACAATGCCTTCAAGGAATATTTTACAATCAAAGCTGCAGCCTTTTTATACAAATGAGTGAAATAATTAAGCAATTAATCAATCAATTAACATCAATATGCATTACAAAAACCTCAAATTCCAATACAAATTCACAATAGCGCTTATGAATAGTGCTCAAATCACATATATTTCCCCCAGATCAATTTTTTTGTTCAGTATATTCACTATATTTCATCAAATATTTTTTTAATATAGCTGATGCCTAAAGCATTAGGAATAATAGTAAATAAGGACTGCACATCTAGGGTTACAAATACCATATTAGGCTTCATTTCTGTCCTCCCAAAAATCCATATAACTCCAATAAAAATTGCTTAGTATCTTTATGTATAATTCTATTTTTGTCTATAATTGGTCTTAAATGTCTTTCAACATATAAAGATAAAGGCTCCGTACAACACCCCCTACCAGAGACTATTGAGTGGATTTACATGGGTGGATTTACGCCATCCTTATGGATTTTGAGTATCCCCTGTATGGCTGGAATCATAGGATACTCTACTTTAAGAAAATTTGCTAGTTCAGTACTGACACTGTGATTATTTATTAACTCTTCTATTGTATTGTAGATATTTAACTTTATATTCTCTAGTTGTATTCTATCAATAATAGTATAAACTTCTTCATTACTTAACATATTTTTCATGGTATCATGATATTCTATCCTATCCATAGCCACCAGGGGTCCACCTTTATCTGCTGGTCTAAATACTATTGTATCTTCCTGTTTTAGCCTCTGTAGTGCTTTCCTTTCATTAATATTTAAATTATTCTTATTATTCCTTTTATGAATGGAATTCTTATTTGAATCTCTATATAGTTTGTACACATCCTCTTCCACTAGATTATAAAATGCCTGTACTAAAGGATGATTATGTGGTACATATTAACTAGGTATTTTAAATATTTGTTTATAGTTATTTTCACTTTCTCCAAACTGATATCTCAACATCACATTTCTAGCAAATACTTTAATATCAGTTAATACATATATAAGTTGGCTAAAAGTAGTGGGGATAAAACTTAGTCCCTTATTCAGTACACTCATCTCATCAAAGTCTAGTTTTCTGTTGGAAATATTCCATACTAGGCAGTCTTCATCTGACTCCACATTTTCTTGAGTTTCTGACTGGATTCCCTCTCCTTGGAGAGTTTGCGTTTCTGTCGTACCCGACTCATGGAACGATCTGTCCTGACCCCCTTCTCCATAGCTATGGGAAGGGGGAATTGTTGAAAAGCCATGGCATTATTATGTTCACTGGGACCTTGTATTGCTCCTATAATATTGTTTCTGGGGTGCATCACTGGTTGATGTAAAACATTTTCTGGCATATTTGTGACAGATTCCATTACGGTATTCACATTAGATGTAGTTTTTTCTTTTTCATTTGATAGTCTATTTATATTGGATACATTAATTCTAGCAGAATTGTCTCTGATATCATTAACTTCCATGTCCTTTCTGCTGTTATTAACGTTGTTACTATCATTAGTTGTTCCACTGTTAGGTGGAGTGTTGATGTTAACTGCACTTCTTGTGGTCACTGATATTCGCCTATGTGCCTGAATAGGTCTCGGCCATGTGAAGACATGACCTAGGCAAAAATCTTGTGTATCTCTATCTATTTTATTGTGCTTTTGCTGTAATAAGCGCCTCTCAAAGGCCAAAGTTCCATCTAACACATTGGACAAGGCATTATCAATTAATGTGTTAGGATAACGGAGATATAATGTTTCTTGTTGTTCTGTTATGGAATTAATCAGTTCTTATAGGTTCATAGGTTCATAGGTTTATACTAGGCTATCTGCCCTAAGGCATTTATAAGCCTAGCCCAAATTTTTGTGGCTTACGCCACCCCTTATATGAAAAAAATACTGTGCCCATTAGTTTGTTGTGCCTCTGTCCAGCAGTGACACAGAGATGATTCCCGGGGTAAACCTACGATCTCCCATCCACAGGTCTAGATTTCTCTTGAACAGAGTCAGCGAGGTGCTCTGCCTCACATGGACCGGGATTTTATTCCACAGCATAGGGAGTCTCTGAGTGATAAATCTATCCCTCCAGCACGTCCTATTTATATCCGTGCTAAGGTTTAAGTCGCTTGCTCTAGTGGTTTTGGTGGATTTGGATTTTTTGAGGTGGAGCATGTCCATTAATTCCGGGTTGGACATGGCCTTGTATGTCAGGCACATGTCACCTCTGAGCAGACGGTATGCGACTGAATAGAGCTGGAGTTTCTTCAATCTGGCAGCATATGACAGATTTTGGAGTCCCTTTATCCTTTTGGTGAGGAACTTTTGGGGTCTCTCCAATTGCTGCAGATGTTGGGTGAGATACATCCAGAATGGGGCATTGTACTCGATCATTGGTCTGATAAGTGAAGAGTACAGGGGAACAATGACCTCACTAGATCTGGATGTGAATCCCTTCATGATCAGGTGGGCAATGTAGAAGGTCTTTCTAACCACTTTAGCAACGTGAGTGTCAAAAGAAAGGCCACTGTCAACCTGGGTCCCCAGGTCCCTGATAACCTCTTCTGTGCTTAGTGGATTGCCACCTATATGGTAGCTTGGGGTTACCTTGTTTTTCCCGAAGGGTATGACTATACATTTTTTGGCGTTTAACTTCAGGTCATGGCTCTGGCACTAGCTATCTGTTTCCGTGAGTCCCTTCTGAAGGATATCCGTGTCCGATGCACTTTCCACTATGGCCCAGTTTGCAGTGGCCTGCAAACTTTGTCAGCCAAAGTCCTCCCATGTTGGCCTGTACTTCTGAGAAGTAGATGCCAAACAATAGGGGGCCAAGGACCGAGCCCTGTGGGACACCACTTGTGACCAGCTTGGAGTCTGACATAGCGCCAGCAACTCTAACCCTGTGGGTTCTGTCCTTAAGCCAGTTTGCAACCCATCTTGTGACATATGGGTTTACATTTAAGCTGGTAAGTTTTTCTACAATACCTGAGTGGGGTATTGTGTCGAAAGCCTTTGCAAGGTCAAGGTAGGCTGTATGGACTGCCTTTCCCTCATCAATGGCCTTGGTGACTGTTTCGAAGAAGTCGACCAAGTTCAAAAGGCATGATCTTCCCTTGACAAAGCCAAACTGGGTCGGGTCCAATGTCTGCAAGTCCCCTATATCTTTGTTTATGAGCTCCATTATGATCCTCTCCATAGCTTTGCAGACTAGACTTGTTAAGCTTATGGGGCGGTAATTACCAGGGTCCGTAGAGGCACCGCCTTTGTGGAGCGGGACCACAGTTGCCGTATGCCATTCCTTGGGCACGTATCCTGTGGTAAGGCTGAGATTAAACAGCTGCCTTATGTGCGGGTTTAATTCCTCATTTAGCTCGTGTAGCACACAGCTGGGGACACCATCCGGTCCCATTGATGCTGTGTTTTTAGCTTTAGAGAGAGCAGCTTTCACCTGCGCATTTGAGATGTCCGGGAGGCTACACTCGGCTGGGATAGTTATCTCTCCTTTAGGGGGGGAGAGGGGGGTGAAGTTTGCACTGAACCTGTCTGCCAGCATGTTCTTCTTCTATAGATTTAAAAAAATTCAAACAATAACCGTATATAATTCATGCTCACCTCTATGTTTAATTTCTGCCACTTCATAAGCAGTTCTGGATATTGCTCACCGTAAGTGGGCATTTTCAATACCCGCAAACCTCTAGGCATAATGCCTCTTTTGAGGCATACTTCAAAATGTTGTCGTTGGGTTGATAAACGTTTTAACTTGAGGAAATCTATTTCTAATTTATCCACTGCTACTCGTATTTGTTCCAGCGTCTCCGTTGCAACCGAGGTACTTGCTTCTCCATTTCCAGCCTCATACAACAATAATGTGTAAACCTCGCTCCTCGTACACATTATGAATTTAGTTTTCATATTTTCATCAATTTTGTGTAAGGTATTCTGTCTCTTTCCTGATGTATCAAGGGTGAACCCTTGTCCACTCGGATCACTAAGGGCATAACAAGATTCAGCAAGTTCTTCCGATCTCATAGACCTGACTGGTCTATAATCCAATTCTATATTTTCTAAGCTTTCCGCCATGTCTCCGTGGAGTATGAGTGTTAAAATGCAAATAATACCAACTGATATGACCACACTCAATGGAACAAATGTTTCTTGGCCAAGCAAAGTTAATGTACAATAAATCCCAACAATTATGACCAAGGAACAACCACGAACCAACAGCTTTTCCATTTTCAAATATGATAGAAACAAACTCCGTTTTGTATAAAATCCAGCAATTTATTACAGGTACCAGGTAAGCGCTTTCACTACAGCTTCATCAGACAGTTAAATTTCAAAAGTCATTGCATCACCTTATATATTGATCAC
The DNA here is from genome assembly GCF_019279795.1 of Protopterus annectens. NCBI lineage: Eukaryota > Metazoa > Chordata > Ceratodontiformes > Protopteridae > Protopterus > Protopterus annectens. The sequence goes on from NC_056731.1 coordinate 197,027,137, forward strand.
ATGTCATACTCAATTATCTAATTGATGTCTTAAAGCTAAGAATATTCCTTTTTATCGGCGTTTTGTCGATGATGTTTTTTTCTTATGGGAAGGTGACATGTTAGAATTAGAGAGATGTGTTGAATATATGAATAATATGACCACGTTTCTTAAATTCACCTCCAACTATTCAGATACGAGAAATGAGTTTTTGGATGTGTTTGTGGAGAGAATCATGAACACCCATGTTAATACTGGGGTTTTCAGGAAGAAATGTTATAGGAATACTCTCCTCCATCGACAAAGTATGCACCCACCATATATATTTAATAATATTATAAAGGGCCAAGACATTAGAATATCACAACTCAGTGCTACAGATGAAGGATAGCAACAGGAAATAGAAGAATTTAAGAATAGATTATTTAAACGTGGATATAAAAAATCGGAAGTAGATATAAGAATACAAGAAGTACATGCATTAGGAGAAAATGTAGGTGCACCTCATTATTCTTCACGGAATTTTGAATCCGTGCAGTATAAAAATGATGTGTCTTCTATTAAGATTCCCATGTATTATACATGTGACAATAGAGATATTAGAGATTTAATAAACAATCATTGGTGTATCCTCACTATTGATCCACAATTGAGAGATATAGTAGGGGATGAACCAAAATTTCAGTACAAAAATAAATTTAATCTCAAAAGGTTATTATGTTATCGGAGAGCAAGTAAGAGTGACGTGAACCATATAGGAAGTATCCCTTGTGGGAAATGTAATTTTTGTGTACACATAGAATCAAGTAGTGAGTTTATTCATCCAGATACAGGTCAGGTTTTTAAATTTCATGTAAATGCAAACTGCATTAGTACCCATGAGGTATACTTGGCAGTATGCCATGAATGTCTCTCATTCTATGTCGGGAAGACAAATAGGGCCTTCCGGACCAGAATTAAAGAGCATCTGTATGCCATTAGAATAGGTCGTAGTAATGATGCACTGGCTAAACACATCAAAACACATGGAGAAGAACATGTTTTTCGTTTTATGATTATTGATACTATTACCCCTATGGCAAGGGAAGGTGACATAAAAAATGTCACTGAAAAAAGGGAGATCAATTGGATTTTAAAAATGAGAGCAGATAAGGGTAGAGGTCTCAATGAAAGAGCTTCATTGAGACCTGTCCTTAGATCAAGGCGTTTAATTGCCAAACAGAGGTAAAAATGAAGTTATTCTAAATCATGAGACAATTTAACATTTTTTTATATATTAGGATTATTGTTAAACCATATGTAGTATGTTGCAAATAAAATATTAGCTTATCTTATTAGTTTTTATTTTCTATATTATTTCTGTGAGTACATAAACAATATTAATGTTAGTAGATGTGTAATTTTTGATGTAGGTGACTTCCCAAGTCATTTGATATTATGAAAAGAATAGCATTTCATTAAAGCCTTTAGATGTGTACCTATTCTATTTTATTATGTATTAGTAAGAGACGTTGTTAAGATTTTTTGCGTAAGTACACTTTAAATATTTGTAGCGATAGTATTTTAATATTTTGTTAGAATATTTTATAGTTAGTAGTTTTAGAGTATTGCCACAAGTAAATGAAATTATTTACCGTATTATATTTATTTAGTTGAGAATGTTTATCATTCAGTCTGAAATGCATAAGTAATAACGTATAAGTAATAGTTAGCTTTAAGACATCAGTTAGATAATTGAGTATGACATGTGATCAATATATAAGGTGATGCAATGACTTTTGAAATTTAACGGTCTGATGAAGCTATAGTGAAAGTGCTTACCTGGTACCTGTAATAAATTGCTGGATTTTATACAAAACGGAGTTTGTTTCTATCATATTTGAAACTGGAAAAGCTGTTGGTTTGTGGTTGTTCCTTGGTCATAATCATTGGGATTTATTATATATTGATTGTGTTTACACAACACAGCCCAGTGCATTGTCTCCTACTAATCCTCTTCTGTAACTACAATGTAAGGCAGTTGTAACCTGTGTATGCAGTATAAGTGTCTTTGAATTGCATTAAAATTGTTAGTTATGCTATAGATCTCATTTTCAGATGTACTGCACACCAGCTGCCTGCTCAATGTGCAGTGATGTTGCTGTCATGAAAGGAAACACTGCTAGCACACCTAACTGGAATTTTGTAAATAATTATATGTCATTTGTGAATATCAACATGATTTATATAAGATGCTTGTGTTACAACTGTATTAGAACTGTATGTCATATGTATATCAAGCTAGGTTTGTATAGACGTGTGTTGAAAAGATATTTTATAAAGTGTTTGTGCTTAAAATGTAACCACAGCATGCCCTACTGGAATAGAACAGAATTGCACTATTGTAAATGTTTAGATGTATATATTTTAACAGTGGAAACTGGAGCAAAAGAGGTTAACTTCAGAAAAATAGCTGAATTAAATTACTTTATGGCAGCCAGGAGATGCAATGTCTAAAACTAAGGAACTTTCTGTATTGTCTTGGAAGTGTTTTATTTTTTTATGACTTGCAGTCTTTGTCATAGATCTGAGGAAAAAGCCTATCGTCTGTGTGTATTTTTACAGGTAGATGCTAAATACTACCAGCTGCCATCAATTGCTGTTTTGAGCCCGAGAACTAGAAGTCAGATGACAAATAATAATGTCATTCTGCAAATTATCCCAGCAGTAATATTTGAGATATTAATCTAAGAACTCTCTGAAGGAAACAGAGCATTCTGTATTCTGTCTTGGACCTGGCAACAAGAAGACCCATTCACCACACATTTGCACTGCTCTGTAAGTAAGTTAACTAGGGTATAGTAATTCTCTTAGATATAGTCAGGAATATAGCAAAGCTTAGCTTAGATATTTTTCTTCATTTATTTGAGACTGTCCTGCAATTTTGTTTTAAATGTTTCCATTGATTTTGAACTCTGATGCCACTGTAAATATAGATTTAGTATTGTCTTGTTCTTTTATTTATTTTTAAATATATTTAAACCTTTCATTGTGACTGATCTGTGTAGAGATATTTAAGTTCTGAGAGTACTTGCATATTTATTTGGTGACACTGTGGGCCACTCCTAATAGCCTTGCTCATGGTCAAACTACCATTTGTATTGATAGCAACATTACACAGTAAGATTGGACACCCTTTGTTAAGGGCCTTAAAGTAATAAGGGGTTCTGGTGGCAGTGGTAACTACCTTATAGTCTAGGCAGAAGGGGGCATAGCTAGTAAACCTGTACCAATCTTTCCCATGTGTGTGTGTGCGTGTGTAAAACAAATCTCCAGGAGTGTGTGTGTCAGCTACTTGGGCAGGCACATGAAGCACTGGTTGGACAGAGAGAGTGTTGGAGGGCTTGGCTTGGAACCCTGGCTAAGGACTCAACTCTATAATTGTGCCCGTGGAGAGTCTTATTGGGGATCTGGAGAAAGACGGAGAAGTCAGCCCTGGACTGACTGTGGTGTCTCTGTGCTCTTAAGGGAAATTGCACTTGATGCAGATAGCTGCATCTGGAAATACTGTGTGTGTACCTGTCATCCTCTCAGTGTACATCCCCCAGTGTTGCCAGTGGTGAGGATTGAGGCTCCTTGATTACAGGTCCACTGGTGGGGCATAACATTTGCTTTTGCAATCATACTGCAGACTCGTGTCGAAATCAGGTGATAGCACTTTTCATTGTGCCTAAGACCTCTTTGTTACTTTAGCTGCTGTGTTATCATGTTATATGTATTTGGTATCTGCTATTCATTGGGTACAGCTTTCTAGCTTCAAGTGTAACTTTAGATTTCTGGTTTAGTTAAACTTGCTTGGAATAACACAATATGGAAATGGAGGTCAAGAGAACAAAATTATATTAGCAGAATGAAGCTCACTTGCATGACATTATATTTGCCATAAAGCTATAGTAAAGTACCAGGTGTGGGTGTGTGTGTGTGTGTGTGTGCCCCAGTGTTTCAGACTTGTGCCTGTATAATCCATCTTATATTAATGACTGTATCCCATTTATTCAGATGGCCTATGTATGCAGAAGGGATTTTCTCTATACAGAGCAAAACAAAAATGCATTATGATTTTCCAGCTGTTGCACTGCTTTGAATCTGATGGCTTAACTGCCAGTAAAGCCACATAGACTTAAAACCATTGCGTAATCCTAAGGGAATTAACACTGGCAATTAAAATAATATCCTTGAGAGCATCCCACTGAAATGTTAAAATGCTTTCATTACATGTTTTATTCCTGTAGTTTTTCGATTAAAATATATGATAATAAAACCAATTAAAACACTGGAAACCACTACCATAGGACAATGTTTACAAATTATTTGATGTAATTTTTTATAAATTATGTTTGATTTTTTTGATTTCATATTGTACAGATATGGTATATACTTGCACAAATAATAATTTTCTAGATGTAATTAATATCTGTTAAAATTAAATATGTGAGGTATATATTAAGATCCAAAAGGAATGCATATACTTTATTGCCAGTTAAACAGGAACCAACTAGGTGGAAGGCAGTACCACCAATGTGATACTGTATACTTAACCTTTTAATCAATAAATTAATAAAGTAATTTTCTAACTGCAAAGTTGTTTGGTGGGTTATAAGCAGTCATCATGACATTAATATTTTAAATTTGTTTTGCCACTGCATTAGCTTTGCACTGTGTGAGCATGTAGAGAATAAAAGACACAACTTGTCAAAGATCAAGTACGTAAAAGATAGAAATGCATTTTATACTATATTTGTACAAGATCCAAGGGGACGCATAGAAACAATATGAATAATTAAAAGTTTTACACTGCAAGCAACTGTTCTGCTTTATTTCCTGACAGCCTCTGTGACCTGACTTCAGGCAGAAACTTTAAAGCATTATGCTTCTTTAGACTTCCTCCCTGGGTTCTGTGGAAATAAAAGTACAATACCTCAGCAGAAATTGATGCTTTGTCCTATGTGCAGAGCATCTACAGTAAGTAAGACTGATTTATTCTAATAATTCTCATGGCTGGAGAGCTTTTCATATTGAATTTATTGAATGAATAATTACAGCATTCTAACCAGGTGCACAAAATATAGATGCTGTGCAGTGGGTATTTTGAATTGCTAAGGCTTTTCCAAGGAAGGCCACCAGGTTGTTTCAAAATCATGTTGCAAAGTACCCCTAAATGTGGGTGGCATAGCCATACAGTGGTTCGTGTTGCTGACTAAATACTCATGGCTCTCTGGGTGGGTTCCTGGCGGAGGAACCTTCAGTGCAAAATCTGCATATCCTTCTGTGTTTGAGTGGATTTTTTTTTTTTGCAACATGATTCAGTTTCCTCACAAATCAAAATGATATGCTGCAGGTGAATTGGACACTGCCTATTAATGTGTGTGTTGTGTGTATGCATGCATGACTACGCTTATGTGTGTGCATGTGTGCATATGTGAGTGACTGTATGCATATGTGTGTGTGTGTGTGTGTGTGTGTGTGTGTGTGTGTGTGTGTGTGTGTGTGTGTGTGTGTGTGTGTGTGTGTATGATTAATTGCACTACCTTGCACTCACTGAGAAATGGGATAAAATCCTAACTCATGGTATGATGCAAGGTGGTGGAGCTTGATAAGCATTTAGGAGATATAGTTGCACATTTCTTTTCAGAGAAAGTAAAACATAATGAAACATAAACAGTTTAAAAAATCATGGTTAAGACTGCATTGTACTGTGCAGGACTGTCAGTGGCAGTTTGTACTATGCATATTTCATGACATGTCAGCTATTTGTATGCATATTTTTCAATATATGTAATGTTTCAATGATTTTACTACTATTTGTAAAACAAGCAAGTTAAAAAAATATGGCATCTTGAAAAGTGGTATCATGATGAAAAAAAATTGCCCAAGATAATTTAATGTATAATGCATGCATATGAAAAATGTTAGAAAGGCTTATTTTCTTTTATATAAATGTATGTGTGCCTATGTTTCAAGTGATGATTCAATAATGGTGTTTAAAAAAAAATAAAACTAACAAAAAAAGAAGACTCTTTAATTAGAGATGGTAAGCTATGTAAACATGCAGTTACATAAACATTCAATACATATTTAGCAACTGGAAATCCATAAAATGTTCATCATTTTGTTTTTATTATAAAAAGTAATGGGCTTATAAAAATTTTTAAAGGCATCATGTGAATGGCCGTTAAATGAAGGACATGCCATCCATTAATATTTTAAGTTTACCATGCTTAGTTTTAGAAAATTAAGTTATTCATAAAGCATAAAATATTCATTGCTTCAACATTTTCAATATTTTTAAAACAGTTGTTTCTAAATATGGCACATCTTCATAAAAAAAAATCATATCATAGTGGACAAAACTGCTATTGTTATTTCTCTGCATACCCTGTACACTTTTGAAACCATTTTAAAAAGACTTTCACATTTACATCAAAAATATAATTCTGGTTATTAGGATTAATATAAAAATAAAATTTGCTTTTGCTATATACACAAACACACTGTAATACATTTCAACACATAATTTTGTGAAATACAGAATGACAACCCCATAATCCAAAGACGCAGAATTACTTTTACAAAGTCCTTTCTGTGGTATTAATAATTTTCACTATCTGGAAAGTTTCAAGACATGCCTAGGGATTCGATAAACTCTGTGTAAGCTTTGCGCAGAACCTACATGGAGTTTACATGTTTGCACAGTGGTGCGTGGAGCGTGGGAGTGCACAATGCATATTAATGAGGCACGATGCGCCTAAGCAACATTTTGCAGCTCACAACAGTGTTGCTGACCGCAAAACCTCATAAGCAAACATGGATAGCAATTCTGTATAAAGGAGAGCATCTACAGTGGACAGATTTGCACGGAATGCCACAGTGATCACCAGAGCTTTACATATAGTGAAACATTGTCAGCAAACGTGGATAGCAATTCCGGGTAAGGAAGAGCATCCACTATGCACTGATTTGCTTGCAATGCCACAATGATCACCAGGGGTTTTACAAATAGCTGTCATTGTGTTAGTGCAACACATCTGCACAGAGGTCAACTCAATGAGAAGACAAATAACCAGTAGTAGGGACATATTTGGCATAGATGTCACACAACTCAAACCAAACAAAGAACTAAAAATCTAAGGAACAAACAAGAAAATGCACTTACCACAGAGACTCTGACTAAAGTTCCACTTCACAGTGTATAAAAAACAAAAATATATACTGGAAATGTAATAAGTGCTTTCGTTTTAATATTTAAAACTTCTTCAGATAAAACAAACTACCACAGTTGCTGTTTAAATATGGTTCTCATGTGACATCATGCATCACAAAACAGCCAAGCTTCCTTCCACATTAAAAGTGGCATAGTCATTTTTAGCAAACAAAATTCAAAGAAATAAAATGTAAAAAATACAAGCTGAAAGAAGTGTTACAAAATAAAGAAACTATTTTAAAAGCATGTATATATTTATATAAAAGATATTTACATACATGTTAAAAAGTCAAACATGTTTACCTCTGTAATGCATTCAGTTTCAATAGGCAGCTTGTAGACATGTGGTCACTAAATCCTGGCCATCTGCCCGCATTAGGTTTCAATTGCTAGAACAGCTCATGCTTTTCTAAAAGTAGCTGCCATGGCCCCTACGTTCACCCAGTATAACTTTTTCAATCATAACAAATCTAAAAAAACTGATCAGGGGTCTCATCAGCATGTTTAGCTAGCACATTTGTCGCTTTTTTATTTTTTATGTCATTAATATGCTCATAGATCTGATCTCTCAATCTATGTTCTTTCTTGCCTATATAGTAGGCTGGACAGTTTTGACACAAGGCAACATAGACCACAGCTTTAGTACACCAGTTAAACTGACCTTGTATGGAAAACTGATGATCATTAAGCTTAAAACATGTACAAGCTAGTACATACTTGCAGACAGAACAACATCCACATTTTGGCTTTTTATAATTTTTTACCAGTGACATTGGCCTTAGTTCCAAAATGTTCAACAATAGATTTCAAGTTGCTACCGCGTTTATACACAATAGAGGGTTTGTCACCCACCTTTTCCAAAATATTCCTATCCTCCCTCAGAATGCCCCAATTTTTATCCAGTATTTTCTTAATAGTAACACTGTCAGTGTTATATGGTGCAATCAATGCACAAGTAAATTTAGTAGTAGGGTCAGAGTTAGCATCAATAGGAAGTATGGATGAATGGTTAGTGTTACTGCCACCAATAGTTTCAGATACCAGTGGGTTCAAAAAGGGAGTTTCTTGGTTAGGTGGGCTGTTAGAGTGTTTTAATGGGGACAAAGAAGTTTCTTTCATGTTTGTCTGTAACTTCATACATCAAATGGTTGGCAAAACTAATCAGGTAATCCTTCGCAACAAACATGCATTTAATGACCTTGCATTCATCCAAGAAATCTTCAGATTTGGACAGCATATGTGAAGCTCTAATAAACTCTCCCTTCACAACAGCACAATTTTTGTGGTGGGGTTGAGAGCTAGAAAAGTGCAGATAAGCATTTGAAAAGGTGGGTTTACAGCAAATGTGGGACTCATATCTACAATTTTCAGTGTCTTTGATCAGTAGAATGTCTAAGTGATACTGGTGCAGTTTATTTCATACGTAAACCTCAGAAAGTTTGTAGTTTGATTGATGTAGTATAAGAATTTCAAAAAAATCTGCAATGTTACCCTCCAAACCAAAAAAAAAGGTTTCCCAGGTAACAAGTGTATAAAGTATAAAATTGCATAAAGTCAGACTTAAAAAGAACTTGAAGCAGTAGATCCACAGAAAGAGGAACCAGTCCGTAGGATGTTAGCAAAAATGACTTTTAATCACGTCCACGTTTAAAACAATATCAAATGAAAATGAAGATAAAATAAAGCTAGGTATTGAGCCAAGCGAAAGTGCTTGATTTGATATTGTTTTAATTGTGGACGTGATTTAAAGTCATTTTTGCTAACCAAAGATTTGATATTGTTTTAAACGTGGACGTGATTAAAAGTCATTTTTGCTAACATCCTACGGACTGGTTCCTCTTTCTGTGGATCTACTGCTTCCAGTACTTTTGTTCTGATTTTGTTTGTTACAGACTTAAAAAGAAACATTTCTTCCCATTTTGTCATCACAATATTAGCAAACAGTCCCCCACAAGCTAAAGCTATAGCCACCCCTATGCTTTGTAAAAAAATATTCATGTTCAAAGATGAAATAGTTAACACAATTTCCAGAAGTGTCTCATAGGTATTAACCTTAACCTGAGGTACACCATGTTCAGATAAATATTCTGTAAACCATTTTATACCTTTGTCATGTGGAATAATAGTTTCAGGATCTTGAACATCTGTTGTAATAAAAAGATAGTTGTCATTGTATTCAAGAGAATTCATTTTGATAAGGAAGTCCCCAGAGTCTCTGCAGACGTGTGTTTCTTGAAGTAATGTGTTTCAGTTTTTCATCTAAGAGTTTATCACTGGGGTAGGTATTGACAATAGGTCTCATCGAAAGTTCCTGAATGTTCTTATGAATCTTTAAATGCCAAAGATAGTAGCAATAATGGGGGAAGTAACATTCAAAAAATTGAACTCATGCACGTCAATAGTCTTTTCTATGAAAAGGTTGTTCAATATTTCCTTGACCTTCTTGTAAGCAATATTAAGTTCATTAATCGACACATTGATATGAGTCTCCACCAAGTAAATCAAGCATTCTAGTCATAGGTGGCTCTGTCTATAGTGACAAGGTAGCCTCCCTTGTCTGGTTTCATAAGTCTTATTTCATAGACACTCAAATCTTTCAACAATTGTTTTTTACATGGAAGCAAGTTTTGTGTTTGGGTGTTTCCCCTCCTTGGTTTAAGTGTATCATGAAAATATAATTCACAGATTTGTGTAAAACACACATTTGTTGGATGAACAGCGGGGTTAAAGGTGCTGGATATCCTAAGCGGGTCCAGCGGACCAGCTGCTTGACGAAATACGTTAAAATTCATTTTTCTGATGTACTATTTTAAAGTTTACTAAAAGAAAAGGGATATTTGGATGTACACTAGGTACAAAATTCATGCCACATTTAAATAAATCAGCACAAGTGGTATCAATTGCAACACAAGAGTAATTATAAACTTTAAAATCACTCTTACTGTTGATAATTTTAACTGTACCATTACTAGAAAGTTCAGCAAGTGAATTTTCACTTACTTGCAGTGGGGGTCCTTGTGTCTTGAGCTGTGCCAGTATGTCTGACCCTTTTGTGGTTGAGTCTGCTGTATGTAGTGATGTTGTTGGTGGAATTGTTTCACCTTTATATGTTCCGAGTGGTGAGGCTGAGGAACACCTAAAGGGTCATTGCCATTTTGATGGTGGTGCTGTTCAAAATGAGATACAGTTGGATCATTAGACAAAGCTCTGTCTGTAATTTCCTGTTGATTGTCCAAATCATCACATTCTAACTCCTGTCTGTTCATCCAAGGTGTAGGCAATGCAGTGCAAATAGGCCAATCTGTTTGTCTCCTGATTTATTTTTCTGTTCTTAATGGTGAGTGGTTGGGCATCAATACTTTTAAAAATATGAACATAGTCAAGTTTAAATTGTTGGAAATCATCAGTAATAAGGCTATCCAGGGTCTGTAATTCAGCTGTCTCAGCTCTTCAATGAGAAAGTTGTTGTGCTTCTAAGTAACTGCATATATTCACAACCCTGTCAGTCAAACAATTTCAGCAAATCTTGATGAAGTGGTGAATCTTTGACCAGCCCAGTTGGGTAATGCTAAATGCGTAAACCCTTAGGTACTTGGTTTTCCTTAATACATTCAGCAAAAAAGCATTGTTCAACTGCGACTTTTTAATTTTAAGGAGCTTATGGTCAAAGGCATTCAATTTTTGAACCATAGAAACATCATGTGGTTGTTGAAAATCAGAAAACCTAGTCTCACCTTGTAGCCAGTCTTGTAAACAAGGAATATCAGTAGTCATTTGGATCCTAGGTGACCTTAAAGGCTGTTCTACTTGAATTTGTGTTGCCAAGTTGTTCCTATTAGAAAGCAGTGGGGTAGGCAAAAATTGCCTAAGCAGGGAGTCCTTGGTTCTGTTCCTTCCCCTTTCCAGTTGACCTTGACATAAATATTTTGCAGTGGTCAGATGGAGACTTAACTCTGCTTGTTGAGCAGCTCTCACAAAAGTTTGACAACATTAATTACTTTCTTTGTCCTCTTCAAATGTCCCATCTGGGAATTAAGGTATATAGTACTAGCTGGGTAGGCAATTGGCTCACCAGCAGAACACACTCTCAAACTTGGGACTGCATCTCCACCACTAGCCCACTCGCTAGTGGAATACAACAAGTATCTGTGCTGAACCATTAACTGCGTGGATACTACTTCCAACAAGCGCAGCCAGTGTTAGGTGGTCTGCGGTTTACTACGTTTGCAGATGGCTGTTAATTGGGAACACTAATATAGATTTCCCCAATGATAGTAACATATTACAGATGGGGCTGACAGAGACAAATGATTGGTGCCAAACTCACAGACTGAACCTTACAGGAAACAATGCCTCATTGTCCCCTTTGGCAATGACGTACCCCTGCTAATTATGATATACATAATACCCTTCTTAGCTCAAACACATTGTTGTGAGACTTGTGAACACATATTCATAGCAATCCACACTTTCATCATTATGTGTTCATAGTGGTGAGACACACAATTTTGCATTGCACATATCATACATATCGACATCACATCGAAGATCAGGGAACTCATAGCTGTGTTGTACTCCATCCTTATCAGATCACTAATTGAGTACAAGGCTCCATTCCGTCTGTACCTCACCAGATAACTGCAGCAATTGGAGAAAAAAATAGAGGTTTGTGACAGGGAGAATGCAGGTCCTCCAAATATCACATATATGAAAAGACCTGTCACTGTACTCATTTTCCTGCAAGCTGCTGAGAGGTGACCTATGTCTGACCTACAAATAAGTCTCAGACCCTGCCCTACTGGAAATGCTGGACATCTGCAAATCAAATGGGACAAGAATAATTTGGGACTGGATTCTCAACCTAGCCTGTGACATAAACAGAACATACTGGGGAGACAGATATATCCCCCAGTGACTCACACTCCTCTGTTATAGGCTTCCTCTTCATGTGAAGCAGTGCTCCTCAATGACCCTGTTCAAGTGCAACTTTCACTACTGGTTGGGTGATTGTAAAATCACCTCTGGGCTGCCACCAAGTATGTCCCTCAGAGACAAGCCCAGTTGTTGCTGCTCACAAAATCACTCTGTTAACAACAACCATCTACATATGCTTAATAAGGGTATTTGTGTTTTTAGAAAGCTAGGCTTCTATTGCCTCATGTATACTAACAACCATGTACTCATAAAAAATATAAATACAATATATGAGAGATGCAGCTATACAATGAAGCTAGAATAAATGCTGTCACTCTCTCTCTGTCCAGTAAAAATAAACCAGATATCAAGCAGATGGTCAACATACACTTCACTTCCTCGACAGACCAGTTGCACAACACATAACCCCAAATATGCAGTATTATACCATGACCCCCCCATTACTATTCCAAAACGTGCACGCTGATTGGTCAGTGTGCAAGTTGTAAATCGACTTATACTAATGGAAAAAGGTCTGGTCGCCCGGACTTTTTCCATTAGTATAAGTCTTTTTTAAAACACTGTCTCGCTATGTTAAAGGAGTTTAACATAGCGACACAGGTTTAAAAAAAGCAACGGAGATCTCCGTTGCTTTTTTTAAAGCTGTCTCGCTATGTTAAACTCCTTTAACATAGCGACACAGTGTGTAAAAAGCAACGGAGATCTTGCTTTCTCCGTTACTTTTTTCAAAACTGTCTCGCTATGTTAAATGCGTTTAACATAGCGAGACAGCTTTAAAATAAGCAACGGAGATTCTCCGTTGCTTTTTTTAAAGCTATCTCGCTATGTTAAACCCATTTAACATAGCGAAACAGTAAAAAGCAACGGAGATCTTTCTTTCTCCGTTGCTTTTGCTCAACTCTGATGTACCGCGAGGCATGCGCAGTACATCAGAACTTCCGCGGAATACCAGACAGCTGCGGAAGGGCAGCAAGGAGGCATTATACAATGCCATTATTTAAGAAAAGTAATTATTTTTTTTCTTAAATAATGTCATTGTATAATAGCACTAACCCCCTTCTGGGTGTGGGTAATGCTGGATTTACCCACGGTTGGATTTGTTTGGTCCCAAGGGTGAAACCACGCCAACTGTGGGTAAATCCAGCATTACCCACACCCAGGCGTGGGTTATTGTTATAGTAGTCATTAGATGCTTACCAAAAGAGCAGAGACCTCACTAGTGCAAACCTATTACAGTTCCAATGGAACCCACTACACATAAAAACAAACGTTCAGTATATCGGTCATTAAGCCCTTAAGGCAAAACACCAGAAAATCAATGTCTTGGTCATAGACAAATCCATAGTTTGACACGTAGATGTCCCCTCACCATGTTGTACAAGAAAAAAGTCACGGTCAGCTGCCTGTCAGGTCTCAGGGTCTGCAAAGTCATGCACACACTCAAATCTCTCAACAAGAAGCACAGTTACACATCTGTCGTACTCCATGTTGAAATTAATGACTTGAAACATACATCACTGGACTATGTGAAGAGAGTTATGACTGGGCTTTCAGATTATCTGTCCCAGACAGGTATGTCCATTGACCTAAGCATTCTACCTTCCTCCAGGATGATGCCTCAATACAAACCAAATAATCATCAACTTCAACAATTGGCTTCGCTACTCGTGTCAATCTAGGGGGATCCAGTATTTGTCAGCCAGAGATGATATGGTCAACAGACCACGCTGCTTTGTCAGAGATAGTCCTCATCTGTCACCACTAGCCTTTAGGTTACTGGCCATGGTGCCTGCTTCCAGTATAGTGCTTTTTTTATGCAATATCATAAGAACAAAATTCCTGAAGTAAAAATATCCTCAAAAGACAAAATGAAGGTTATGCTGCTTAATGCTTGGAGTGTAAATCAGAAATTATACTGAATGGAGACACAACTTATTTGGGAAGATGCTGATGTGTGTGCAGTCACAGAGACATGATTTAGGGCCGCAGAGAGTACTCTGGCCATGAAAGGCTATGATGCCTTCCACATGTTCAGACTGCAAAATGAATGTGAAAGAAACAAAGGAGGTGGTGCATCCGTCTTCATGAAAGACAAATACACCTCAAGACTGGTTAAGGAGTATGACTCTCTGGAGTTACTCCAAGTCCAACTAACTGTAGGAAAGACACCCCTCCACATCACTGTTAGCTACAGGTCCACCAACATGAACCATGAAAACCACACAGTGCCTTACTGGACCTACTTGAGTCACTCATAATACAGCCAAACACCCAAGGCATGGGTGACTTTAACTAATCTTCCATTGACTGGGATAGATATATGAGCTCAAACACACTCACCTTAAGATTCCTGCATGTTGTAAACACAAATGCTCTGAAACAGTTAGTCCGCAATCCCACAAGGGGATGGAATGTCCTTGACCTAATATTGACCAACAAGGGCAAACTCTGCACTGTCCCTGGTAAGGTCTGATCATAAATCAGTCACGTTCAATGTAACAATCATATAGGTTCATAGGTTCATAGGTTGGTACTAGGCTATCAGCCCTAGGGCCTATACAAGCCTAGCCATAACAATTTGCTGGCTATTTCTTCCAACACTATTTACTTCCCTGGACCCCTGTCTAGCAGGGTGACTGACGTGATTCCCGGGGTGAATTTCCTTTCTCCCATCCAATCGTCAAGGTTCCTTTTGAAGAGGGCCAAAGAGACACTCTGCTTGACATGTATGGGCAGTCTATTCTAGAGTCTGGGGAGTCTCTGGGTCAGGAACCTATCCCTCCAGCATGTTTTGTTTATTGTTATGACAAGGTTTAGATCCCTGGAGCATGTGGCTCTGAGGGATTGGGATTTCTTTAAGTGTAGCATGTCCAACAGCTCTGGATTTGACATGGCCTTGTATGTTAAGCAGAGATCACCTCTGAGTAGACGACCCTTCCTCAGGATCCAAAAGGGTGAAAAGTTTCTCCAAAGAAAACTATGGCCTGCTAAGCAATGACATAGTTTCAAACCTCCTGCCACCACTGACAGTAAATACTCCTGTACAGAGGTGTACACAAATGCCCTGCATAAACAGCTTTACAAATGTATAGAATGTATACACTTAGCTGCACCACAATTGATCAAAATTTGCTCACAAAATAAAACAAGTTGGTCTGGTGGACAGCTGGCTTAAATAGATTATACAACATGAGAAAGAAAATGATGTCCAGGAATTAGAGGGAGCAGTCTCAGCAGAAGAACACCCTCCATAGCTTGAACAAGCAAATGAGACATCTTGTAAAGTCCTCTAAAGCTAATTATGAAACTATATTAGCATCCATAGCTAAGGATAATCACAGGGTATTCTTTAGCTATGTCTGCAATGTAAAAGGGAAGGCCCATCTTTGCACAGAATTCATAGTGGATGGTGCCAATCATATTGAAACTGAGAACATTGCCAACCTGTTAGCAGATAGGTTTGGTAAAACTTTCACACCCCTGTTTCCAGCAATCATACCCCAAAGCATACCCATCTCCAGTTCTCTATTATCTCTAAAGAACAGGTCATAACTGCACTCACTAAGGCCAAAAAACACAGCCTCTATAGGATCAACATCCCAGGATGATTACTAAATGGTGTAAAGTAAGAATTAGTGGAATCACTGGGTACTCTCTTCAACCACAATCTAAATACTGGCTTTGTCCCAGCAGAGTGGAAAACAGTAACCATACTCCCCTTGCACAGAGGGGGTCCCGAAACTGACCCAGAGAACTATAGACCCATAAGCCTGACCAGCCTTGTCTGTAAGGCTATGGAGAGAATCATCTTGGACCTTATCAACAATGACATTGGTGACTTTCAAACTCTTGACCTGACCCAGTTTGACTTTGTTAAGGGCAGATCACGTCTGTTAAAGCTAATGGAATTCTTCAAAAGTGTCACCAAAGCCCTGGATGAAGGCGAATTAGTACATAATGCCTATCTCAAATTGGCCAAGGGCTTTGACACAATCTCCCACTCAGGTATCCGTGAGGGAACTCACCCAGCGGGGGAATAACCCATACGTCATTAGACAGGTAGCCAACTGGCTCACCAAGAGAACTCATGCGGTTATACTTGAGGATTCCACCTATACCAGCAGAACTGCTACCAGTGACATCCCACAAGGGTCTGTGCTGGGCGTCCTGCTGTTTGGAATCTATTTCTCAGAATTTCAGGTGATAAAAACCTGTGGCTCCCCAAGTTCTCTGATGATTGCAAACTGTTTGCAATCATTGAATCCCCAAACCATGTCAACATACTACAAAATGGGCTTACATACATAAATAATTGTTGCCAAAGACACAGACTTAAACTTAACCCGAAAACATGCACTACTATCACACTCAGCAAAGGAGAGGTACCTGCAAATTACACTGTTAATAAGTTAGTTAATAATACACTCCTATGTTCCAACACAATGGTGAGAGATTTGGCAATGCAGGTTGAAAACATCAACTTTGATCATTATGTGTCCACAGTGTTAAGGGAAGTCTTTTATGTTGCGCACCTTATAAGTAAGGCCATAGCATCCAAGACTAAGGATGTTATCAATCCACTATACTTGTCCCTCAGACCAGTAATAGATTACAGTTCTCCCTTTTGCATGTACCTTAACAGACACCTGCAGCTGCTGGAGAGACCTAAGAGGTTTCTTACCAAGAAAATCCAGGAACTTCAACACATGACCCTCATGGACAGACTGAAGACCCTGTCACTGTACTCTCTATCATAGACTGCTGAGAGGTGACTTGTGCCTGGCCTACAAAGCACTCTTGAACGCTGCTCACTCGCTGTGGGGCCTTAACCTAGCATGCAACATCAACAGGACATGCTGGAGAGACACATATGTCACCCAGAGACTGATACAACTATGGAACAAACTCCCAATTCACATGAAACTGAGCTCATCAAAAACCCTATTTAAGTTTAACTTGGGCAATTGGATGGGACATTATAAAATTACCTAGGGAGTTTCACCTATGTCACTCTTAGACAGGGACAATTAGTACTGATCATCAATCTGCATATATGGACTACATATCTTGGTCTATAAGTGAACAATGGTACAACTTCACCAGGCTTGAAATGGCCCTAGGGCTATTAGCTTAATAATGTCCTATGAACCTACAAACCTAGGGCCATTATGGTAGTAGTCTCATCTGAACCTATGAAGCTATGAACCTATGCAGGCCTGCGAACATCTTGTCTCACACATGGGCTACTGATATAATGAGCTATAAATTCAGCTGCAATCTTACAAAAGTCAGACTTGTGCCATGGCACTTGCATTAGGTACTGTGTTCTGTAGTTTGTGTACTTAGGTAGGAGTTGTATTCTCACTGCAGTCAAGTGTGTGTGTGTGTGTGTGTGTGTGTGTTCTCTTGCTTGACATTATAGAGAGTCTTTTACCACAACATGTCTGACACTGTTATTACCATATTCTCAGACACTGCTGATGTCATCATTTATATCAGATTTTTGGATATGCAGTTATCCCACCAGGTCATTGTCAGACACTAGTTTGGAGGCCAGGCAGATGTCACCCCATCCTATACAAGACAGATTACAGTGACATGGCTTTTAATCTATCCACATACATCATGGCATGGTTTGTAGGTCCAGTGTTATCTTACTGAGAAAGCCCTGTGGTCTCTACAGCTAGTTCATGTGTCTGTTAAGGTACATGCTGTGAAGACTTGTAGAGATGGGTGATGGCTGCCAGACTAGTCAAATAAAATTTGGTACATAATTCTGTCCTTTGTAAATATGAATGTTGAAATACAAGCTTGTTTTCTTAAATGAAAGAATATGCTGTAAAATGTTGAACTTAAAACAATGTAGCAACATTGCCCTCTGCTGTAAAGAAAGCTAAGATAAGCATTCTTTGTCTATCCTTTGAAATTGAAATTATTTCATGTGTGTCCCTTTGAAGTTAGAATTTGGAGTTGATGAGTCTGGAGTGAAGCATCCTGTCTATTGTTTTAACTTAAGGAATAATTACTAGAGTTTACATGTGGAATGTCTTTTATTGATGTAGTTTCCTGCAGGTGCAAGATAATAAGCCTGCAGTATCTGTCAGCATGGGAACCCCAGGAAAGTGTGAAATGATGTAATGGGAATCAGGACTGAGAATAGCAATTTAAATAGAGAGAATCAGAAGGCATTAAGCATTTTTGTCTTGATAATCCAACTCACAGCACTGTCTTGCTCATATGTAAGTTATCTTAGACTTGTGTTTTCATTTAGAAATAGCTAGGAACTAGAAAGATTAGTGATTTTCTGTGATGTCAGAACTGTACTACTGAATTATTGTAAGTATTTCTGTGTGATCTCTGAACTATTGACCGGCATTGTGTAGTAGAATGTATTGTCTTGTGGTTTTAATTATTTATTATTAAATATTTTAAAACCTTTCAACTGTGGCTGCTTCGGGTAAAGATAATTTAAGATCTAGAGTACATTGCATATTTATAGAGTTTACTGTCCAAGTCACTCTAAACAAGCCTTAACTGTTTAGTCACAACTACCAAGTGGATAATAATATTGCACAGTAATAATTGTACACCCTTTTAATGGCCTTTGAGTAGCTGATAAGTATTAGTGGGTGGTGGCAAGTGGAACTACCATATAGTCTGGGAGAAAGGGGCACAGCTGGAGAAACTGTGCCATACTTTCCCAGGAGTGTCTGTGTGGTTGTATAAACTCTTATCTCAAAATGCGTGTGTGTGTGTGCGTGTGTGTATATGTGTGTGTGTGTGTGTGTGTGTGTGTGTGTGTGTGTGTGTGTGTGTGTGTGTGTCAGGTACTTGGGCAGGGACATGAAGCACTGGTTGGACTGGCACCCTTTAGTACATCACAGACACCCCTTATTCCAATTTGTCATTCATCCGATGCAGTGAATTGGCAACACAGTAGGGGCAGTCAGTCTGGAGCACCTATGGAAACATGCCTGTGCCTCCATGATTGCCTTAAGCATATGTTGAGTGTCATGGGCAGCGACACCTGTACCAGGTAGAGGAGGGACAGCAGGCCCCCTCCAAGCACCCCTATCAATCCTCCTGTGTGGCACCTCATCCACACTTTGGCTACAGCCAGACTTGACAGGCACTGAAGCCACAATAGACACTTTCCTGATCAATGTCCTCACCTTCTACGTGTGCAAGATCTGTTGACTCACTGGATTGGGTAAGCATAGGCCTATTGGCTGTGTCCAGTGGAAATGCAGGTGATGACTGTATGTCATCCTCAGTGTCAGCTTCAACCTCTTCACCCCATGACTGTGCCTCATTTTGGCCACCATCATCAGAGTCTGCTGATACAGTGACATCAGGTGGCATAGGGCCCACACTCCCACTGTCATGATCACCTGTGATAAAATGCAAGAAACACAGGAATAAATTAATACCTGCACTACTATAGTGCAGTATATGCTAACAAAGTAACAGTGCTGGCACTATTATAGACAGTACAACTATACACACAACAGGCCTGAGATCAACATCACACACTACAATATTTTTTTAAATTGCTCAACACTACTGACATAAAATGTTTGGCTAACCATCTGCAAATGAGATCCCCTCTATAGTCCAGATGGTCCTGGAAGAAGTTGAGCAAGAGGTAAGGGCAACATCATCACAATTAACAGTAACATAGGGGGTAATACATTTACCCTTTTATGTGTGCATTAAGTCTAATATCAACATGAACGTGGCTGACAACTTCAACCTAAGCTTATAACTGCAGTAGTTTTCAATCCCCCCCAAAAAGACATGTGACACAGAATTAATTTATTAATTTCAATTGTTTTACTATACAACAGTGTTCAACTGTTCAGATAACAAAGCTTACCTGGAAGCTCCTCCTGGGATGTACTTGCTGTCTCAGAAGGTGTTTTGCGCCCACATCCAGTATATACTGTCCTGCACTCTCCTGGGAACTCTCTGGATCTCTGATATTGGCCAGGAGCTGTTCATTGGGGGTTACTAGGGGTTCCCTAACAGGCCCTCCCCTGGTAGCCATTTGGTCACAGCCCACTGCAGCTGCTCACCTACGTGCAGTAGCAATCATGTCAGTGGCCCTGTGGTTCACCTGTTAGTATGTTCTGTGCCATATTGGCCAACAGCATTCACATTTTGGACAATTTGCTGCCATATTTGCATCTGGTGTACCATATCTCACCATCCCCTTTCCAGGAGAAATGCACCATGTTGATGAAACTGATCCATGATTACTTGGTTTTCCTCATCAGGGAAGAGGGGTCTACATGGACTGACACGCCTGAGTGGCATACTTGTAGGTGTCCTAAAAGCCAACAGAAGCATAATACATATAAGTATCAAATAACTACAAAATAACTCTTTCTGGATAAAACAGAAAAGGCAGCCAGTCAGTAGTACCCACTGGAGAAACAGGAAACAGTGTACAGATGTGAAATACTAACAACAGGCAGGATATAAAACAAGGAGGGTAACAAGAGCAACACATTCTTGTTTGCACCATAACAGTAAGTCACCTTTGCTCCCCCCAAAAAAAGAGAACATCCCCCCACATACAAAAGAACAGGCAATTTTGTTAGCAAAACATCTTTGCAATGCTGAAAGTGCTATCAAAGGACCTGAACCTGAAACATTTGTACATATTTATCACATAGCATTATATTTTCATATATTGTCAATCATGTGTACCTCTGAAATGATTTGACAAACATGCCCATGCCATCAGGACACTTCTCATACATACAGATAAAAGTGTAAAAGCCTTTGCTTCACAATTTTCTTAAATACATTCCAGCATATGCAGTATGTAGATGACAAAATGGGAGCATACCCGCTGAAGTTCAGTACTCCTCTGTACAGAAATATCCTGGAGAAAAGGCATTTTTGCAGTCTTCCAAACATACAGCTCTCCTCACCATCAGTTTGGCTAGCTACAGGTTTGCCTTTTTACAAGTGTGTAGATTATTAATGGACTGCATCTGTCTTTGTGTTTCAGAGATACTAATTGCAGTATAAGCAGCTGAACTGCATGCTAATTAACCAATCCAACATGGTGAAGCTATTCAACAAGCTATAAAGCATCCATGTAAACTCCATGCTGCTTTTCCTGCAGATGTTAAAACTTTTGGAGTACAGACATTGAAAGATTACACAGACAGAATGTTAGGGGCTGCTGCTGCTTTAATACATCTGTATGTGCTAGAGGCTGAAGCCAGTGCTATTGCTGCAGTCAATAGGAATAGGCCAAGAAGAAGAGTTTTCAGGTCACATTTAACTTACCACAACCTACATGACATGGAAATTGTAGAGTGCTACAGGGTGGACAGGGACACACTACAGGAACTCTATGACTTCTGCCACCTGCAACTCAGAGACAGAGACAACTGAGGGGAACTCATTCCAGGGGAAACTAAGGTATGTATAGCCTTAAGAATCTTAACTACAGGCACCTTTCAGAGACCAGCAGGAGCCATGCTGGGGATGTCACAGGCATCAGCATTCAGGATTCTCCACCAATTCCTGGATGCTATGCTCCAACATGCCAGTGAGCACATGTATTTTCCCTGTAGCTCTGAGGAGAGGGCCAGAAATATGCAACAGTTCTACTGGGTAGCTTGCTACTCTGAAGTACTGAGTGCCATAGATTGCAGTCATGTAGAAATTAAGGCAGCACCTGGGGAATAGAGTAGGCTCTACATTAACAGAAAGTGCCATCACTCTATCAACTGCTAAGTTATGTGTAATGACAAGGAAATCATCTTGAACATGTGTGCCTGCAACCCTGGCAGTTACCATGAATCACATATCTGGCATAATGCCCAAATGTACCAGATGTTTGCTGGGAAATATCCCACAGGGTCACTTACTGGCGGATGCAAGCTATGTACCAGAACCGGGGCTGATGACACCCATCAGAAATGCACACACACCCACAGAAGAATTCCATAATGAGACACACACGCTTAAATCAGAAATGTTATAGAACATATGTTTGGGCTGCTGAAGTCACATTTCCAGTGCATAGAAACATAGGATCATAGGAGAATAATACGCTATCGACCCAGAGGTCATTTTAAGCCTAGCTGTTTCATCCCAATGTAATACTATAGAAATGTTAGTCAATGCCCAAGATTGTATTTAGTGATGACTGCAAATGTCTAGGAGGGTTGTGGGCTCTATCCCCAGTAAGAATTTACACTGCCCCATCCACTTGTCCAGGTTCTTCTTGAACAGTGACATAGAGGTGCTCTGTTTCACATGAATTAGTAGCCTGTTCCAAAGATGAGGCATTCACTGGGAGATAAATCTGTCCCTCCAGCATGTCCTGTTTAAGTCACAGGCCATACTTAGGTCCCTGGAATGGGTAGCCCTAATCCTGTTTGACTTGCTGATATGCAGCAAGTTCATTAGGTTTGAGTCTTGGATTACTCTGTAGGCAACGCATAAGTCTCCCCTAAGAAGTCTGTACAATACAGATTGGAGTATAGTGACAGGGACTGTAGTCAGTCTGTGTAAGGCACATGCTGGAGTCCCTTGATCTTCTTTGTCAGAAACCTCTGAGGTCTCTCTGATTGCTGCAGGTGCTTAGTTTGGTACATGCCAAACAGGGTGTTATACTCAGTTATGGGGCAGATAAGTGCTGAGTATAGGGGTTATAACTTCTTTTGCTCTCAAGGTGATGCCTTTAGAAATTAAGTGTGCTATGTAGAAAGCTTTCCTTACTACACTAGACACATGGTGGTCAAAGTTAAGGTTGCAGTCAACTTGTGATCCCAGGTCCCTTACCACTTCATGGGTACTTAGGATATTGTTGTTGATTTGATAGTGTGAGGGCACATTGTGCTGAAGGGAATGATGATGCATTTCTTTGCATTCAGTTTGAGACTGTGACTAATACATCAGTTGCTAGTCTGCATGAGACCCTCCTGAATTATACTGACATCAGTTGGGGATTTAATGATTGCACCTAGTTTGCAGGCTTCTGCAAATTCAGTCAACTGCAACCCCTTAGTTTTGACCTGAACTTCTGAGAAGTATATACCAAACAGTAGGGGGCCCAGCACTGACCCCTGTAGCACCCCATTGGTAACAGGTCTGCTGGTTGATGTGGAGTCACCACTTTGATAGTGTGTGCCTGGTTTGTGAGCCAGTTGGCAACCCATCTTACAAGGAAGGGGTTTGCATTCAGTTTGATAAGTTTATAGGTAATGCATGAATGTAGGATTGTGTTGAAATCCTTTGCAAAGTCACAGATTTGCCCTCGTCAGTGTACTTGGTCACATTTTCAAAGAAATCCACCAGATTTAACAGGCAGGATCTGTCCTTAAGCTGAATTGCGTAGGCTCCAGGGTTTGGCGATCATCTATGTCTTTATTTCTGAGGTCCATAATGATAACATTCCATGGCCTTACAGATGAGGCTGGTCAGGCGTATGGTCTGCAACTTCCCTGGGTCTGTTGCTAGGCCACCTTTGTGGAGGTGATTAACTGTTGCCATTGTTCATAGGTTCATAGGTTCATAGGTGTGTACTAGGCTAATGGCCCTGGGGCCTTTACAAGGCTAGACATAGGATTACCCTGGCATCGTGCCATCTGACCTTAGTTCCCAATACCTCTGTCGAGTAAAGCCACTGGAGTTATCCCCGGAGTGAATTTTCTATTTACCATCCACTCATCAAGATTTCTCTTGAAGAGGGTCAGAGAAGTGCTCTGCTTGACATGTATAGGTTCATAGGTGTGCAGGAACAAAGCCTGTGGTTAGGCTATGATTGAAAAGGGTACTTAATGGCGATGCTAGTTCATGTTTTAGCTTGTTTAGAAGGTAGTCTGGGATGTCGTCTGGTTCCCCTAGAGGCTGTGTTTTATGCCTGGGACAAGGCTTTGATGACCTGCTCTTCAGATACCTAGGGTGGGGGGGAAGATCTGTTGTAAGTTAGGAGGGGATAAGAGAGTGAAATTTTCACCAAACCTATCCACTAGCAGGTTTGCTATCTATATGGGGTCAGTGTGTGTGATACCATTGGTCACTTGTTCTGCACATGCGTAGGTCCCACCCTTTAGGTTACATACATAGCTGTAAAAGGCTATATGGTTATCCTTGCCTGTACTTGCTAAGTTTCTCTCAAAGGAACCCTTGGAGGATTTGACAAGTTGTATTATTTGCCTGTTGAGGCTGAGGATGGTGCTTTTGCATTGTTGGGGCCTTGCCTTTGTTTTCTTGTTCAGCAACATTTTGCATTTATTATAAAGTTTGTTGATGCTGGATGTCCACTATGGCAGCTTGTTTTTAATTGGGGCTCTGGCTTTGATTCTTTCTGGTATGGCTGAGTTTATACACTTATGCAAGTGATTGTACAGGGCTTTAGTGTAAGCTTTGGCTTAGTTACCACTTCCAGCTTGGGGTGGAGCTTGGAATTAATTTATACCTTCATCTAGGGATGGTATATCTTGTCTTGGTGAAGTTTTTTAGTCTGATTTTACCCTTTGTGAGTTCTGATGTTAGTGCCAGCTCGAATGTGACTGACTTGTGGTCAGTTTTATCAAATAAGGTCTGACAGTTGTGGCAGTGCATATGTTTGACATGTTGGTGAGAACCAGATCCAGAATGTTTGTTCCCCTTGTCAGAGTACAGACCATTTGTTCCAGGGCATTTGAATTAACAAAGTCAAGGAACTTTTGCACTAACAAGTTAGGGCTAGCTTAGGTTTCCCAGTTGATGGTGGGATCATTCAAATCCTCCATAACCAGTGTGTTTGGTAAAATTTGAATTGTTTCCAGTTTGGTCAAGTAGGCTTTGTGGGAGTTGTGACCCGTGGAGGGGGATCTATAACTGGCTATGATTTGAATGGGGATCTTACCCACTGTAACCTGGACCTGGAGTAAATCCATGAAGTTGTCCAGTCTAACTAGACAGGAGGTGAATTTATTCCTAATATAAATTGAAACACCATCTCCTTTGGTTTTCACACATTCATTTTGTGGTCTAAAGGCATGGAAGGCATTGTAGCCCTGCAAGGCTGGGGTATTCTCTGAGGCCTTGAACCAAGCTTCTGTGACTGCACAGACATCTACATCTTTTAGGATAGAAGGCTTCCAGGGAGTGCAGTTTTTGGTTTAAGCTCCTAGCATTTAGCAGCATGACTATTATTTTGTTCTGATTGGTTAATTTCATGCCAGTAATGTTGTTTTCGAGACCTTGCCTAAAAAAGGCACTATGGGGGAGGAAAGAGCCTTTGCCAGCAGCTGAAAGCCTAGAGGTGGCAGGTACAAACAGTCTCTGGCAAGCAGTGAGGTTTGTTGACCATGGTTTCCCAGCATGACAGGAACTGGATCTTCATTGAACGACACTTAAAAACTGAGCCAATTACTGAAATCAATTATTTTTTGTTTATATTGCGGCATCATTCTAGGTGAGGGTAGTATGTTGCTCAAGGCTAGGGACATACCTACTTGGGACACATACTCATAAAGCTCAACCATAACTGTCTTCACGGAGTCCAATGAGATACATATCAGGTTATTCACACCAACATGAACTATGACAGAGTCATAACAGTACTTGTTGATTAGAGAACTAAGTGCATGCATGATCTGATGAATCCTGGCACTGGACAGGCAGCTGAACATCACTTTCGTCTTGTCCAGCCTGGTGAGTTGGACATCTGTGTGTCTCAGTATTGAATCTCCAATGACAACAAACTTTGGTGTTGAGTGTTACCACTTACTGGCTTAGTGGGTGAGACACTGGTGTTGCTATGTGTCATGGATGCTGTGGGCACTGTGTTGGTCGTATCAGTCTTATGTTTTGGATGTCTCTGGTGTTTCAGTAAGTTTTCTGAGAGAACACCCTCATATGTGGATTTACATGTTTGATGTCTACATCTAGGGGAGCTCTGCAGTACAGTCCATTAACATCTATGGAAATCCTCATAGCATGTGCCATGCTATACAACAGAATCCTGAGAAAACAGCTGCAGCAGGATCAGCAAGGGGAAGGGGCACACATTCCACCACCAATGCCAAGGTCACCACAATCACAGGCAGATGATAAGTCAGAGGGGGACCACCAGCTGCTGTGGGTGTAGGCAGACATAAGTGTGCTCAGTATACCCTTGTATTGGCTAACAGACAAAGCACAGCACGCTCACTCACCACCTAGGGGCCTAACACCTTCCCACTACTCACATACATATAGAAACATTGACGCCAGGCAACTCACACAGCCTTTACCTACCCATGTATTCATTGTGTACTGCTTGCATCAGAGAGAGTCAGCCCTGAAATAACACTGTGGCAACTGCTGCATTTACAAGGTAGTCCTGAACATGGAGTATATTGTTTAATAATATTATGGCACATCCTTGTATTTCATCACTTGGTACAGTAAGCAAGTAAAAGGTGGGAGATTTATACAGAAATTACCTTAACATGTGACACCAGAGATTTATTTGACTTATATGTGTCCATTATTAAGTAGTAGGCCTAAGGTATCAAATATTCATGCAGTCATACCTCTCAAAAGTAGGGATGGTCACTGCATGCCCTCAGTTTAGCACCATAAACTTGTACTGGAAAATCATTAAAGGGCGAAGTTAGAAAGTAAGGATACACATTGTAGTTTCTGACTTCATAACCCTCACAAGCTCAAATAGGCAGTATGCTAAACAAGAAGACTAATAAGAGCAACATATCCTTATTTGTGCCATAGCAGTAACTTACCTTTGCCCCCTCCAAAAAAGAACAGTACATTCTTGTTTGTGGCATAACGATAACTCCCCTTTGCTCATCCTAAATTAACAGTCTAGCCTTGTTTGTGTCATAACAGTAACTCAGCTTTGCTCCCCCCAAAATAGCATTGTATACTTGTTTGTGCCATCCAACGTGCCTTCAGATGTTACCAACTGCATATCATATTATTTCCAGTTAATATTCACATACTTTTTAAAAGCCAATGGTATGGAATGGCTTACACCATGCATGCATCAGAGTACTGGTCAGATAACTGATGAAATTATAGAGAAACACAGAAAGGTAAGACAGAGCTGTATATTTGCAAGCAATAATCATAACAGGTTGTGTGATCACTAAGTGCACTCTTTCCAAATATAATAAATGTAATAAATGTACAAATAACAGTTTATGATTTGATAGCAATGTACATTCTGTTGCAGTTGGTTGTGTGAATAATGACTTCAGTTCTTTGCTGCACAGCTGTTTGTATGACAGACATGAATAAGGCACCCACCCTGTCTCTCTGAAGGTACGTTGGAGTGAGAGTTTACATCCAGACCTGTGTAGAAATATCTCATGTGCACTAGCATTTTCTACTGTGTATGTCATAGATTGCTTTTCCCCATTTCAAGTATTTTCTCTTGTTTTACTGGATAAGTAGACCACCCAGAAAGTAGACAGCAAAAAAGAGAAGCCAGATACAATCAATCTACACTATTGTCTGTAGCAGCAGGTGTAAATGTAGGGCTGGAATACACATGGTCCTGGGTTCTATTATAGCTTGTACAACCTTTGTTTTACTGTTGTGATATTGCAGTTTATAGCAATAAACTGAAACATGAACAGGTGGCATTTCAACTCTCTCATGGTAACGTTTTAGTGTAAGACTGTCATGCACATGGACCTCAGTTCAAATAAGGCATATTCCATGCACTTTTACTGTTGCTCTGCTTCCCATTATAGTCACTCTCACTTATAACACATGATATAGTGTAGCTGATATTAATTATATATATGAGGGCTGAGACACTAATATTGCATCAGTTATTTATCTATCTATCTATCTATCTATCTATCTATCTATCTATCTATCTATCTATCTATCTATGTATTATCACATTTATTATGAAATATATGACCGTGATTATACTGTGTGCTATATTCCTGTAAGGATATTTCTGCTGTCTGAACTGCCATAACCTTCACATTCATCAAACACACATACACAACTGCCTGTACATCAGATAACCTTGAAATTGCATTATTTGCCACTGTTATGCACCACTTGCCATCGCACCCTCCGGAGCACCATGTTTGTGCAATGGTAAGCAGTGCACAACATTTTCAAACAGTGTGCACACTCCCTGAAAATGTGAGAACTGGAATTGTTGGGAAATTATCATTCTCCATTGCTCTTTATCTGTGACAGATATGGCAGGCATTTGTGGAGAGGGTGTTAGACTTAGGGCTCAGAGAGTGGGTGTCCAGGATTCCAATATTTTTGTTGGACTCCTAGTGAAATGCCACATTGCTAGGTTACTGCACGGGGATGATTCTGAGTACCAGTATATGTCAGAGGCTTGGGATAGTTTGGTCAAAGCTGTGACATGTGCCACCAGTATCCCCCACACTGGTGAACAATGTAGGCATCACTACAACAACCTCCAGAAGAGGAAGAGGGGTACCCTTGATGCTTTGATCGAGGAATATAGAATGGAGGACATCCCACAAATGTATTTATTTATTAACATTTATTGACCAGGAGAGTCCGACTGGACACAGGTTCATTTTCAGCAGAGGCCCGGGGAAAAAAGCTCCACATTAAGTATTACATTATACAGTTAAAAAACATAGCATTTAAAATATAGACATTAGTCCATCTGAAGACGTAAGACAAGCATAAAACATAGATGTAAAACAGCTGTAGACCGTAGTACAATTTTAAAATATGGTGACATATACTAAACATGGTTACAAATGTAGTTGAGATTCATCAGTGAACAATTGATATAATCTGTTTTTGAGGTACATAACAGCCATTAGCAGTTGTTTCTACAAGAAGTTAGCACTATGTGGTAGGTAGCTGGGAACATGAGTAGCCAAGCTTGCTAAGAGTAAGTTGTTGATAGGGGGCCGAGAGAGGTAGTGGGCAGGTGGAGTGGATAGTATTAGAGGGGGGGGGTTGCAAGGGCATATCTGGCAAGTTTTTAAGTGTGATTTTAGTAAGAATTTGAAGTGGGTGCAAGAAGTTACAGAGGTAATTGAGGATGGAGAGGAGTTCCAGAGTTTGGCTATAGTGCAGGAGAATAATGCTTCTCCAGCAGAGTTATTGGCTGTTGTGACCTGTAGGAGGTTTTTGTGGCTGGATCTTAGTGATCTCGTGGTTATGTAGGGTTGGAGTAGATTCTGGAGAGATGGGACTTTTAGTGGTTGGTTTATTAGATTGTGGGCGAGTGCGAGTTGGTACCATTAAAGGAGGTGGGGGAGCTCTAGCCAGCCCAGTTCTGCTAGTGAGAGACAGGGGTGAGTACGGTAGGAAGCCCCTGTGGCGAATTTGGGGATTTTTTTGTAGCAGGTTTTGAGCTTATTTAGGTCGCATTGTCGAAGGTTAATAAATATTGGAGAGGAGTAGAGTAGGGTGGAGATAAGATGAGAATTTGCTACTGAAATTTTAGCTGCTTTGGTAAGTAGTTGCTGATTTCTATATAATGCTCCTAGTTTTTTTGTGCACTTTTTAATGGTCATGAAAATGTGAATGTCAAAGTTCAGTTTATTGTCTATTTCTACTCCTAGTAATTTGGTGTGTTCTGTAGGATGGATGGTGGTGTTGTCTTTTGCTGTGATGTTAAAGTGAGAGCTGTCTAGGGTAAGTTTGGTGGGTTGGAAGATTAGTAATTTTGTTTTGTTTGGGTTGAGTATTAGTTGGGCATCAGATAACC
The DNA here is from genome assembly GCF_019279795.1 of Protopterus annectens. NCBI lineage: Eukaryota > Metazoa > Chordata > Ceratodontiformes > Protopteridae > Protopterus > Protopterus annectens. Next base: position 197,056,983 of record NC_056731.1, read on the forward strand.
AAGTTTCAATAGAGGAAAATTCTTCCTGTATGACTTTTTGCAGTTTGGGTAGGGAGTGGGCTGTGCAGATGATGGTTGAGTCATCTGCGTATTGTATGAGTGTACCATGTGTTGTGGCTGAGGCTAGATTATTGGTGAAAATAGAGAAGAGTAGCGGTCCCAGGATGGACCCTTGGGGAACCCCTATGGAGACTGGTAGTTGGGGGGATAGATCATCCTGCCAAACAACTGCTTGTTTGCGGTCAGATAGGTAACTCTGAAATCAGTTGATGACTGGTTGAGAAAAGGATAGGTTATCGAGAAGAGAGATGAGTTGTTTGTGTGGGAACATGTTGAAAGCTTTAGAGAGGTCTAGGAAGGTAGCTGAGGAGAGATAGCCTGCATTTTTATTTTATAGGACAGTGTTAGATAAAGAGAGTAAGGAGGTGGTGGTGCTATGGTTAGGTCAGAAACCGTGTTGTGTGTTGGAGAGGAGGTAGTTAGCAAGGAGGTGATCTGAGGCTTGAGAATGGATGCATCTCTCTAGTATTTTGGAGAGTGGCGAGAGAATAACTATGGGGCGGTAATTGGTTAGATCTGTGGAGGGGCCTCCTTTGTGTAGGAGAATTATTCTATTTATTTATTTATTTTACATTTGTTGACCGGGATAGCCCGACTGGATACATATCCATTTTCAGCGGTGGCCCGGGGAGGAAAAGCTCCAACATACATACATGCAGAAAAGAATATTGAACATAAAAAGCTTATTGTTTCCAGATTCGTTCAAGCCAGCTAGTTATACAGATACATTAAAAAATGCTGATAATAGGTTTAGTACATAAATACTACCACTTAGTGAGATTCTAAGTTACATACAACGGGTAGATATTTACATATTTACAAATGGTATACTTGTTGATAGAGGTGTCTTCGTGCAGACAGTCAGTCAACCAAGTAAGGAGTTGAATCCAGAAGGGTTTTAGCATAAACTTTTAGAGGAGCGGGCTAAGCAGGGCTAGTGCAGGGACATAGCCATTGTGCTTTGTAGTGGAGTTTAAGTCTTTTCTTGAATTGGGATAAGGAGGTCATGAGAGTAAGGTGAGCAGGGAGGGAGTTCCATATCTTACCGACGGCATTAGCAAATAGGGAGTTTCCAGCTGAATTATTCGCTTTTAATGTTTTGATGAGCAGTCTATTAGAAGAGCGGAGTGAGCCGAGATTACTATATGGGATGATTATATTATCTAGTGCAGGGGTGTCACCTGGTTGTTTGAGAATTTTATAAGCTTCTATAAGCTGATTCAGTTGTAGAAGGCTCTGTAGTTCAATCCAGCCTAACTCTTTTAGATTAAGGTAGTGGTGTGTCCTATAAGGTGTGCCAGTGGCAAATCTAGCAATGTTGTTATAACAGCTGGAAAGTTTACTAAGGTTAGATTTGCTAAGATTAGTAAGAATGGGTGAGGCATAAAGAAGGTTCATAGGTTCATATGTTCATAGGTTGATACTAGGCTATCTGCCCTAGGGCATTTATAAGCCTAGCCAGAGTATATTTGGCTTTCGCCACCCTTTTAGATTAGTTGACTGTGCCTCTGTATAGTAGGTCACAGAAAGTAGCCCTTTTAAGGTTAGTTTACTGTACCTCTGTCAAGCAGGGACACAGAAGAGATCCCAGGGATAAACTTACGATCTCCCATCCACTCGTCAAGATTTCTCTTGAAGAGGGTCAGTGAGGGGCTCTGCCTAACATGGATTGGGATTTTGTTCCAGAGTGAGGGGAGCCTCTGGGATATGAATCTGTCTCTCCAGCATGTCCTATTTATTTCTGTGCTGAGGTTCAAGTCCCTGGAGGATGTAACTCTAAGGGATTTGGATTTCCTGAGGTGAAGCATGTCCATTAATTCTGGGTTGGACATGGCTTTATACGTCAGACACAGATCACCTCTGAGTAGGCGGTACGCAACTGAGTAGAGCTGGAGTTTCTTTAGCCGAACTGCATAGGGCATCTGTTTGAGCCCATTGATCTTCTTGGTGAGGTACTTTTGGGGTCTTTCCAGTTGCTGCAGGTGTTGGGTAAGGTATATCCCAAATGGAGCATTGTATTCAATTATGGGCCTGATAAGTGATGAGTAGAGGGGTACAATGACCTCTCTTGATCTAGTTGTGAACCCTTTCATGATAAGGTGGGCTATATAGAAGGTCTTTCTAATCACTTTGGCAACATGATTGTCAAAGGAGAGATTGCTATCTACTCGGGTCCCCAAGTCCCTAATTACTTCGTCTGTACATAATGGATTACCGCCTATGTGGTAATTTGTGGGCACTTTGTTTTTCCCAAAGGGGATGACTATGCACTTTTTGGCATTTAACTTTAGGCCATGGCTCTGGCACCAGTTATCTGTCTCTGTGAGACCCTTTTGGAGGGTGCTTTTGTCAGCCGGAGAGTCGATTATGGCACCCAGTTTGCAGTCATCTGCGAACTTGGTCAGCCATAGTCCACCTGTGTTAGCCTGTACCTCGGAGAAATATATACCATACAAGAGAGGTCCCAGGACTGAGCCTTGTGGGACACCACTTGTAACTGGTTTAGAGTCTGACATGGCACCTGCTATTCTGACCATGTGGGTTCTATCCCTGAACCGGTTTGCAACCCATCTTGTGACATAGGGGTTGATATTTAAGCTGGTGAGCTTATTTATGATGCCCGAGTGGGGTATTGTGTCGAAGACTTTTGCGAGGTCCAGGTAGGCTTTGTGGACTACCTTCCCTTCATCTATGGCTTTGATAACTGTTTCATAGAAGCTGACCAGGTTCAAGAGGCAAGATCTGCCCTTAACAAAGCTGAATTGGGTAGGATCCAGTGTCTGGAGGTTCCCAATGTCTTTGTTTATGATTTCCATGATGATACGCTCCATAGCTTTGCAGACCAGGCTAGTCAGGCTTATAGGGCAATAGTTTCCGGGGTCTGTTGTGGCACCACCTTTGTGGAGTGGGACCACTGTTGCTGTACACTATTCCTTAGGTACATATCCTGTAGTAAGGCTGAGATTAAACAGTGACTTTATATGAAGGTTTAGTTCTTCTTGGAGCTCGTGTAAGACAAAGCCAGGGATACTGTCTGGTCCCACTGATGCTGTGTTTTTTGTTTTGGAGAGGGCAGCTCTCACCTGTGCATCTGTGATCTCAGGAAGGCTACACTCTGTTGGGACAGACATTTGCTCTTTTGGGGGGGAAGGGGGGGAGAAGTTTGCACTGAACCTTTCTGCCAGGATGTTGGCAATGTCTGTGGGTTCAGTGTATTTTTTGTCATTTTGCACTAACTCAGAGCATATCTGGGAGTTGCCTCCCAGGTTTCTGACATAACTAAAGAAGGCCTTATGATTATCTTTCGTGTCTTGTGCAATTTTTTTTCGAAGCTGGCCTTAGATGATTTTATGAGGGATCGTAGTTTCTTGCTAGTACTGATCAGAGACACCTTCCCTTTTTGGGATTTTGCTCTATCATGTAGTAGCTTTCTCCTTCTGTTGTATAGCTTATTTATGGCCGGGGTCCACCAGACAGGTCTCCTGCCTTTGGAGGAGTGAGTCTTAGTTTTATTTGGGATAGCATGCTCCATGCATTCCTGTAGGTGTCCATAGAATGCTTTTGTAAAGGATTCTGCATTTTGGGCCATATTTTCCACTGGCCCAGGGGCTTTGAAGGATTCCACCTCGGTTTTGAGAAGTGTGAAGTTTGCTTTTGAGAAGTTCTTCACCGTGGTTTCCTTGGCTGGGGGTGGGGATGGAATATGGATGTCCAGTGAGATTAGTTTATGGTCTGATCTTACCAATGAGGGGTATACCTCTGGTGTGGAACATAGAGACCCCATGTTGGTGATGAGCAGATCCAATATGTTTTCCCCTCTTGTGGGAGTGGTGACCAGTTGTTCCATAGCATTTGAGTTTATAAATTCTAGGAACCATTGGGTGAGGGTGTTTGGGCTTGAGTAGTTTTCCCAATCAATGTTTGGGTAGTTGAAGTCACCCAATATAATGGTGTTTGGAGAGACCTTCATATTCTCCAGTATTCTCAGGAAAGCCGAGTGAGGTTCCTGTGTTTGGGAGGGTGGTCTGTAGCAGGCTACAAACTGAAAGGCAGTTTTGCCCACTGTTAGTTGCACATGGATGGTCTCCGATGCTTCGTGCAGTGCCACTAACCTGGAGGTGTGGGTATCTTTAATAAATATGGATACTCCTCCTCCTTTTGTGGTTCGGTCCGAGTTTTGAGGCCGAAAAGCATGGTATGAAGTTTAACCTGTTAGTGTTGGGGTGCTCTCGAGAGCCTTGAACCAGGTTTCTGTTACTGCACAGATATTGATATTCTCCATACTGAGGAGAGTCTCGAGTGCGTGCATCTTGAGGTTTAGACTTCTCACGTTGGGCAGCATTACCCTTAGTTTTTTTTTCTTTGTGTTGTCTATGGAGGTGAGTTTGTCTTTTGAGCCTTGCCTAAAAAAGGCACTATGGGGGAGGCAAGAGCCTTTGCCAGTATTCGAAAACCCAGGGGTGACAGGTGCAAGCCGTCCCTAGTGAAGCAATGTGGCTTGCCGAGCATGTCATCCCAGGCTGACAGACACTGGATCCCCTTTGAATGACACCAATACTTTAGCCAGTTGTTAAAATTGATCATTTTGTCTTTATACTGTGACATCACTCCTGGTGAGGGTAAGGTGCTACTCAACGTCAGGGCCATACCGGCCTGGGCTACATGATCAAAGAGCTCCTCTATGTCTCTTTTCATGTAGTCCAGGGAGGTAAATCTCAGGTCATTCACACCAGCATGAACAATGACAGAGTCATATTTGTACTTGCTTTGGAGTGACCTGAGTGCTTGTGTTATGTGGTGGATCCTGGCACCCGACAGGCAGCTTACAGTGACCTTCTCCTTGTTCAGCCTGGTGACTGGGACGTCAGTATGTCTGACAACAGTCACCTATTACAAGTATATTAGGTGTGTTGTTTAGCCTTAAGGGCTGTGACTGTGTGACACACTGACTTTGTGAGCTATGTGATACGTGGGTATTGTTTCGTGGTAGGGGTTGCTTGGATGTCTGCTTTGGTGGTCTCTGCTGCTTAGTCAGATTTTTATTTAGTGCCTCCGAGTATGTTTTTGTGTGTTTATGTGTTTGGTTTGCTGATGTGACAGGTCTATGTGAGACTGGATTTGTGGTGTGTGTGGTTACCTTCTCCTCCTGACAGGCTGTGCCAGTACTGGGTTGAGAGAGCTTAGCTTCCAGTTTGGCTATATAGTTGCATCTCTCACATATATTTGAGCTTATTGGGAGGAGGAGGAGGAGGAGAGGGTGGTCTGTATATGTAAGGCAGTTGTAACATTGCCTCAAGATTCCCAGACTAACCAGCTGGACTGGAGAGTAAACGCGAAACTGACCTTTGGACATGCCTGAATAATATAGGGAACTACTTATTGACTGATCAGAAAGAACTAATAGGGAGCAAGTACTTAAAAGGAGTACAAGAGGATGTAGTGCTTAAGTTTATTAGTGTTTACCTATGAGATTACTTATACGAGAAAGTGCAGGGCTTTAGAATGAAAATAGAGTGCTTATTTTGAGATTTAGAGCAGTTCTAAGGGAAAAGATGAAGAGCAGACTTTGTGGAGCCAGGAATAGTTTAAACCTGTTTAAGCGGCGCTGTCCAACTCTGCTCTGTGCGCAAGACCACGCAAAAAGAGAGTTGCAGGGTTTTAAGAGAGAGAGAGGGTAGAGAGAAGATAAGAATGGCAATAGCTACTCTAGTTTGAGGAGTTAGGAAGTGTTTTATTCTAGAGTGACCCAAGTTTTTTATTGATTGATTTAATGGTTTGATTTACATGTGAATCAAATTTAAGATTATTATCAACTATCACTCCTAGGAGTTTAGTATCAGAGTCAGGTAAGATGATAGTTCCATTATTCAATGTAATGGTAAAGGTTACTGCTGGGGATTTGTGTGTTGGGGAAAAAGTAGTAGTTTAGTTTTTTTCAGGTTTAAGATCAGGCACTTATTAGAAAGCCAGTTTTCAACTTTGGTGAAAGTGCCCTGGGTTTTTAACAGTAGATTTGTTGGGGAGGTGTCAGAGCAAGGTAGAGTCATCCCCATACTGAATGCAAGTAGCATCTGGGATGGCTGTATGGAGATTATTGATAAAGATTAAAAAGAGAAAAGGTCCTAATATGGAACCTTGGGGAACTCCTAAGGTGTTGGGTAACAGGTGAGAGAGCTTGTTCTGCCACAAAACAGCTTGCTGCCTGCTGTTCAGATAAGCTTCAAACCAGTGGAGAGCTTGATTATCTAATTGAGACTTTCCATAGTGTGGGAACATAACTTTCTGACAGAGATCTGTTAGTCAAGAATGATACTGGGTAGGCTTGTGTGTCAGCTGCAAGTTGAAGGTATTCACTTGGGAGGTTGTCTGCTGCTTATCTGGTGGGTTTAAGTTTAGTTAATAGTTGTTTTATTTTGGAGGTAGGAACAGGAGAGAAAGAGAAGCTAGTGTGGAGATTGTTAGTTGTAGTTGATGGTGTGGGTTTATGGGGGGGTTCTGTTGTCTAGCTAGTGATAGTATGGTTTGTGTGAAGTGATTGTTGAAAGAGGTAGCAATATTTTCAGAGGAGTGAGTTAAGTTAGGAGTGAGTGTACTTACTTTACCTAGGTGGAGGATGGAGTTTATTGAGGACCAGAATTGTTTGGGGTTATGTTGGGAAGAGGTAAGGCAGACTGGTAGTATTGGATTTTGTCCTGTTTTATAAGCTTTTTGGTTCTATTGTATAGTTCTAGGAATTTTTGCCTAGTAGAGGGGTTTTTGGTTTTGCACCAGTTGTCCCAGGCTTTATCCCTGTTTTAATTTCAGACTTACTAAGTGTCAACTACAGAGAGTACTTGCAAGGCTTAAAAACTGAATACAGGCAAGACTGGTATTCATAATGGCATTTTGTTATGTTCTGATTTATCCAAAGCTGCCATGGAGAGGGGGTACAATGTTAGGACCCATGGCACAAGACTGGCAAGGATGAGGGAGGCATGTGGTATGTATGCATCAGAAGAGCAATGTTATTATAGCTTTAAAACTTAAAGATAGCTTGTTTGGTATTTTATACAGTTATATCAAACTGAGCATGCATATCTCAACTGTAAAAGCAAGTATGCACATATTAGTCTTTAGCACAAGCCAAAAGTATAATATTAGACTTCAGTCGGAGACAGTGGGTTCAAATACCACACTTCCTAACTATACAATAACTGTTAATTCTTCAATTATGTGTAACTTATAGGTTTAAAGTGAAAGGTCTATACCAGTGGCACACATGTTCAGCTGTAAACTGTAATCTGGATAACCGGAATGTGTGTGTATATATATATATATATATATATATATATATATATATATATATATATATATATATATATATATATATGGGTCCACTTTTTAATTTCAAAAGTCCACAATTTCGAAGTTCAATATATCAAACTCAGAACCTCGAGATTGTGGAATCTCGAAATAAAAAAAAAAAAAAAAAAAAAAAGAAGAAAACATAAAAGAAATGTTTTGCAGGGGGGCAAGCCTCCCTGCACCCCTCACACCACCTGCAACCTAAATAAACTAACTCTGAGATCTCTCGACAGTGAAGAGAATGGTAATGGATATCGCTATACAGTGCGGAATGGGAACATTACCATTTTCTTCACTGTAGTGCAATGTTGGAGTTAGTATATTTAAGTTGCAGGGGGTGTGGGGGGTACAGGGGGGCTTGCCCCCCTGCATAAACATGTTTTTTTATGTATATAAAAGTAAAGTCCAGGACACAAACGTTGATGCAAATCTTCTTATATTCTCACAAATTACAGCAGATGAGCACTTTAGTCTAATGACTAGACTTCATCAGATCTTTTACTTTTATATTTGAATTGGTTTTATTTTCTTACTTTGTATTTATTTTATGTTTTTTTATGTCTTCTTTTTTTTTTTAATTTTGAGATTCCACAATTTCGATGTTCTCAGTTCGATATATTGAACTTCGAGATTGTGGACTTTCGAAATTAAAAAGTGGACCCATATATATATATATATATATATATATATATATATATATATATATATATACGGGTCTAGGACTATTCACTGAAAGCACATTTCACTGAAAGTCAAATGACTGCACAAATCACTGAAAACACAATTCACTGAAAACTCAATTCACTGAACACATTTCACTGAACGTTATATATGGCCTTTTCCCCACTGTAGTGTGACCCCGGAGTTAGAATATATAGTAAGGGAGGTGTGTGGGGTGCACCGCCTCCACATTGGGGGGTGTGGGGGGGCATAGCCCCCCACATGTTTGGATATATATTAAGTTTAGAAATGAGCAATTTATTAAAATTGCAGGTATCCATGTGTATAGTTCAAAATATTTAAAATAGGTGGGGGGGCTCTGCCCCCCACACCACCCAATGTGGGGGGCGGTGCCCCCCACACACCCCCTTACTATATATTCTAACTCCAGGGTCACACTACAGTGGAGAAAAGGCCATATATAACTTTCAATGAAATTTGTTTCAGTGAATTGTATTTTCAGTGAATTGAGATTTCATTGAATTGTGCACAGTCAAATATGTTAGAGTGAAATGTGCTTTCAGTGAATAGTCCTAGACCCACACACATATATATATATATATATATATATATGTGTGTGTGTGTGTGTGTGTGTGTGTGTGTGCATATATGTTTAGCTAAGCAGGCATTCTGAAAATATATAATCATATTCCATAATAAAGATATAATTTTAATTAAATTTTAGAATATCTTATCACATAAAAATTAAATCCATTATTTTCAAAAATTTATATACCGTGGAGTAGGTGGCTTATTTCTGATTATATCAATGAAAAGTAGGTACATGTTAGTCTATTGCTTAAAGTGTAATTAAAATATAAACTAAGGAAAAATTGGACTTTCATATCCAAAGTTTGATGAATCAAGAAATCACAGGAATTGATTAGAATAAATCAGAACAAAAAAATAAAAAGAAAAGTAAATTAACTCAGTCTATGCCTTTGCAGATGGCAAACCTCTTCCTGTACCCTTGAGGGCTTCAGTCCAGTGCCCCCTTGCTTTAATTAATCAATGCCACAGTACTATGAGGAATAGTCTTTCCTCTCTCTTCTTATTTACCTCAGATTACAGTTTTAACATTAAAAATTGCATAATAATAAAAAAATTATTACAACTACAAAAAAGTATGAGAATGTATTTCAACAAGTTTGTGTCAGCAATATGTTTTTCTGCTTTTCTTTCAGAAAGCAAATTCTACTGTTTCAGGTCAGTGAACAGTAATTCAACTGACTAAACAACAGGATCCCAGTAGTCAACAAAATAAAAGAATTCACCAACAAGTTAGCGAAAACCACCAGGAGTCAGGAAACTGTGCTGAAACAGCATAGATTTATTGATAAAAACAACAAAGGTTAAGCGCTTTCCACAGTATAAAACTGTCTTCATCAGAACAAACCATACTAAAACTCATCCTCTTATATACAAACCTCCCACAAAAAGAACCCGCCCTTTACATCAATTAATCAATTATATCATTACATTCAAGCTCTGTAAAACACAAACTTGAACTACAACTAACCTTCAGTAAAACATAAAACCTTACATACAAAATTCATAAGTCAAAATAGTACTAAATAAATACTTGTATCTGATATTATTTACAGCATCTGCAAGAATGAATAACATTCATATATAACACAATAAATATAATATAATAAAATATTATATAAATGTAATATTTTGTCCTATCTGATATTCCTACACTAAAAATATTATACATAAATAATATGAAAATTGTGGACATGTGGTGTACTAAGATTGAATATAAATATATATCTATCTCCTTGATGCAAATACTATGTATGACATTTAAAATATTTAAATTTTTAAACCTTGACAAGGGGTTTAGTAGGGATCACCTCATTGAGGCCCGGGGGAGTGGCTGCATCCAATTTAATCTGCCACCTAATCTCCCTTTCTCCCACTACTGCCTTAACATTACCCCCTCGTGGGTTGGGGGTAATCACATCCAAAATGGCAAATTTGAACACCTTACATTGTGGGTTGTTGATAAGGTGCCTCGACAAAGCGTTATTGACATCACACTTCCTCATACAATATGTGTGATCATAAATTCTGTTCTTTAAACAACGGTCTGTCTTACCCACATAATAACTCATACAAGTTTGGCAAATGCTCAAATAAACTATATGTTTAGTCAGACAGTTACCATTAGAAAACCAGACCTTACTTCTCAAACAGTTCTTTAGTGTAATGTTAGGTACATCCAATATGTATCTGCAAAAATTGCATTGACCACATTTTTTTGTACCTGTTTTCTGTACTTTCGTGGTCTGTTGATATTTGGATTTGATTTCAATGATCCTTTTTAAATTGTTGCCAGTTTTGTAAACGAAGTGTGGCCTGTCAGTTACCTTGTCTCTTATTGACTGGTCACTAGTCAAAATGTTCCAATTAGAGGTGATGATATTTTTCACTTTACTAGAGTGTCTACCATATTTGATTATACAAGCCTTAGAATGATCGTTCTCCACAACTGGCATATCCTTTGAGTTAATATTGTCTTTGCCTTTCTGAAAACTATTAGTACCCACCCCTAATAGTGGTTTGTATTTACGGCCCCATTCATTACTGACATACCCGATAATATCATTAATCATTTTTTGGGGGTATCCCTTGTCTGCAAATAAATGCCCAATATACTCCATCTCCCGGAGCATGTAGTCCCTTTCAGTTGTCATTCGAGCAGCCCGAATGCACTGCCCCTTAATGATACCCCTCTTGGTACTATATGTATGGGCACTACTGAAATGCAAATATCCATTGCTGAACGTATCCTTTCTGTAGATACGGGACTGGAACTCATCGCCCTTGCTGTATATGAACACATCAAGATAGTTGATACCAGTACGATTGTATTGATGGGTGAACTTTAAATAATCAGTAGTACTGTTGATGTATTTCATGAAATCCAAAAAATCCTGTTCATCACCCCCCCATAAGATAAAAATATCGTCCAGGTATCTAACATATCAACTGAATTGCATTGCTGAATTGATTGGGTTCCATATGAATGTGACCATATACTGCTGCAGACAGTGTTCTTCAGTGGTCTTGGAACCTAGGTACAGAGAAAAGATAATTGGTTTCAACAATTGCCTAAATAGTTGGTGTCATTCAAGGGGAGTTCAGTATGTGTTAGCATGGGATGAGATGCTCAACAGTCCTACTTGCTTTGCAAATGATGGCCTGCGTTTCTTTTTCCAATGCTTCCACATAGTAGCTAAGGCTTTCATTGCCCTATAGTGCTGTTTTAGATAGACTTCAGGTTGTGGACATCCAAGCATAACAAACATATCAAATCCAAAACTGGTTCACAGTAAATTGGGTCCACTCAATGCTAGAAGTCAAAACAACAAACTGCTTGACCTTGATGCTTTCCTGCATTTGGAACACATCCACATCTGTGTAATGAATACAATTTAGTTTAAATATATAGAAAGCATTCCCTCTCTATCTGGGTTTTGTGCCTAACATGCCTCCAGGCAACTATGGTAGTGCTTCAATTTAGTTATGGACCATTTCACTTCCAGATAGATTCCCAGAGACCCACAAACTAAACTTACTGAACTCAAATTGCACTAAACAAGACCAACTATATCCTTACAACCTGTTATATGGCATTCTCTGTTTCCCCTGAAAATCATGTTAGGTTCCTAAATGTAGTCAATGAGCTCCCCATAAACAAGAACTTCATTACTTTAGGAGACTCTTGGAGTGTCTATACTTCCAAGAAGGCTATACCCAGAAATTCTAGATTTAATAAACAAAAACTCATTGAACCAAATTGTTAATAAACTCAGTTTAGGACTAAATATCCTTCACCTGGTCCGTACACATATAGCTTCCTCATGCACTACTCCCCTGATATCGCCCTCTTTGATTAAGTCATATCATAAACTAGGGACTTTCATATTCAAAATTACTAAACCTGTGAAATCAATATCTTTGAATTCAAAGACTTAAAATACACCAGTCCTCATCAAATTATATGACAAAGTCTCAAAATACACTTACAGAAGCATTAGCCTCAACATTGCCACTGCAGGTAGCTCCTTAAATGAGTTTGATATCCACTCAGATAAACATTTAGAACTGGCATTCCCAACCAAATATACATATAATAGGAAATTCAAAAGCAAACTACCCTGATGGTCCACCAACATAAATAAATGTTGCAGCAAAAGAAAAAAAAAAGTCATTAAAATATGTAGCAGATCAAATAACCCTCTACAGTATCAGAAGAATTATTAAAAACTTGAAAAACACTACTCAGTCCATTAAAGCAGCTGATGAACTTAGGTTAAAATCTGAAAGTAATGACAATTACAAATCCTTCTTTAGCTATGTTAGCAAACTAAGAAATAACTCCCCAAAATAATCTGAACTTATTCAAAAGGCATCACCTATTTTGACCAAATAGAATTTGCCACGATACTAGCAAACAAATTTAGTGAGATTTTTTTCCCTGAAACTAACATCCTAAATCCACACTTCACTGGATGACTCAAATCCTCATCACCACTTATGAATTTGTGCTGAAGGTGCTTTCCAAGATTAAAAATACTTTTTTCCACGGGGCCTTGACAATATACCTGGCTGCTTAATAAACAGTACCATACGAGCCCTGGGAGAACCATCTTGTCAATGATTTAACCTAAGTTTAGCCGCAGGCTTTTCCCTTTAGGTTTCACACACAGCAGTAGTGATGTCACTCCATAAGGACTAAACTACCACTGATACCAGGAACTGTAGGTTCATCAGACTGATGAGTCTTGTCTGCAAAGCAATGAAACATATTATAACCAAACTAAGAAACTATGATAACCAAAAATCTTATTAGACTAGATCCAGAGCAGTTTGCCTTTGTCAAGGGTTGATCTTGTCTTATGAATTTGGCCAACTTCCTTGAGTGAATAACATAGGCTGTCAACAGTGGTTATGCTCTCCACACTGTGTACCTTGATCTGACCAAAGCATTCGAAAGTATCCCCCATGCTGGCAGAGATAGTAGGCCTAACACTTTAAAAATAGGACCCTGTGTGGTCTGATAGATAGCAAACTAGCTAAACAATGGAAACTACGCACATCTGGGGGCAGTTGCCTCATCAGAGAGTATGAAGGTGACCACAGGCGCACCACAGGGCTCAAAACTGGGAACTCCTCTATTTAGAATTTTCTTTACAGATCTCCAGACTTTAAACAAATACATCTGGATAACTAAGGTGACAGATGACTGCAGGCTGGGAATCCTTGTCAAGTCATCCACTGATATCTGACCCCTTCAACAAGAACTTACACTTTTAAATACCTGGTGTACAAATAATGGACCAAAATTAAATGCCAAAAAGTGCTATACTGTCATATTTGGTAAAGAACTTTCCTTCTCCCAGTATACAACATAAATCATACCCCACTTCAAAATGAGAATATTGTTAGGGAACTTGGAAAGTGGGTTGATAATTCCCTCTGTTTCAATCATCATGTGATGGCAGTAGTCAGGTGATCCTTTTATTTAGTGCAGCTAATTGTCAATGGGTTATCATCAGGATTTAAAGAGGTCATTGCTCCCTTACAGGCAGCATTGATTAGGCCAATTACTGAGTATACTAGACACATTAAATAACTAGAAAGACAACAAAGGTTCCTAACTAAGAAGATCACCAGTCTAAAAATCATAAGCTACCAGAAAAGACTGGAAGAACTGCTCCTTTATTCAGTGTCTTAATGACTCATGAAGGGATGTCAATGCCTTGCCATGTCTTCCACGATTACATACCCAGTGGTCCTGTATTTCATACAATTAATCAAAAAGTTCCACTTATACCAAACCCATGGACCTAAATTATCGGCAAATAAATAAAACATGATGGAGAAATAGCTTTATCATGCATTTCCCCAACCCCTGAACATCCCCCTGAAATATAAGCAGTGTGATACCCTATTTTCTTTCAAATGCAGACTAGATAATTGGATGGGTACTCACAAACTGGCTTAGTCCTCCTCAACAGAAGGGATACCATTTGAGGGTGGACACAGGCAAGACACAAGTGGTCTGAAGACTCAAATGCCTTAAATTTTACATAATTTTATGATTCCATGATAATGTCAATATTTTATTGTCTTCCAAGTCATAATTAAAGTAAAATCCTGTACATCAAAGCCCCAAATATTTATGATCATACTATTCACCCATGGCTGTACTGTTCTCATCTTTATTATAAAAGTATAAAACAGGGAAGAGCTTAATGTTCTGTTAGCTGAGAGTGATGAGTGCAATTTTTGCACTCAGATGTATGTTTTGTTTTGCTCACATCTTCTACTGTCACATTATAATACATTACTGTGATGTATTGTCTATTTTTTTCCTTAAAGTAGTCAACTAGAGCAGAATATTTATCTGGCAGATTCCCTTTACAATGCTCAGGCAGTGCACACAGACCTATAACCCCTTTCTCAAATAAACTGACAATAAACAGGTGTTCCATTTTTGACAACAGTAGGAGCATGTCCATGTTAATGTATGAGTTCACAGTTAGAAAATGCAGGAAAGATGTATATGAGTCTATTCATCTTCTCATAATATTTCAGGATATGCACATATATTCATCTTCTCATAATATTTCAGGATATGCACATATAACTGTTTATGAAAAACAGTTAAGTACTACAGAGCTGCTCACATCGTTGGACTCTTGTTGTCCTTACACAAAATACCAGTCACCTTCCAGCTGCATAGCCTGACTGAACAGTTTATTTATGTTTTACTGTCTGGGTATTTTATGAGAAAATAGAGTTCATTGCAGCAGTTCCTGATTTTTATTTGTCTACACACTGATTTGACAGAATGGCAGAGCTGCACTCCCAGGCTTGATTTAGTTCAGTTCATTTACAACACAATAAATTCCAAGAGTTTTTTTTTTTAAATTATTGTTACAAACTATGGTTACACTATTACAATGTGTACTGAAATATTTTATATTATTTTCATTGCCCATTGTAATTTGCTTGGGATTTTGAACTGATAACATAAAGACAAACTACTATGACAAAAAAACAAAACAAAAAAAAAAACAAAAACAAAAACCAGATAAATAGTCCTAAATATTTGTAAGATAAGAACGGTGAGATAAATATGAATACAGGTGTAGTGGGGTGGCAGTTGTCTCATTTTGTGCTTTCATTAATCTCTTCAACGAATCAGTCATTTGCAGAACATAAACTATGTGGAGTCATTAAGAAATTCTAAGTGGCTCATGCCTGACATTCCAGCCTACAGTTTTGCAGCAAACGTCATAACCAAGTAGGACAGGAGCATCATGGAACTGAAGGATGTATTAATAGAGAAAAGTACAACTAGCAGTTAGTGAAGCGAAAAAGAAAAAGTCTGCTTTCAGATTGCCAGCTCTGAGCGAGGTCAGTCAAGTGGCACTTAACAAAATACAGTTTGCAGTCAAGCATATCATTTGGGTCGTGAAAAAAAAAATGACTGCCTTATACAGAATCATGCCGATGACAGGCTGCTGAAGGTTATAGGAAGAAAATGATACTAGTTATCAGGGCAGACTAGAAGCAACTTAAGTTTCACTACTGATGCAAACAAAATTACCTGATATGACATGGCATATTTCTATGTTATTTGTGTGTGTGTGTCTATCTATATATGCACATACATTTATATTCATGCTATAACACTGAAACATACCTCTCAGCTGTTCTGACTTTCACAGAATGTTCAGATTTTGCCTCATATTTTGGTCTGTTCCTCATAAAAGCAGAGATGGTTGAATTTGCTAAATAATGCCAGAAGTTTGAGTTTCAGACTTCATGTCCTTCAGAAATGAATGGTAACACAAAAGTATTTATCCTAGCAACTTTCTAAGTTTATTAAAGCAATAGTTAAAAATGTGTCCCTATTTTATGGCCTTTGTTCCCCATTATTTTTGACTTTGTCCAAATGTATTGCTGTGAAGATTGGGTGAAGATAGATAAAGGCTGCCAGCCTAGCCAGGTAGAATTTTGGAGATAATTCTGTCATCTGTAAATATTAATGTAAACCCCAGGCTTGTTGTCTTTAATGGTAAAAATAGTGTTACATGTGGAACTGGAAATAAATGTATCAACAGTGCACTCTACTGACCAAGTAAAGCATGTTGTGACCCTTTGATGTTAGGATTTGGAGCCAGGGAGTCTAGAGTGGGGCATCCTGCCTATTGTATTAAGGCCAGAGTTAATGGTCAGGGTTTGCATGCATAAATGTCCTTTATTGCTCTGGTTTCTGCCCAGAGGTGAAGGATGTAATTGTAGTTTCTGTTAGCCTGGGAACCCAGGGAAGTGTGAAGAATAATGTAATGTTCATAGGTTTATAGGTTCATAGGTAGGTACTAGGTGATCTGCCCGAAGGCATTTATAAGCCTAGCTGGAATTGTGTTGGATTTCACTGCCCCCTTAGATTAGTTCCCTGTGCCTCTGTCCAGCAGATCCATTGAAGTGATCCCTGGGATAAACTTTCTATTTCTCATCTTCTCATCAAGGTTTCTCTTGACGAGTGTTAGCAAGGAGCTCTGAATAATGAAGACTGGAATCTTGTTCCAGAGCATGAGAAGTCTCTGGGACAGGAATCTATCCCTCCAGCACATCCTATTTATTATTGTATGGAGGTTTAGATCTCTAGAGCGTGTGGCTCGAGGGGGTATGGTTTTCTTTAGGTGGAGCATATCCTTCAATTCTGGGTTGGACATGGCCTTGTATGTCAGGCATAGATCACCTCTGAGTAGGCGGTATGCAACCAAGTACAGCTGGAATTTCTTCAGTTAAGCTGCATAGGGCATCTGTTTGAGGCCAGTGATCTTCTTGGTGAGGTACTTCTGTGGTCTTTCCAGCTGTTGCAGGTGTCTTGTAAGGTACATCCCAAATGGGGTGTTGTACTCTACGATGGGTCTGATGAGTGATGCATAGAGGACCACAATGACCTCTTTTGATCTGGATGCAAATCCTTTTGTGATTAGGTGGGCCACATAGAAAGATTTTCTAACCACTTTGGCAATGTGATTATCAAAGGGGAGATTACTATCTACTTGGGTCCCCAGATCCCTTATTACGTCTTCCGTATTTAGGGGGCTACAAACTTTGTGGTAGTTTGTGGGTACTTTGTTTTTTCCAAAGGGGATGACTATGCACTTTTTGGCATTTAGCTTGAGGCCATGGTTTTGACACCAGGTATCCGTCTCAGTGAGAACCTTTCGGAGGATGTCTGTGTCAGCCAGTGAGTCAATTATAGCCCCTAGTTTGCAGTTGTCTGTGAATTTGGTCAGTCATAGACCTCCTGTGCTTGCCTGTACTTCTGAGAAGTATATGCCGAACAGGAGGTGTCCTAGGATTGAGCCCTGGGGAATGCCACTTGTAACCGGTTTAGAGTCAGACCTAGCTCCTGCAACTCTTACCATGTGGGTTCTGTCTAAGACAGTTGGCAACCCATCTCATAACGTAGGGGTTTACGTTCAGGATGGTGAGCTTGTCTATAATACCAGAATGAGGAATGGCGTTTAAGTCCTTTGCAAGGTCTAGGTAGGCTGTGTGGAACACCATTGCCTCATCTATAGGCTTTGTAACTGTCTCAAAGAAGCCCACCAGATTAAGGAGGCAGGATCTGCCCTTAACAAAGCCAAACTGGGTAGGGTCCAGTGTTTGGAGGTTCCTAATGTCTCTGTTAATGAGATCCATGATGATGCACTCCATAGCCTTGCAGACCAAGCTAGTCAGGCTTATAGGGCAATAGTTCCCGGGGTCTATTGTGGTTCCCACCTTTGTGGACCAGAATAACAGTTGCTGTGCTCCACCCTATGGGCACATAGCCTGTGGAGAGGCTGAGTTTGAACAGTGTGTTTAGGTGAGGGGTTAGTTCATCTTTGAGCTCATGTAGGATGCAGCCTGAGACACCGTCCAGTCCCATTGATGCTGTGTTTCTTGGCTTTGGAGAGGGCTGTTTTAATCTAAGTGTCTGTGATTTCAGGGGCACTACATTCTTCTTGTATGGTTATGGGCCATTTTGGGAGTGAGAGGGAGGTGAAATGTGCCCTGAACCTGTCTGCCAGGATGTTGGCAATATCGATTGGTTCTGTGTATTTTGTGCCATTCTGCACTAACTCCGAACAGATCTGAGAATTGCCACTTAGATTCTTGACATAGCTAAAGAATGCCTTGTGGTTATCTTTGGAGTCCTTGGCAATTTTTCTTTCAAAGCTAGGCTTGGATGATTTTATGAGGGATCATAGTTTCTTGCTGATACTGATCAGGGATGTCTTACCTTCTTGGTATTTTATTCTTTTCTGTACTAGTTTCCTCCTTCTATTGTATAGCTTGTTTATGGAAGGGGTCCACCAGACTGGTTTCCTTTTCTTGGAGGAGTGAGTCTTGGTTTTGATTGGGATAGCACGATCCATGCATTCTTGTAGGTGCCCGTACAGTGCATTAGTAAAGGATTTTGCAGCTTGGGCAGTGTTATCCTTTAGCATGGGCGCTTTGAAACTTTCCACCTCGGTCTTAAATAACGTGACATTTGCTTTTGAAAAGTTTTTCACGGTGGTTTCTTTGACTGGGGGTAGAGGCAGTATGTGGATATATAGAGTGATTAGTTTATGGTCAGATCTAACCAGCGAGGGGTTGACCTCCGGTGTGGAACACCGGTCGCCCATGTTGGTCATGACCAGGTTCAATATGTTTTAACCTCTAGGGGGGTGTTGACCAGTTGATCCAGGGCATTTGAGTTTATAAATTCTAGGAAATATTGGGCAAGGGAGTTAGTACTTGAGTAGTTCTCCCAGTCAATGTTTGGGTAATTGAAATCACCCAATATCAGGGTGTTTGGTAGGACCTTTATCTTTCCCAGTGTTTCCAGAAATGTAGAATGGGGGTCCTGGGATATGGTGGGTGATCTGTAGCAAGCTACAATTTGAATTGCAGTTTTGCCCATTGTTAGTTGCACATGGACCAGGAATGTGATTTTAAAAACAGAGAGAATCAGAAAGCATTTTTGTCTTGACCACCCAACTCACCAGTCTTGTTCAATATGTAAGTTTATCTTAGATTTGTGTTTTCTCTTAGAAATAGCTAGAAACTAGAAATATTAGAATGTGTTTTTCTGTGATGTCAGAACTGTACTACTGAATAATTTTAAGTATTTCTCTGTGATCTCTGAACTCTTGACTAGCACTGTGTAGTAAAAAGTATTGTCTTGTGTTTTACTATTTGTTATTAAATAATTTTAAACCCTTTCAACTGTGGCTGTTTTTGTAGAGATAATTTAAGCTCTTTAGATTACTTGCATGCCTGTGGTAAAATTCTACAAAGTCACTCTAATAGCTTTATCCCTGGGCTATATTACCAATTGGATAATAATATTGCACAGTAATAATTGGACACCTTTTTAAGGGCCTTTGAGTAGCTGATAAATATTAGTGGGTGGTGGCAGCTGATACTACTGTATAGTCTGGGAAAAAGGGGCACACCTGGAGAACCTGTGCTAGTCTTCTCCAGGAGTGTCTGTGTGGTTGTATAAACTCTTCTCAGAGAGTGTGTGTGTGTGTGTGTGTGTGTGTGTGTGTGTGTGTGTGTGTGTGTGTGTGTGTGTGTGTGTGTCAGCTACTTGGACAGGGATATGAAGGACTGATTGGACAGAGAGGGTGCTAGAGGTTTTAGCTTGCATGCTAGGCTGAGCTCTAGACCCTGCACGTGTGCCAGTGGTGAGTCTTATTGGGGACCTGGAGAGCAAGGGAGCAACCGGCCCTGGACTGACTGTGATCTCTGTGTGATCTTAAGGGAAATTGCACTTTACTGTGTGTATTTGTTATCCTTTCCTCCTATATGAGCTGCCCCTTACTGGTGTTAGTGGTGAGGATTGAGGCTCCTTGATTGCTGGGCCAGTCCATGGGCATCACATATTAATTGTTTGGCAGTGGTGGGATATCCACACCACATATTAATTGATTGGAAAATACTAATTGGCTTGTAGTAGTGTGGGTAGATTGAATTCCTGTAGCTGGTGTACAGTGAGCTCTGAAGGTGTTTTGTACTCTAATTCAGCCACACAGTGAATACTCAGAGTTCATACCATATTTGTTTTATTTTTTTGTCAGCTTAGTTAGTCAGGGTGAGCAGGCAGCATGTCAGCAGAGGAGTATGGAAAGCTGACAAGGAGCCAGCTAGTGGAGATGTGTCAGGCTAGGGGACTGGTGCATGGAAACCTGACTAAGGCAGACCTGATTGTAGCCCTCATTACAGCTCCATCAGAAAACAGCAACCAGAAGGACAATCAGACTGGAAGTGGAGATATAATACCCTTGGAGAATGGACAGCTCAACCTTTCTGCAGATGACTTAAAATCCACCTGGAGCTAAAGAGACTTGAGTTTGAGGCCAGGCATTTGGAACTAGAAGCAGAGTAAGGTGTCTTAGAGAGTGAGGACAAGGAGAAACTGTGACGTTTGCAGGCTGAGGAGAATGAGAAACTGCTACGGCTGGAAGCTGAGGGAAAGGAGAGGCAGAGGCAGCATGAGAAGGAGATGCTGACTCTTTGCCAGAATCGTGGAGGCAATGGGGAAGGGAGTAACTGGACCCCAGAAGCACAAAAGGTCAGTACATTTCTTCCGCAGTTTAAAGAAGGGGATAATTTTGATAGTTTTGTTCATATGTTTAAGAGTGTATGCAAACTTATGGTGTTGACCAAAGGTTCTGGGTACAGTTCCTGACCCCTTACTCCATGGTAAAGCTATAACTGTTTTGTCAAAAATGGCTGACATTGTATGTTTTGATTATACTGCTGTTAAAAATCACTTGTTAGAATTGTTTAAGCTAACACCTGAAACATACAGGAAAAGGTTTTGTGAGCACAGATGCAAGGCAGATGAAAGTGTGTGTGAATATGTTGCTGAACTGAGCACTTATTTCCATAGGTGGGTGAGTGGATGTCAGGTCACCACTTTTGAAGGGCTGGCAGACCTTTTGGTAAGGGAACAAGTCATTAGCATTTTGCCTGAGGACAAAAGGATCTGATTAGCTGATAGACAATGTGCCACTTCAGATAAGTTGGGGAAGAAGGGAGATCTATACCTGACAAGCAGAGCAGCCCTGCACAGGAAAGGGACCCCCAGTACTGCTCATGGGTCTAAAGAAATCCATGGTGGGCAGCACAGACTACCCCAACAGAATCTGCCAGTAGCAGGGGAAGCCACTAGTCCAGGTACACATCCAGGAACTATGGTTAAATATTTTTAATGCAACCAGTGGGGCCATGTGGCATGCAGGTGTCCATGGAGGCAAGGTGAAGAACTAATGGTGAGGGAGCCAGTAAGTGGGAAAGACAAAATGCCAATAGTATATTGTCTTGAGACAACAAGGGTACCAAACTACCATCCTGCAGATGGCCTGATAGGGAAGTATTTGGATGAGGCAGTACCATGTGTTTGTGCAGTTACACGCAGTCAGGCTAGGAGACAAGCATGTGGGTCTGGTAGCCTGGGGGAGACCCAGACAGACTGCATACTTGCAGCCAGGACTGGTGAGGTGGTTACTTCAGGGAGGGATCTACCCTGTAGCAGTGAGAATGAAGGTGAGCAACAGCTGCTTGGGGGTACTGATGGTCCCTTGGACAAAGTGACTGCAAAGGTAGAGGTGAGTAGTAGTACTCAGGCTGACAGTGAGGCACCACTGTCAGAGGAGGCCAGACTTCTTGTGGAAGGGGAGCTGGGAAGGGTTACAAGGAGAGAGTTGAGGAAGGCTCAGCTCTCAGACCCTACATTGCAAGACCTGAGGCAGGTAGCTAGGGAGGCACCTGATTCCCACGAAAAGGGGGAATCTGTATATTGCAACAAAGGGTTACTATACAAAGAGTGGACCCCTGAGGGAGGGCTAGAAGGTGAGAGAGTACAGCAGTTGGTAGTGCCTAGAGCCTACCATCTGGCGCTTCTAGCCATAGCCCATGATATTCCCTTTGCAGGTCATTTGGGCATAAAACATACAAAGAGGCATATTATGCAGAGCTTCTATTGGCCTGGAATTTCCAGAGATGTATCAGGGTACTGCAGGACCTGTGAGCAGTGCCAAAAGGTAGACAAGGCAGGAGACAAGGTGAAAGATCCTTTGATGCCTTTGCCTGTGATTGACGAGCCATTTCAAAGGGTAGCTAGGGGTATTGTGGGCCACATCATGTAGCTATTTTCTGCAATGCACCCACCCTGTGCACAGTTGCTTGTTTTGCAAATTCACTGATATGGCAAAGCTTTCTGAATTCCCAAAATTCTTAAAAATAAAAGTATTTTACTTGAGCTAGACAAATAAAGCAGTGCACCAGATTTCATCATGGGGACATCTGGAGCTGAAGGTCCCAGGCAGCCATCACTACTTTTATATATTTCTTTTAGAATAATCGGTGCTAAGTATTTTTACTGAACATTTATACATTAACAGCTTAGAGGTGGTTTTAACTAATCGTGATAATATGAATTCATTATGAATTTTGGATAGGGTATTTAAGCAAATCATTTTTGCCATTTTTATTGCACCTAAATAATACTTTTTGTTTGAAAGCTTGTGGATTTTATTTCTGTGGATTTTATGTGGTTGGATGAGAGTTTTAGTGAAAGTTTATCAACTGTGAATCTTTCTGTTGTTTCAAGTTTACTGCTTTTGTTGGGAGAGTATTTCTGGAGCAGAATATTCCTGTTTTTGTTCTTTAATCAACTTTGAATCATTTAACTAACGTTTCTGTCCATGTAACTTGGTTTTAATTCATACCATTGCATTTGTTAGGATATATATAATCTTAAACAGTTAGAGATGCAGAAGGAAGTTGGCATATTGTTGCCTGTATGCACTAAACATTTTCATTTATTTTTGGCAAAGAAAATTATTAGACTAATTTTAAGCATGCAGACTATTTTATTGCATTGCACTTAATTTGTATAGATGATTTTGTAGCTGTCTTGGTATGTTGGTTATGTACATTTATTTGCCAGTTTTGTTTTTCTTAGGTACTCTTAATGAATATTGTAAATGTACTTAGGAAATAATCACACAAACACAAACTTTAAATATGTCCACATATGCTACATCCC
Source organism: Protopterus annectens (assembly GCF_019279795.1). Classification (NCBI taxonomy): domain Eukaryota; kingdom Metazoa; phylum Chordata; order Ceratodontiformes; family Protopteridae; genus Protopterus; species Protopterus annectens. Next base: position 197,080,237 of record NC_056731.1, read on the forward strand.
ACTTACTTTATATACGATATCCCACTTACTGTAAAAGAAAGATGCAATAAATATCTTCAAAACAATTAAATATATTAATTTCATAAATCTGGATTCAAGAACTATACTGTACCATGTGGTATACAGTAATACATTAAAAATTGTTAAAGTAATGACTTCAAAGGGCACAAAATTGTATATATACACATGCACGCATGCATACATACACACGCACACACACAAGTGCATGTTTATGCATGTGTATGTGTGTGTGTGTGTGTGTGTGTGTGTGTGTATATATATATATATATATATATATATATATATATATATATATATATATATATATATATATGCTTTTTTCTATTAAATCACAACTATAGGTGATAAGTAAGGCAGGTACGGATATACGAATATAAAAGAAAAACAAAATGAACAAAAATGTAGAACACAGCACCACAGCAAACCAATAAAAAACAAATGGCAAAGAGCAGTATAAACTCCAAACAGACTTTTATTCGAACACAGGTGAGCGCTTTCGCGATACAGTTGCTTCTTCAGACAAGGAAAGAAATTCAAGAGAAAGAACTCCTTTCAGGATCAAGAACCACAAACTCTCAAGAAAATGCAGAATATAACAAACAACTAGTATGGAATTTATCACAGAGACAGTTAACAGAATCTGAACTTTCTTTACTTAAAAACATTTATCTTTTATTCCTTCTCAAAAGGCTGATCTAGCTGATACTATTATAGAGCTGAAATTGTTTGTACAAAAAATAGCTCTTAGTTTGGTTTTTCTGTGTCACATGAAAGTGTATGTAACTATAAAAAGCCAAGTGCTTTCTGTCCAGCATTGTCTTCTACCCTGGAAGTTGTTTCAAATGTATGTGAACAACAGAATTATAATCTTTTTGAAACTAACAGTGAGTATAAATGAAATAAGTTTCATAACTTAAATAAAAATGAGAGACAAGCGCTTGAACATTTATAGAGATATAGTGACATTGAAATACGACCAGCCGATAAAGGCAATTCCTTTGTTGTGTTAGATAAAGAGTATTATGTTAATACTATGAATACCATGCTTAGAGATGATAGCACATAAATTAGTATAGAACTTTATTCTGTACAAACGTTAATTGAAAGGTTCAACAAGTCTCTTGTCAACTGCTTTGAGGAAACAGTTATTTCTAAAGATCTGTTCCAGTATCTTATAGTAGAACATCCTATTGTACCCACACTGAATGGTTTGCCGAAAATACATAAAAATCTTGTAACTCCAGCTTTTAGACCTATAGTAGCTGGAGGTGGATGGGTAACCGAACCGCCGTCCTTATATGTAGAAAGACATTTAAGACCCATTTTAGACAAGTATGCCATTGTTTTACATGGTACAGAACATTTCTTAAGTGATTTATACTCTTTTTTTTTTTTGAGAGTTATGTTGAAACTAGTAGAGAAATTATGGAAACATTTGATGTTATGTCTCTGTTTACGTTTATACCTAACCAAACAGGTCTTCCCTATGTAAAAAAAATTCTTAAAGAAGAAGGCTCTCTCACTGATGAAAAAAATAGAGTTTATTTGTTATCTTATAGAGCTGGTACTAGAATATATTTTTTTTATTTGAGAAGCAATATTACTTGCAGACTTCTGGCATAGCTATGGGCACGTCTTGTGCCAACAGCTATGTCAATATGGTCATGGCATACTGGGAAAATGCAAACATCTTAAATGATGAACAGTTTAATGTGCACGTGAAATTTTATCTGTGTTTTGTCGATGACATATATTTTTTGGAAAGGAGACCTTGAAAGTATAAATAATTTTCTAAGTGCTATAAATACAAGTACCCCCTTTCTTAAGTTCACGATGAAACATTCTTGCATTCATATAGATTTCCTTGAAGTAACCCTGTATAAAGGTATAGATGGAAAGCTGCATACTAAGAGATATAGAAAATCATGTTATACTCATAGTTATCTTAAACTTAATAGTATGCATCCACCACATATTTTTGAAAATGTGGTAAGAAGTCAACTTTTAAGAGTTTCTAGACTTCATGACCAGGAATAAGAATTTGAAACAACTATGTGTCTACTAGTATGAATTTTAGAGAATGTTGTTATAAACCTTTTGAAGTTAGTAAAGCATGTGAGAGGGTTACATCAGACAGACAAAGTAGTGGACATCCGTTTTTTTTCACATAAAGAAAACATAAGAAAGACTGCCCATAATAATCGCTATAGCAATGTAGCTTATTGTATGACGTTTAGTACTGACAGCATAGATATAAAAAATATTATTACAAACAATTGGCATATTTTATCTTCTGATCCTACTCTACATGAGCTTGTCAGTGCAGTTCCAAATTTTGTTTATATAAATAAAAAATCGTTGAAAAGGCAGCTCTGTTTTCCTAATACAAGTAAGTTAAGGCAATCTAGTATTAGAACAACTAGTTCTGGCACCTCTATCTGTGGCAAATGCACTTTTTGTAAATACATTGATGTATCTAATACTTTTATTCAACCAGACAATGGCAATCATTATGTTTTCAAAGTTAAAGCTAATTGTGACACTAAAAACTTAGTTTACCTAGCACAGTGTGTGACTTGTTCAAAATTTTATATAGGAAAAACTAAGAGGCAACTTAAGGAATGAATTAGAGATCATTAGTACTGTGCTAATAAGGGCCATAGTTATAGTGCCTTAGCTAAACACATTCTAGAGAAAGGCACTAACCACTGGTTCAGGTTTATGGCAGTAGAAGTAATCTATGAAAGTTTTAGGTTGGGTGATATAACTAATGTCACAGAATGAAAAGAATTAAGATGGAGTCTCAAATTATCAGCACATAGAGGTGCAGGCTTGAATGAATCAGTACATCTTAAGCCAGTTCTGAAAGAAAGAAAGCTTTTTAAATAGGTATCTTGCTATGTGTGTCTTTATGGCAATAACCTTCTATGGTTCCTGCCTTAAAAGAAAGCTGTGCCTTTAAAATTTTTATGGATATTGTATCTGCATGTTTTTTATTGGTAGATATTTAATTGAGTGTATTTTAAATATCTGAGATGTTGCTGTTTTTTGTATAGTCTGAAGAAGCGATTTTATCACAAAAGTGCTCACCTGTGTTCAAATAAAAGTCTGTTTGGATTTTATACTGCTCTTTGCCATTTGTTTTTTATTGGTTTGCTGTGGTGATGTGTTCTGCATTTTTGTTCATTTTATTTGGTTTGTGGTTGAACACAGCTTTGCAGTCAGCAGGACTTGTTTTATCATATAAAAGAAAAACAATGGTAATCTTTTTTTCATGCACTATATATATTTCCTTTTTAATATTCACTCCAACTTCACATACATTTTTCAGTTCCTTCCTTACCTTAAGAGCATTCCTCCTCCTGAACATTATTCTTCATGTATTGTTCCCAAAAAATTAATTTACTTTTATCTAATTTGCTCTTTCATTTTTTATGGTTCACACCTTGAGTTCTTTTATCTCTGTTTCAATATTCAGTACTTCAATGACAGCTGATTAAGATTTTGATTTCTATTTTCTAGTCATTGCTTTTTTGGCAGCTGGTAGCAAGAACATTAATGAAGCCTTACTATGTCTAGATAATTCAGAGCCTATGTCCCAGCTGTGACACCAGGGAAATACTGCCAGTCCAGCTATCTGGAATTTTGGAAATAATTATATGTCACTTGAAAATATTAATATGATTTATATAGAAATGTGATACAGTAAAATGTGATATTGATTTAAGAACTCAGAGAGAGAAAGATTGGCATTTTGTATTTTGTCTTGGACCTAGAAACATTCACTTAGCACTTCTGCCTGCATGTCGTTCTGCAAGTAAGTCTAGGGTACAGTGATACCTCTTAGATATAGCTAACAATATAGTAACAATTAGTTTAGATGTTTTCTGTATTTAATTGGGACTGTCCTGCAATGTTGTTTTAAAATATTTCCTGTGATTCTGAAGTCTGTAGTTACTGCAGTGATTGAGTATTGTCTTGTTCTTTTATAATTTATTATTAAATATATTTAAACCTTTTAATTGTGGCTGGTTTGTTTATAGATATTTTTAGCTCTTAGAGTACTTGCATATGTATTTCATGGCACTGTATAGGCCACTCCAATAACTTTAGTCTTGGTCACACTTACCATTTGGATAATGACATTACACAGTAGGATTGGGCACCCTTTGGTAAGAGCCTTATATTAGCTGATAGGTAAGGGTGGCTGGTGGCAGCTGATACTATCTTATAGTCTGGGCAGAAGGGGCATATCTAATAAATCTTTACCAGCCTTTCCCAGGTGTGTGTTTGTATATCAATCAAATCTCAAAGTGTGTGTGTCAGTTATGTGAGTAGGGACACAAAGCACTGGTTGGACAGAGAGGGTGCTGGAGGTCTTAGCTTGGCCACTCAGCTGACATCTTAACACTATAGCTATGCCAGTGGGGAGTCTTATTGGGGATTTGGAGAAAGAGGGAGAAATCAGCCTCAGAATTACTGTAATCTCTGTGTGCTCTTAAGGGAAATTGTACTTTACTGTGTGTGTACTTGTCATCCTCCCAATGTGTACATCCCTCACTGGTGCTAGTGGTAAGGATTGAGGCTCATTGATTACCGGGCAAGTGGATGGGTGTCACATAATAATTGTTGGCAGTGGTGGGATATCCACATCACATATTAATTGTTTGACAATGGTGAGTTAGCCACATCACATATTATTTGGCTTGTACAGGTGTGGATATTGAATTCCTGTAGCCTGTGTGCAGTGGTCACTGAAGGTGTTTGCACTCTCAATCAGCCATGCAGTGAACATTCAGAGTTCATATCACAATTGTTTTATTTCTTTTGTTAGCTTAGTTAGTCAGGGAGAGCAGGCAATCATGTCAGCAGAGGAGAATGGCAAACTGACAAGTAGCCAGTTGTCTGAGATGTGCCAGGCTAAAGGACTGGTGCATGCCAACCTGACTAAGGCAGACATGATTGCAGCTTTAGTCACAGCTGCATCACAGAATAGCAACCAGGAGGACAATCAGACTGACCGTGGAGATGTACAACTCTCAGAAAATGGTCAGCTCAACTTTTCCACAGAGGACTTAAAAATCTGTCTGGAGTTAGAGACTTGAGTTGGGGGCCAAGCATTTGGAAACAGAAGCAGCAGAGAGACAGAGACATCTGCAGGCTGAGGAGAATGAGAGGCAGAGGCAACATGAAAAGGAGATGTTGACTCTTCGCCAGAGGCATTGAGGTAATGGAGAAGGGAGTAACTGAACGCCAGAAGCAACAAAGGTCAGTAAATTTCTTCCATAATTTACAGAGGGGGATACTTTTGATAGTTTCATTCATATGTTTGAGAGGGTATGAAAACAGTATAATATTAACCAAGGGCTCTGGGTATGGTTCCTGACCCACTTACTCCATGGTAAAGCTGTAACTGTTTGTCCAAATTGCCCAATACTGATTGTTTAAATTATAATGTTGTAAAGAACTGTTTGTTAGAATGTTTTAAGTTAACACCTGAAGCTTATAGAAAAAAGTTTTGTGAGCATAGACACAAGGCAGATGAAAGTGTACTTATTTTCATAGGTGGGTGAGTGGATGTCAGGTCACCACTTTTGAAGGGCTGGCAGACCTTTAGGTGAGGGAACAAGCCCTTAGCACTTTGCCTGAGGACATGAGAATCTGGTTAGCTGATAGACAATGCAATACTGCAGATGAGTTGGGGAAGAAGGGAGACCTATACCAAGCAAGCAGGGCATCAGTGCACAGGAAAGGGACACACAGTGCTGCTCATGGGTCTAAGAGAACCCATGATTGGCAGTCCAGACTGCACCGACAGAGTCCATCAGTAGGGGAAGCCACTAATCCAGGTACATATCCAGGACCATGGGTTAAATGTTTTAAATGCAACCAGTGGGATCATGTAGCATATAGATGTCCATGGAGGCAAGGTGGGGAACAAAATATGGGAGAGCAAGTAAGTGGGAATGACAAAATGCCAACAATAGGTTGTCTTGAGACAACAAGGGTACCAAACTACCACAAGAGGTTATATCCTATCTTAGTGAATGGGAAAGAGGCCATGGCTAAGAGAGACACAGCCTCTGACGTAACCATTGTGAAGCCTGCAATGGTTACAGAGGAGCACTACATGCTTGGACAGTGTACTCCAGTTGGAGCTTTAGGAGGGACCCCATTCAAAATACCTTTGGCTAGTGTTCACCTTGACTGGGAGGGTAGAAATGGAAGCCAGCAAGTAGGTGTGTTTGAGGATATCCCTGCAGATGTCCTGATAGGGAATGATTTTGATAATGCAGTACAGTGTGTTCATGCAGTTACACACAGTCAGGCTTGGAGACAAGCATGTGTGTCTGGTAGCCTAGGGAGACCTAGACAGGCCACACACTTGCAGCCAGGACTAGTGAAGTGGTTACTTCAGAGGAGAGCTACCATGTAGCAGTGAGACTGAAGGTCACCCACAGCTGCTTGTGGTTACTGATGTTCCCTTGGACAGAGTGACTGCAAGGGCAGAGGAGAGTAGTAGTACCCAGGCTGACAGCGATGCACCACTGTCAGATGATACCGGACTTCCTGTGGAAGGGGAACTGGGAAGGTTTACAAAGAGAGTTGAGACAGGTTCAGCTCTCAGACCCTATATTACAAAGCCTGAGGGAGGTAGCTAGTGAGGCACCTGATTCTCAAGGGAAGGGGAAATCTGTATACTGGGACAAAGGGTTACTGTATAGATAGTGGACTCCTGGGGGGGGGGCTAGAAGTTGAGAGAATACAGCAGTTGGTAGTGCCCAGAGCCTACCATCTGGCACTTCTAGCCATAGCCCATGATATTCCCTTTGTAGGTCACATGGGCATAACACATACAAAGAGATATATTATGCAGAGCATTTATTGGCCTCAGATTTCCAGAGATGTAACAGGGCACTGCAGGACCTCTGAGCAGTGCCAAAAGGTAGGCAAGGCAGGAGACAAGATGAAAGCTCTTTTGATGCCTTGTTCTGTGATTAAGGAGTCATTTAAGAGGGTAGCTATGGATATTTTGGGGCCTCTGAGTTCCCCAAGTTCCACAAGGAAGCAATATATCCTAGTGGTAGTAGAGTATACTATTAGACACCCTGAGGCAGTGGCTCTGTCCTCCATTGAGGCAGAAAAGGTGGCAAATGCTTTGTTAGAGATTTTCAGCAGGGTAGGTTTCCCAAAAGAAATACTGACTGACAGAGGTGGCAGTTTCATGTCAGACCTGCTGGCTTGTCTGTGGAAGTACTGTGGGGTGAAGCACCTAAAGACCACTCCTACCATCCCCAGATTAATGGTCTTGATGAGAGGTTAAACTCTACACTCAAGACAATGCTACAGTCATTTGCCCCCACCAGTTTGCTTACAGAGAAATTCCCCAGGAATCCACAGGTGTTTCAACCTTTGAGTTGCTTTATGGGCATAGGGTGAGGGGACCTCTAGATTTGACTTGAGTGGGAGGGTGAGTGTGAATCTCACAAGAAGTCTGTTGTGGCATATATCCTAAACCTCTAGACAAGGTTCAGGGAACTCATTGGGCTTGGCCCAGGAGAACCTGGCAGAAGTCCAACAGCAGAAAAAGGTCTGGTATGACAGGAATGCTTGAGCTAGAGAATATGCTGTAGGGCAGCAAGTAATGGTTCTCATGCCTGTCAGACACAGCAAGCTACAGGTGGCTTGGGAGAGACCCTACAAGGTGGTAAGGAAGGTCAGTGATGTTAACTACATGGTAGAACTGCTAGGCAGGAGGCATGGGCACAAATTGTACCATGTTTACATGATGAAACCTTACCATGGCAGAGAGGCCCTTGTGCTAAGTATTTAAAGTACAAGGCAGGAGGAGTCTGAGGGGGATCTATGGCAAAAGGGAGCCAGCCAGTAAAATTCCAAATTACTATGGTGGAGCCTAGGATTGCAGGCATATAATGGGACAGTGTAGCATGGTACTAGGGTCAGCAATGCCAAGGAAGCTGGAATCTCAAGACAGGGAATGGGGTAAGGTATTCCCAGATGGGCTTAACCTTCTCAAGCAACATTTCTCAAGTGTCACTTGAAAAACTAACTTGAGTTTTTGGGGAGGGGAGAAATGTGACACCAGGGAAATACTGCCAGTGCAGCTATCTAGAATTTTGTAAATAATTATATGTCACTTGAAAATATTAATATAATTTATATAGAAATGTGACACTGCCAACCCAGCTATCTGGAATTTTGTAATCATTTTGTAAATAATCATATGTCATCTGTGAATAGTAATATGATTCATATGCGTGTCCTACAAATGTAAGAGAACTGTATGTTATGTACTGAGCTTCAAGAATGTAACCACAGTGTACCCTACCGGAAAAGAACTGGAAATGTATATAAACTATATACATGTGCAAATGTCTGTTTTAATAGTAGAAGCTGGAACATACAGAGTTAACTTGCAAAACTCTAAGAAAATAAATTGAAATTGTTTAACAATTGTGTTTATACCTCATTTTCACTGAAGGAGACAGGATGTCTAGAGGTAGAAGGTTCTTTCTTTTGTCTTGAAACAGAAATAATTACTAGGTTTAAAATGTAAAGTGTTTTACTGTTCTGTGACTTCCTAGCAGCTGCACATCTGAGAGATAAGTATTTTTAATACAGAGATGTTAGTATCTGGTTAGCCTGGGAACTGAAGGCAGGTGACAAAAAGTGATGTCCTCCAGGCAATTCCAGTGGTAAAACATGATATTGATTTAAATACGCTCAGAGAGAGAAAGATTGTCATTTTGTATCTTGTCTTGGACCTAGAAAAATTCACTCAGCACTTCTGCCTGCATGTTACTCTGTAAGTAAGTCTAGGGTACAATGATCTCTCTTAGATATGGATAGGAATATAGTAAAGAATAGTTTAGATGTTTTCTGTATTTATTTGAGACTGTCCTGCAATGTTTTTTTTTAAATATTTCATGTGATTCTGCACTCTGTAGTTACTGTGTTGATTGAGTATTGCCTTGTTCTTTTATTATTTATTATTAACTATATTTTAAACCTTTTAATTGTGGCTGGTTTGTTTATAGAGTACTTGCATATGTATTTGGTGACACTGTATAGGCCACTCCAATAGCCTTACTCTTGGTCACACTTACCATTTGGATAACAGTAACATTACACAGTAGGATTGGACACCCTTTGGTAAGGGCCTTATATTAGGTGATAAGTAAGCGTGGCTGGTGGCAGCTGATACTACCTTATAGTCTGGGCAAAAGGAGGCATAGCTAGTAAACCTGTGCCAGCCTTTTCCATGTGTGTGTGTGTGTGTGTGTATCAATGAAATCTCAAAGTGTGTGTGTGTGTGTGTGTGTGTGTGTGTGTGTGTGTGTGTGTGTGTGTGTGTGTGTGTGTGTTAGCTACTTGTGCAGGGACACGAAGCACTGGTTGGACAGAGAGGGTGCTGGAACTTGGCCATTTGGCTGAGATCTTAACACTATAGCTGTGCTAGTGGGGAGTCTTATTGGGGATCTGGAGAAAGAGAGAGAAACCAGCCCCAGACTGACTTTGATCTCTGTGTGCTAAGGGAAATTGTACTTTACTGTGTGTGTACTTGTCATCCTCCCAATGTGTATGTCCCTCATGGTGCTAGTGGTGAGGATTGAAGCTCCTTGATTACTGGGCCAGTGCAGGGATGTCACATCAGCTCAAAATAATCATTTCTTTAGTTACAGTGACTTGCTTTTCTGACTAATCTTAACTGTTCAACAATATCACTTCCCTCTTTCATACCCTTGAAATACCCTAAGGTTACTCTCTTTTAAATTACCTATCAAAACACTACTACTGCCCTCAAATATATCCTTTACTTTCTTCCCTACTTTTACAGAAGGAATACATTAATTGTCATCTACATATTTTTGTGCAATACTTCCCTGAACTGCAATGTGTAAAGTACAGTTGTGTAAAATCTTACCATAACAGTAGATGTCCTTCTCTTCACCGTTGCGGTATTCATTGCAACATTACAATTGGCGTCCCCTGCCAAGGGTGGCACCAAAGCCTTTAGATTATTTTAAGGTATGCTGGACATCACATATATGCTCCTTGCATAGCGTACGGCATAAAGTTGACATCTGGATGTACCATCCTCGAAACTGAGAGCCCCAGTAGAAACATGAGTCCAAGGAATAGAGAGGCAATCAGTACATCCAGAAGAGAAATGGAGGGAAGAATACTGCAATATTGAAGAGAAGTACATCTACCGTTATGGTAATTTTTCACAACTGTACTATGTCCTTCCATTTCACTGTTGCAGTATTCATTACAATAGGGAGAGTGCCAAAGTTCATGAAGAAACTTGGGAGGAGGAAGGACTAGCAGAGCCCTCTAGGAAGCCATGAAGGATGGCCCTAGCAAAACCAGCTCTAGCTCTGGAAAGTCCATCCAACTTGTAGTGCTTGGTAAAGGTATGCACAGAAGTCCAGGTAGCTGCTTCAAGCAATATGAAAACTCTTGAAAATAGCACCAGAAGCAGCCACAGCTGTAGTAGAATGAGCCTTAACAGAGGAAAGAAGGCTCTTACCATGAAAAAATAACAAAGAAGAAATAGTTTGTTTGGGCACAGCCAATCCTAATGTCCTAGAATAAAAGAAAACAAAGAGCTGACCAGATTTATGAAATGTCTTAGTCTTATCCAAATAAAATCTGAGTTGCCTATGCACATCCAAAGTGTGCCACAACTTCTCACTGGCATATTGTGGAGAAGGGAAAAAATTGGGCAAATGGAATAATCTGATCACCTTGGGCATCAAAGAAGGATTAGCATGAAGGGGACACCCTGCCCTTATGAAACACCAAAAAAGCAAGACAAGCCATAATGGCTTGAAGCTCAGACACCTGTCTGGTAGAAGTAAGGGCTAACAAAACTACAGTCTTCCAAGAGCAATGTTGCAAGGAAGCTGAGGCTGCAGGCTCAAAAGGAGCATGGGTCAATTTTTCTAAAACAAAATTAAGATACCAGAGAGGAGGAACAGGCTTCCTGGGATGCCTAATATGAAGGATACCTTTAAGAAATTGTTTAGCTTCAAATCTAGAAGCTAAAGGAGATAATAAAGGCAGACAAGCAGAGACAGCTGATAAGTGGGCCTTAACAGAATAGTAATCCAACCCAGCATTAAACAATTCACACAGGTAAGAGAGAGCCAAAGGAACATCCACAGAAATTGGATCCAGGTTATGAGAAAGACACCAAACAGAAAACCTCTTCTATCTGAATAAGTAGGATTTCCTAGTAGTGGGTTTCCTGGCCTCCTGCTGGACCGTAAGTATGTCCTCTGAAACAAAAAGTGTCTATAAGGAATGAAAATCATATCACACACAATGTAAGTTGAAGAGTTGACAGGTGGGGATGGATAAGTGATCACTTGTCTTGTGTGAGTAGGTCCACCCTGTGAGATAACTTGTGATAATTGTCCTTGGCTAAATGCAAGAAGAGGGAACCAATGCTGTCTTGGCCAAAAGGGAGTCACCAACAAGATTTTGGGAGCATCCTGTTGAATTCTGAAAAAGACTTTTGGAATGAACAGAAGGGGAGGGAAAGCATAAACAAACACCCCTCTTACAAGAAAAAGAGAGGGCGTCCACCTTTCACACCAGAGGTCCTTGGACTCTGGCACAAAAAAGAGGAAGTTGTCTGTTCAGAGGGGAGGCAAAAACACATTGCCATGAAGCATCCATTTGTGGGATTGGGTTATGGACCTGCTCAGAAAGCCTGCCGCAATCTTATGACCTGAAGGAATGTATACTGCCTGAGGAGTCACTTGGAACCAGATAACTAGTTCCCACACTAGGAGTGCCAACCGGCAAAGGGGAAAAGACCTTGTCCTCCCATTTGTTGACATACCATATCACTGTGGTATTGTCTGTAAACACCTTGAGAGGTCCTGTTTTCTCCTTGACACTGATGCAATCTTTTTGTTGATGAGGCGACCAGTCTCTCTGCACCTTTAAAGAGCTGAAAGCTGCTCTCCATTCCACATCTGGGGCATCTGTGAACAGCTCTTGAAAGGGAAGGGGTGGATGAAAAGGGGGCCCTGGATTGAGAGTCAACTGCTGAATCCATGGAAGAAGAGGAACTAAAAAACTGAGTGGATGAGAATGCTGAAGCCAAACTGACTTGGAAACCACTGAAGTTTTCTTGTGTGGAATTTGGCAAAAGGGAGCATAGGAATAGTGGAAGCCATCAACTCCAGAGCTCTCAGAAATTCCCTTGCCATTACTGAGGTCAGATGAAGAAGGGACTGAAAAAAGAGAATGAGAGATTGGGCCTTTGGATGAGGCAGAGATGCCAGCATAGGAACAGTGTGGATCCGGAACCCCAGAAAGATCTGAGGAGTAGTCAGAAATGACATTTTGAAATTTATAGTGAACCCAAGGCTCTGCAGAAGGAAGATTGCAAAAAGAAATTTTGCAACAAAGTCTTTGGACAGGATGCCTGAAACAGGAGGTCATCCACGCAGGGAAATACTTGGATCCCACTCAGCCTGCAAAAAGCAATCACAGGAGGGAGGCATTTGGTGAACACCCTTGGGGCAGTAGAAAGGCCAAAGGGCAAAGCAGAAAACTGAAAATGCCAGGAAGCCACAGAGAAATGTAAAAACATCTTAAAAAGGGGATGAACTGGGATATGGAGATAAGCATCCTTGAGATTCTGAGACACCATTTACGTCTGAGGAAACAAAAGGGAACAAAATCTGAAGGGACAACATTCAAAAGAGGGAACCTTCAGAAATGTATTTAGATGAAAGATGTCTAAAACCCGTCTTCAAGTATTCTCTTTCCTGGATACTAGGAGAATTCTGGAGCACCCCCCTTCCCTTTAGGAAACTGGGACTTCTTGAATAGTACAAAGAAACACCAAAACACCCAAACTGGCTTCTACATAGGAACCACAAATACCAACAGATATATTTCAGCATTCAGTTTATTCTGTTAACTCGGCCTTTCAGCTTCTAGGCAAAAATCCTAAACCTTCTGAAATTTGTTGCTTAGTTGGAATCCATACAGATAAATTTAAATCATTTCTTGATAAATTGCCTTTCCAGTCTTTCTTCTCAATCTTTTCTGACCTCCTCTTATAGTTATCATGCAATCATTTACATGCCCTACTAATTACTCCTTTTTTATCAGCTTCTTCTGTTCTAGACTCAACAGAACAGATCTTTCACTCTGCTCTTCTCTATATACATCTATACATATATATATATATATATATATATATATATATATATATATATATATATATATATATATATATATATATATATATATATATGGGTTTACTAGACAATCTTGAAATACTGAAATGTTGAATTTCAGTATTTCGAGACTGAATAGTCAAAAGTGCAGTTACGCGAAACTGCACTATCAAAAATGTGGAAATGTCAAATTTGCTGTTGTGGTGTCACGTTCATGATGTGTGGTGCGGTTTGTGGATTTAGCTGGGGATTCAGGTAAGTGGTGTTTATGTAAGGGTATTGGGTATGGATTTTAGTGTGTGTGAGTGTGTGTAGTGGTAGTTTTTGTGTGTTTGTGTGTTTAGTGCGACCATGGAGTTAGTATATATAAGTAGGGGTTGTGTGGGAGGTGCAGCCCCCCATATGGGGGTGAAGGGGAGCTTGCCACCCTGCTTATAGGTAGGGTAGATGTGTTTGTATGTTGGGCAGCCATGGTGGTGCAGCGGTTAGCGTTTTTGCCTCACAGCAAGAGGTTCTCCAGTTCGATTCTTGGCTGGGGTACCTTCTGTGCGGAGTCTGCATGTCCTCCCTGTGGTCGCATGGGTTTCCTCTGGGTGCTCCGGTTTCCTCCCACATCCCAAAGACATGCTGTAGGTGGATTAGACACTCTAAAAGTGGCCCTAGGAATGAGTGTGTGCATGTGTGTGCCTTCTGTGGAAGTTGGGCGCCGGGCTGGCAACTCGACATCGTAAAACTCTACTGCCAATCATGAGTGGACAGGTGATCTGCTGTAGCGACCCCTGACCGTGAAAAGCCAAAAGAAGAAGGTGTGTTTGTATGTTATGTTGTGTTTGTGTTTGTTGTTTTGTAGTTAGGTAGGTGTGTGTGTGTGTGGTCGCGATTGCGGTTTTCGTGGTTGTGGGTTTTCGGGTATGTGGAATTTCGACTATTCAGTCTCAAAATACTGAAATTCGACATTTCAGTATTTATATATATATATATATATATATATATATATATATATATATATATATCTATATATATATATATATATATATATATATATATATATATATATATATATATACATACACACATGGGTCAACTTCTGAGTCTCAAAATACTGAAATTTTGAATTTCAGTATCTCAAGACCAGAATAACGAACATTCAGAAACACGAAAACTCACAACACCAACGTGCACAGTATGAAAAAAAAATACAAGTAAACATCCAACCTTCCTCGACATAAAATCAAAAAACACTAAGAAACTCATAACAAATAACACTACCAAACGTTTTTGCAAGTGGACAAGACCCCTCACACCCCCACTACTTATATATACCAACTCCGAGGTCACACTAACATGAAAAAAACAATATACCTACTGTTACGTGTCCTACACTCCCATTGTACACTGTCATACCTGCACCCACTAGTAACACACACACACTACACATGCACAAAAAAGTCACCACTTTCAACACTAACACACACACGCTCTCACCTACCTACCCCACCCTACTCCTAACACATTCCTAAAAATTGTAAAATAACAAATTTCTACCCCAAACCCTCAAACAGTAACAACCTACCTGAATCTCCGCATATAACCACACATTGATCACTATGTCTAAAGACCAGACCACACTGCACCTTAAAGAGACAGCAAACAATAAAAATCATGCCACACCACAACTACCGCGGGTTTGGTAAACTACGATTCATCAAAATGCATTTTTGAATAACTGCACTTTTGGTATTCTGGTCTCAGAATACTGAAATTCAAAATTTCTGTATTTTGAGTTTCAGAAGTGGACCTATACATATATATATATATATATATATATATATATATATATATATATATATATATATGGGTCTACCTGAGATGGTCAACAGGCCATATGATCGACACTCATTTGGTCGACAGTTCATTTGGTCGACAAGCATGCCCCACCCCCCCCCAACTATATATAACAACTCCAGGGTCGCACAACATTGGGGAGGGGGGCAAATATGCTTGTCGACCAAATAAACTGTCGACCAAATGAGTGTCGATCATATGGCCTGTCGACCATCTCAGGTAGACCCATATATATATATATATATATATTATATATATATAGATCTAGGACATTTGCTCGAGTGAGCAAACGTCCAAATCCATAATAACCGAAAACACTTTAATGAAAGAGCTTTCATCGAAAAAGCGCTTTCGTTAAAGCATGTTACAAAAAAAAAAATAAAACACTACATTTACATTTTAGCAGGGGGGGGCTCAGCCCCCCCTTCCCCCCCCACACACCCCTACTTTAATATTCTCCCTCCGAGACTGCACTACAGGGGGGAAAAAGGAAATTTCCCTTACCCGCACTGTAGTACAGCCTCAGCAACAGACATACTTACGTGAAAGTGCTTCTTCGGTGAAAAGCACTTTCGGTTATGTATGCTTGGCCGTTTGGGTATATATATATATATATATATATATATATATATATATATATATATATATATATATATATATATATATATATATATATCAGTCTTCTGTATCTTGAATATTTATTAACAGCAGCTTTATCGTGAGCTATAACACAGCCTGCAGTATTACCTAGTTGAACAATCACTTGCATCAGGATTGATTTGAACATCATTTTTGATGCTTCCAGTCTGACTCGTCAAGTTACACCTGGACAAGCTTAAAACTGGAAGAAAACAGTTGGTTGTAACCTCATCCAGATAAAAAAGAAGAAAGAAACCATGTACCCTGACACTCCACGTGAGGGAGCAAGTCTGTCACACTCCCCGAAATTACATATGCCTGCTAATGGTAGACTACCACAGAAGAAGTAAGACCAACAGTAAGGAAAATAAAGTCAGGGAAAGCAGCAGGCTGAGGTGAATTCATGAAGATATGATCAATATTTTGAGTGAGTTAAGGAAGAAATAGATCCAGAGTGTACTTATAACAGTATGGAAAGAAAGATGTACCCCAGGTGACAAGAGAATAAACATTATAGTGGCGGTATAGAAGAACAAAGGGGATACTCACAACTGTGGGGATTATATAGGTATTAAACTCGTCACACTGCATGGAAGTTGTGGACTGGGTGATTGTTAAACAAATATGCAGAGTAGTAGGAAATAAGATGAGAGATGTGCCGTTCTTATGCAGCTCAGGATGCAGCACAATCTACCTAATGTTTGCAGTGAGACATTTAATTGAGAAGAAGCTGGAGGCAAGGAAAGACTTCAACAAGGTAGGCATTTCCAGGACTTACAAAAAGCATATGACAAGGGCCAAAAAAAGTTCATTTGGGCAATCCTTACTATGGTTTGAAGTCTTGGAAACACTGGTAGAATTAATGCAGGCTAAGTATAAGGACAAACAGAGGAGTTCCCAGTGGGAGTTGGTCACAGCTCATTGCTGTTTATACTGGTGAAGGAATACTTTAACAGGCAGATCAGAGCAGAACAATCAACAAAGTTGCTCTATATGAATGCTGTGGCATTATATGTGAATGCTGTGGCATTGTTTGTGGATGCTGTGGCATTATATGTGGATGCTGTGGCATTACAAGCAGATGCTGAACAAAAATGTTAGCAAATGAGAAGTTAAGGAAATGTAAAACTGAGCGTACATGAGAGAGATAAAAATGAATACAAACAAGACAGTTGTCATAGCAGCAAATGGAAAAAAATCAAAAGAAGTTGAAAAGTGAGACAGAAGGGATAACAGTTGAACAGGTTAAAGCTTCTAGTATCTTCAGGATTGGTTGAGGAAAAAGCCATTTCATACTGAGCTAATCGGAGGAAGTCAGAGGAAAGGCTCTGATCTAACGAATCTGAGACATATAACATTAAGTATCCTGTTTTTTGCTTATTTCTGAGTTATTTATAACACTTTTATTTTACTCACTGTGTGTGAGGTATTTAGTAGAATTTTCTACAATTGTTAAGCATCTGGTTGGGTTTGTTTGTTCTGATTTTTGTTTCCCACCCTGCCTCCCTCTTGGTATCCCGTTTTTATACTTGGTGGCTTTGCAGTTGCCTGCCCCTACTGTAAATTTGATCTGGGACACTCTTCCCAGTCTAGTGTCATTACCTTATTCTACCTATTCCAGGGAGAACATTTGAGAAGGCCAACCCAGTTAGCTTCTGCTCCTCCTTTCCCCTTTCCACTTTACAAAAAAAAAAAAAATGTTTCTAAGCTTGTTTCATGCCTTTCCTATAAGTTGTCTAGTCCAGATACAGATTTGCTGTATCCAGGACTGTTTGTAAGCTTCTGAGCCCCGAAGCCTTTCTATGTTGAAGGGAAGCCTTCTAGCTTAATCTTGTTTCTTAGAACTAGCCAGTTTTCTAGTTTCAGCACTCAAATCTGTTTCTTTGAGCTCAGCACTTGTTCAGAACTCATTGTAGACACTAAATAAGCTACAAATTACTACAGCACTCAACTTTCCTCACTTGTCTAGAGGAAAACAGGTTTTAGTACTTAATAAATAAGCACCTATCCAGGCATGTCTAAGGGTCAGCTCCCGATGTTTTCTCCTGTCTACCTGATGAATCTGGGCATCTTGGGGCAATGCAGAAATTGCCTCATGTACACAGACAACCCTCTCATCCTACCACCCAACACTACAACCTGTGAGAGATGCACTTATATAACCAAACTGGAAGCAAAGCTCTCTTCACCCAAGACTGGACTAAACAGTCAAGAGGAGAAGGTAAACACTTGCACCACACCACACTCATCACGTAGTCCCTCAAAACCTACACCACCAAAACACACACATAGAAACACAAAACACACACCTACATTCGTGGAGACTCTCAAAAAAAATCTACCCAAGCAACAGGGACCTCCAAAGCAAAAACGTAAGCAACCTCCACCCCCCAACACAACCCAAATGACACATAGCCCACAAACTCAGTGTGCCACTCAACCACAGCCCATAAGGCATAACAACGTACCTAACACTCTAGTCATAGGTGACTCTATAGTCAGGCACACTGATGTTCCACTCACCAGGCTAAACAAGGAGAAAGTCACTGTCAGCTGCCTGTCAGGTGCCAGGATCCGCCACATAACACATGCACTCAGGTCACTCCACAGCAAGTACAAATATGACTCTGTCATTGTCCATGTTGGTGTGAATGACCTGAGATGTACCTCCCTGGACTACATGAAAAGAGACATGGAGGAGCTTTCTGATCTTGTAGCCCAGGCAGGTATGACCCTAGCCCTGAGTAGCATCCTGCCATCACCCAGAATGATACCACAGTACAAGGACAAAATTATTGACTTCAACAATTGGCTAAGCTTCTGGTGTCATTCTAAGGGGAACCAGTATCTGTCTGCCTGGGATGACATGATCGGCAAACCATGATGTTTTGCCAGAGATGGCCTGCACCTGTCGCCCTTGGGATTCGGGATACTGGCTAAGGCTCTTGCCCCCCCTATAGTGCCTTTTTTAGGCAAGATTCAAATGACAAACTCACCACCATAACAGGTACAAGCAAGCAAAATCTGAGGGTAATGCTACTCAATGCTAGAAATCTAAACCTCAAAATGCACTCACTCGAGGCACTCCTTAAAATGGAGAACATTAACATCTGTGCAGTGACAGAGACCTGGTTCAAGGCTCCAGAGAGCACCCCTGCATTACCAGGCTATAATTCATACCACACCTTTCGGCCACCTAACTTGTACCAAAGCACTAAAGGCAGAGGCGTGTCAATATTCATTAAGGATATCCACACCTCCAGGCTAGTTGCTCAGCATAATGCATCTGAGATTATCCAAGTGCAGCTAACTCTGAGCAAGACCGCAATGCAAATTATAGCTTGCTACAGATCCCCCACCATGCCCCAGGATTCCCACTTCTCATTTCTTGATACACTGGAAAATATTAGGGTACAGCCTAACACCCTAATAATGGGTGATTTCAACTACCCCATCATTAACTGGGAAGACTCCTCATGTACCAACTCTTGTGCTCAACGTTTTCTGGAATTCATAAATTCTAATGCCTTGGATCAACTTATCCACACCCCCACCAGGGACAGCAATATCTTAGACCTGGTCATTACCAACATGGGGAACCGGTATTCCACACCAGAGGTCAATTCCTCGTTGGTCAGATCTGACCACAACCAAATCATCCTAGACATCCACATCCCAGCCCCACACCCCATTAGGGAAACCACCGTAAAAAATTTCTCCAAAGCCAACTTCACGCTTCTTAAGACAGAAGTGGCAAACTTCACGACACCCTTGCTGATGGACAGTAGAGATACGACTGCTGAATCCTATACAACTGCACTTTATAAGCACTTACACAAGTGCATGGATCGTGCAATCCCTAACAGAACCAAGATGCTATCCTCCAAAAAAAGGAAGCCAATTGGGTGGTCCCCTGCTATAAACAAACTCTACAACAGAAGAAAGAAACTGTTGCAAAAAAGAATAAAATCCCATGATTGGAGGAACTCTGTGGTCAGCCTCAGTACGAAGCTGAGATCCCTCATAAAATCCTCCAAAGCTAGTTACGAAAACAAAATCACCACTGATTCTAAAAACAACCACAAAGCATTCTAGAGCTATGTCAAGAATCTCAATGGCAACACTCAGATATGCTCTGAGTTACAGCACAATGGCACTAAATATACAGAACCAACTGATATTGCCAACATCCTGGCAGATAGGTTCAGTGCTAACTTTACCCCTCTCTCATCCACTAAAGGGTCCATCTCTATACCGGAAGAATGCAAAGTACCTGTAATCACAGCTGCACAGGTAAAAAATACACTCTCCAAAGCCAAGAACACAGCATCCATGGGACCTGACAACATCCCAGGCTGCATTCTACATGAACTACAGAATGAACTGGCACCCACCTAGGTACCATGTTCAATCACAGCCTCACCTCAGGCTTTGTGCCCACTGAATGGTGCACAGCAACGGTTATCCCACTCCACAAAGGGGGAGCCACCATGGACCCCGGGAACTACCCGCCCCATTAGCCTGACGAGCCTGGTCTGCAAGGCTATGGAGCGTATCATCATGGAACTTATAAACAATGACATTGGTAATCTCCAAACTCTGGACTCTACCCAGTTTGGATTTGTAAAAGGCAGATCATGTCTCCTAAACCTGATAGACTTCTTTCAAGCAGTCACCAAAGCTGTAGATGAGGGTAAGGTGGTACACACAGCCTATCTAGATCTCACCAAGGCTTTTGACACCATCCCCCACTCTGGAATCATAGACAAACTCACTAAACTAGGTATAAATCCCTATGTCACAAGATGGGTTGCCAACTGCCTCACTGACCAAACACACACACTGTGACAGTAGCAGACTCTAAATCCAACTTCAGACCAGTGACAAGTGGAGTACCACAGGGTTCAGTCCTAGGTCCTTTCCCATTTGGTATCTACTTCTCTGAAGTACAGGCTAACACAGAAGGTCTTTGGCTAACAAAGTTTGCAGATGACTGCAAACTAGGAGCCATAATCAAATCTCCTAACGATGTGGACATCCTACAGAAGGGCCTCACTGAGACAGATGCCTGGTGTCAAAGCCATGGCCTCAAGCTCAATGCCAAAAAGTGCATTGTCATCCCTTTTGGTAAAAACTCTGTACCCATACACTACCACATAGGCGGTAGTCTACTTAACACCAAAAGTGTAATAAGAGACCTTGGGACACAGGTGGACAGTAGTCTCTCCTTTGATAATCACATTGCCACAGTAGTCAGGAAATCCTTCTACATGGCACACCTCATCACAAAAGGTTTCTCATCCAGGAAAAAAGAGGTCATTGTTCCCCTATCACTCATTAGACCCATTATAGAGTACAATGCCCCTTTTGGTATGTACCTCACAAAACATCTACAACAACTGGAAAGGCCACATAAATACCTCACAAAGAGAATTACCGGCCTCAAACAGATGCCCTGTGCAGACCGTCTCAAAAAAACTCCAACTTTACTCTGTCACATATCGCCTACTCAGAGGCGATCTCTGCCTAACATACAAAGCTATGTCAAACCCAGAGCTGTCAGACATGCTCCATGTAAAGAAATCCCAGTCCCTCCAAGCTACACGCTCTAGGGACCTAAACCTTGTCACCACAATAAACAGAACATGCTGGAAGGATAGATTCCTGTCTCAGAGACTTCCCAAACTCTGGAACAAACTACCTATCTATATCAAACAAAGCTCCTCATTAGCACTCTTCAAGAAAAATCTTGATGATTGGATGGGAGATAGGAAATTCACCTGGGGATCACGTTTGTGGCTCTGCTTGACAGGGGCACAGGAAAATAATTTTCTTGGATGGCAAAAGCCAAGGTACCATTTGGCTAGGCTTATATAGGCTCTAGGGCCAATAGCTTAGTACTTAAAAAAAAAATGTCTGAATGAGGAGGTCAAAGCTAGAATCAGGAAGGCTACAGCTAACTGACACAAAGTATCAGGGTAGTAGTGTGTGACAGAAGAATGCCAAAGTATCTGAAAAGCAAGGTGTACAAAACAGAGATGCAACCAGTATTACTGTATGGTGATAGAGAATAAGTGCCTGAGACAGGTGGTAGGATGCACACTGTGCGACATACAAAGAAATGAGGACATCAGAGTAGAAGCCAAAGTAGCTCCAATTGCAGAGATGGTCAAAGAAAATGGATTGCAGTGGTTCAGTCATATGCACAGGAAAGATGAAGATAACCTGGTGTAGAAAATTTGGGAGAGACAGGAAGAAGGTAAGAGGAAAGAAGGACACTGTGCTTCCCAGGATGTGGAGCGCTAAATCTGGTTGTAGTGTACCACAGTGTAGAGGTCACATGGCTGAAGCTCTTAGTGCATAACCTTCAAAATTAATGCATGTAGAACTACACAAAGAACTTAGCCATGTGACAACTTGGTACAATACAATATTGTCTATAATCATATATAGACACAAGCAACACTATTATGCCATGCCCATGTGTGTAATGTATTACAGTGAACATGAGGAACGGTATCAAACCAGGATAGATGTGAAAACGTAGGGGCAACAATGTTATACAATTATTTCCTCATATAAAGTACTACAAATGGATTTTGATGGCATAATTTTGGCATTAATAAGCTAGCAAAGATGCAGATAAATAGAAAATAAATGCAATACATGTAATCAGCTTGGTATACAATATGTTGTTGGATACATCCCAGAGCAGAGGTAACAACTATGTAGGATGCAATACACAGCACATTATGAACAGTCATGATTGCATCCTAAATGGGAAAGGAAGGTAATATAAAATGAACACATTTATTCCTCTGCAACTTACTGTATATACATGCATGCTACATGTACATTGAGTGGTTAATAAATGCTACTCATGTATGGATGTACTTTGATTACATGCATGTTACAACATAGGGATCTTACACACACTTTTCCAGTCACTGTATCATGTTATTGGTTAACCTGACATTTCTTTCCTAGATGGTAGCTTCTGCATACTTCTGAATGAACCTCATTTACTGCTACAGCATGGAACAGTGCAGAATAGGTATGGTTGAGGCTAGTGAGGTATGACATAGTGTGGAATATTAAATGTCACTAAATGTTAGAACTACTTTGCCATGTCTGAAACTGTATATGCATTTTCTGGTTTAAGTCCAACATATAGTGAGACCTACAGTGACACCTACGTGTGTCTCAGTACACCACAAATTAAAAGCTGCTTACAGCTGCATGCACTTTATTGATAAATGTAGGAGTGAATTCCATGGAGATGTATACCACTGTGAGGCTTTTACTTTATGCTGTTACTACAGGCCCCAAACAGAAATGTGTTTAGAGCTATATCATGCTAGAGGTATTCATACTTCTGTACATGCTATGAAGGTTTCTTGTATATTACTGTTGAGAGCAAACACTTGTGACATTGTATACAACATTATTTTTTCTAGTATTTTTACACAGTGGCTCTGGTTGCAGAAATCAGTAATAGTCATCATAGCATTCCCTAGAGACTACTGCATGGTCACCATAATAGCATGAAATGTTATCATTGTAGTCCCCAGTAGCAGTAATGGTTATATTAATGTTAAGTGCCAACAACCCTGTATAGGACTGCCATCGCAATGTAATATACTAGTAATGTAGCCCAAGCAATGTAAATGACCATGACAGATGTTTCCTAGCCACCAGTACTCCTATGTACCATTGCAACATATAGCACATTGGCGTTAGTGGAGCATTGTTTATACTATGTTCCACTGCAGACCAAGTCTGTGCATCATCATCATCATCATCATCATCATCATCTTTATGAATACCCTGTGTATATCTTTACTCAACGTATTTTATATGTACATTATACTGTGCTGGGAATATTAACACTGCAAAACATAGGATTATGACTGGATCTCCATTTATAACTGGATTATTATATGTTCGAGACATGGATGCCAAGAAATTTACCTCAAGAGTGAAGCTTGAGAAGTGATTTTTGGTATAAATGCTGAGAAAACATAACAAAGGTTATAAATGGTGACCAATCATAATTCTTTTAGCTTTATCTGCTTCATGAACTACCATTTACAGAAAAAAGTATACAAGCACAAAGTGTTTTACCAGCTTTGAAAACCAATAAGTCACCAAAACACTTAGTACTGTTAGACAGACATCAGCATACCTGTAAGCATCTTTGCTTTAAGAATTCTGGACAAATACAAAAATGACATGGGGACAAAAACTCAAAATCAGGGACATTTTTAAAATATTGTTCTAATTCACTTAAAAGTTAATAGTACATGTTTGCATTAGCACGTATTTTCTGAGCAATAAGAACAAAACTGCAATGTGCAGCATTATTGACTGACTGACTGACTGTAATTCTCAATGATTTACCAGAGTATCAAAAATTTTATGAAACAGGGAAAAACATAAGGTAAAATCATGGATGTTCTGTAAAATCAGGAATAGCTGACAGATACAGTAGGAATAAATTAAGCGTCCATCTGAAAAAAGGTATAACGGCTATTAAAAGCTGTTAGACACTTTATTCTGCCACACCTTTGTTTATGTGTGTGGTATAATGAACGTCTAACAGCTTTTAAAGGCCGTTTTACCTACTGTCGTTGTTTGCTGTCTGGCACTGTCCCTATTATGAGAACTAATCATCACACCACTTAGGGGCGCATAACAAACTTTTGTTAACCACCTCTAATTTCTATTACATCTCATGCTGAGAAGCACTTAAAAGTTTAGTTTTTTCCACTGATGTTGGGGCATAATCATGGTGCTCCATGCTTGTAAACACAGCTTCTCATATGGTAGCTCATGCACTGAACAACTGATTACAACCCATATGCAATTTCATGTGCATGCCATAGGAGCAAGTAAGATTTCAAAATACTTAATACATATGCTTTGCTACATATATCAACTTAACATACACATTATGCAGGTGTTTACTGCCTTGTTATTCTTCTCTTCTGGAACAAATTGTTCTAGAAGGTAGACACAAGTATACTCTTATGTAGTTGGAGAGGAAATGCAAAATAGACCTTTTGTGGACATTTATTTCATGTGAAAGTCACAGCTTTTGTCAAAGTTGCTTCAGAGATGTTATGGTTTGACATATGGGCCTATACATGGCTTCAGTTTACTGCTATCACATCTCCAGAAACTGAGAACGGTTGATGATCTTAGATTCACTGCTGCAGTATTCTAAATTAGATGGGATTCCCTGCTGTGGAAGCCAAACATCCAGCAAGTCTTCCAAAGACTTCTGAATTTAAAAGGTATGCTGAATGCCACCATATGCTCCGTGCATAACGTAGGGCATAAAGGTGCAGGATATATTTTAGCTGATACTCGCAGAAATCTATGTAACGATGCACACCATCAGCTACAAATGTGTCAAGGATGCCTGGTACATTGCCTTTGATAATGTATTACTTGAACAGATGTTGGTCTCTCCAGATACAAATTACCGTGCTGTGAGACCTGGAACTAAAATGCTTGTGTCACACTGGAGTTTAGCACAAGACATTGTCTCAGAATGAGAAATGATGGTAATACTAGATGACTTTTTGCACATTTGTAAGCTATGCATTGTAGAGCTGTATTTGCAGGATCTCAGCAAATGAAAAAAAAACAGTAGCAC
The DNA here is from genome assembly GCF_019279795.1 of Protopterus annectens. Taxonomy (NCBI): domain Eukaryota; kingdom Metazoa; phylum Chordata; order Ceratodontiformes; family Protopteridae; genus Protopterus; species Protopterus annectens. Next base: position 197,105,632 of record NC_056731.1, read on the forward strand.
AGTTGTAAGATATACACTGTAGAGCTGTACTTGCAGGATCTCAGCCAATGAATAAACAACAAAGAACAATTACATGACTGACAAAGGGTGTAAAGGACTGTAAGAATGCTTAGAGTGCTTCTATCAACAGACGAGTTAGAGTGATGTGTTGGTCAGCTATTACACCAAATATGATATTTCTTAGAGAGGAAAGCAGCTAGAAGGAGAGGATAGTGGCTACTATTGACAAGAGAATCCCTGCGTGTCATCATCATCATCACCATCGCCATTAGCTTACTCCACCTCATTGACATCTGTCACAGTGCAGCATGCCATAGCATTATACTGTTGATGTGAGTCACTAGAATGTAAGTGCTGACTATGAGGATTGTTGATCTAGAGGCTTCATGAATAATCCAGTTATTCAATGTACAGTCCATACTGTGTGACTAGCATATGCTGTATTCCTTATCTCATTGCAATAGCTACCTGTGCCATGAATAAACTATATTCCTTCCTGGAGAATAATGGTAGTCTCTACTCTATATTTCAACTGACCATACTAATTACAATGGCACGAGAGGCAGCATGTCCTCCAGGCTCTCATATTAACAACATAATACAATACAGTATTTTTTCTTGGGTTGACTTATCTTACTCCTTGTCTTCTAGAGTAAATACTCCTTGTCTGGGATACTCCTTTCTTTCATAATAAATACAAAACTATGTGCTGTCTATGATCACCTATCTTATACTAATAAATGCACTGCTCAGTGTGTCCAGGGTCCTCCTACATAACACCTCTCAGTCTCAACATGTAGGTCTGTCAGCCCTAAGTGGAACTGGCACATCAGAATAAGCCACACAATGCGATTTTATGAAAATATTGCTTATGCAGGAAAAGATGAATGCCACTGTGTCAGCACGATGCCTATTCATTGTACAAAAACTTTGTGGTCATATGCAGACAGAACAGACGCAAGTTAAAAAAAATCCACTGCTATGAAATAAGGGTCAAATTCAACAGTACCCAGTGATGCATAGACCTTTTGCCCTGTCTTGACCTGGCAAAAGTACATTTCGAAAGTGGGTACTGTGTGTTAGTGAAGTTGGAGCCACATTGCAGAGTTGTACATTTTCTTCTGTAGCATGACTTATAAATCAGATTATTTTTATTACTTTTTAAAAGAAATATGTAAAATAAGAAGTTGAAAAATGTGTTGTATTAATTAAGTGAAAAGAAAGAAAAAGAAAAGAAGAAATATATTCTCAAAATGCATGCAGTCAAGCCAGAGCCATGGCATAGATGTATAAAGGCCAGTGTACCAGACAACCAGCATTCAATTAGCTGCTTGGGTGGCTGAGGCACTGATAGGGAGGGATGGGTGTGCCCATTGGGAAGCATTCATTTGTGACACTCCCTGAGGTGATGTGCGGTCCACAGAGTGGAGTAGCCTTTGGGTGTTTCTGATGAATACAGGGGTGCAGGGGTAGAGAAATGTGTAGGTCATAACCCCCCTCAGCAACAGAAGCAATTGACAGCACTGCCCCAGGGGACCTTCAAGATCCAAACTAGCCACTGGTCATTCAGAGAAGAGGCGACGAGGTAGAGTAACAGGTAGACCCTGTGATGGAAAAAGGCACTAGAATGGCTGGAATGAATGAAGCAGGCAGGAGGAGAAAAATGCATGAAGTCCAGTAGAAGTCATCATCGTTCATTCGACTGAAAGGAGAGTAGTAAGGGTTGATGCTAATAGTTTAAAATACACCATTTGGTGGCACTTGATACTAAAGAACAAAGTTTCAGTTATAAATTAGAAAGAGTGGACCAAGAATGCAGACCACAATACATTTTTTTTTGTGCAAAGCCAATGTTGCTTTTCTTATTTGTCCTGTTATTTCTTTTGTCTTTGTCCCTTATATTTGACTAGCATGGCAACCATACCATACACATTTACATGTTCTAGTACAACCATACCATACACATTTACATGTTCTAGTACTACCATACCATACACATTTACATGTTCTAGTACAACCATACCATACACATTTACATGTTCTAGTACAACCATACGTATGCCAACAGAGAGAAGAGAAATTGACAACTTGAATATGTCTCAGTTTTTTATGTAAAAATATCATTTTGAAATGCCTGACTTGTTAGAGGATGAAAGAACCTAATGGATGTGTTTCGTATACTCTTGAAGTTGTTGAAAGTGATGGTGTATGTTAGTACTTCTTACTGTTTTTAATTAAGATGAACCTGAGAAGGAAGGTGTTGTGTAATAGGTTTATAAATTCTGCTTAGCTTTGTGAGTGTGCATGTGAATGTGTAGTGTGGAAGAACTACAGTGGCAGGGATAGCCAGCTGGCAGTCTAAACCTTAGTTCAAGATGATTGTCACTTCTGAAGTGACAGCCCAACCCCATGTGAACAAAAAAAAGATAAAAAGGGATTGTGGATGGATAGATGAATGTACAGATAAATTCCCAGTGACTGGAAGTTAGAGGTCTGAGTTGCATACAGTGAATTAAAGTGTTTTAACAACTTGGAGCTTGGAGGAAAGTGTATTATCATCAAAAGGCAAAGCACAAAAATGTGAGGTAACTTGCAGCTGGAACAGCCTTGACTCATGTGAATCCAATCAGTAAATAGCTCTATCAAGCTTTTGTGTGATAAGATTTTTTTGTACCGTGCAAAGTTTTCATTAGTGGCAGATAACTCCAATAAAACTGTGTATGCTTAAGTATCCTTTTATTATTATTTTTTTTAAAAATGCAAGAGGCTGTTTACATTTAGACGGGTTGCAAGACTGCTTAAATAGAGTCCCCAGTTTAATGATCCAGTTTCCTCAAAAATGACTGAAAAGTAACTAGGAAGAGTATATTTCAAGTATATAGAGTTACCATAAACTGGATTACGACTTGCATTTCTAGCTCAGAAACCCTATACCCCCTTCTTTATTTCTTTCTTGATTGTTTGCCATGGAATTCTCAGAGAACCTGCCTCTCCAAATAAATATCCTCAATATTCTCTTTATTTTATCTTACCACAGAGTGGACTGAGGAAAAAGAAAGTTTCTAGTAGTAAAGCTGAATTCAGGTAGAATTTCCAGTTTAAAAAAATAAATTCTTCCAACATGAGGGAACATCACTGTGAAATAGCTTAAAATGTCTTATGCATGACAGTGGCAGCCTGTTTACTATGAGCATGAATACTGAACGTCCATCCCAATGATTTAAATTATTCAACCCTTTTAACCAGGTGATTTATATCAAGGAGTTTCTATAAATTCAGAGCCTGAGTTTTATGAAAATCTATGTTAGAATGTATGACATGATGAGATCAAATGTATAAAGAAGAAATTTGTAATCTGAAGAACCAATATGTGACCTAGTCATTAGAAAGTCTTTTAAAGTCTTCTTAACTGTAGTTTCAATGTTAATATAAAAAGGTAAATGACAGAAAACTTGTCTTAATCTACATTTGTTAATCATGCACCAAAATAAAATGTATCTCTAGTAAAGCATTGCCATATTATGCTTATCTCAGCTACTGAAAATTGCAGTCTTCCCTAAATTGCAAGTATAAATTTCCTGTGAGCAAGGGAGCCCGCAGGATTTTTTGCAGGGGGGTGCAAAACCGAGCCCCGCCCACACAGCCCCACCCCTCCTTGTGCAGCCCCTCCCCCACACAGCCCCACCCCCCACGCAGCCCCCCACATACACACACAGCCATTCCAGTGTCCCATTACTTGGCTATTTCTCCCCATTTGCCACAGACACTGTTCAAATCTATCAGTATGCATACTGTCTTATGCTTTACTTCTACAATGATTACAGATATTTGGATTTAATTTACAACTTTTATTTCAAATTTTATAGCAGAAACACTGAGGCACGCATTTCACATTTGCTAAACAAAGCAACAGTCTTGCAATGAAAACAGACTTAGCATTAAAATTTCTCTGCTTTTGAAACTCACATTGATTGAAACAGCATTGAAACCCACATTCAAAGAGAATGCATCTGGGTAGTGGCAGCCTGGCAGGTTAAGTTTACCTTTGGGCTGTTTTCAAAGCATATCAAATGCATACATTTTTAGGCCCATGCAAAAGTATGGTGATTCATGTTCCTTATAATTGAATTATATCCCTTGTACAGCACCTGCACCACCTGTTAGAGTGTATTTTAAATTTACAGTTTTTAACATTTTCCAGTAAGCAGTGAAACAATTCAAAACATATGAACCAGTAATGACAAACTGCCTAGGTCAGAACATTTCAAACATAAAAGGCCACTCAAACTTCTATCATTATAATCCACTGATATTAGTCCATATGCACAATCTCTGCAGTCTGCAGAAGTCATCTGAATTCCACATTAAAAAGATCTGAAACTAATGGAGAGTTGCTATAAAACATATATTTCAGTGTTTCATCTACAAATGTAGTGCCCATTGCCCTAGAAGAATAAATTGCCTATGTTACGTTAAAAGAAATGGTAAGCTGGTATATTGCAATAGGGAATATGTAACAAGCTGAAAACTAGGTTCATAGTTACTAGGCACCAAATGGACATACTCAGGACAGGACTGCAGCACCCCACCCCCTTAAAATACACATTTACATGCTGTGGGAGTAGAAGCTACAGCCCTCACTATCAAGATGCAAGTATGCTACCTGCTGTGCTACTAACACTGCTTTAAAAATCTATACTACAATTATACCATTTGCTAAACAAAAGAGTTGCATATTTTTACAAACCTAGCATGATAAGCAGCAGTAAACTTCTTTTCCCTTGAAGCTCTCAATTCCTTGAAAATAAATTCCACCTGCTAACTCTAAGTAGGTCATTTCAGACACACACACACTTAACCTGTTAGTAAAATAAATCTGGACAAAGCCTAAAATAAACAGGGACAGATTAAAAATATTGTTCTGATGAACTTATAAAGTTAAGTTGCTAGAATAACAACAGGATTTGTGTTAGTAAGCATTTTTTCTAAAGGATATGACACGTAAAACTGAAAATGTCTGTCACTAATTAGCAACTGCAATCCTTTTCTATGCTACTCAGGGCTAGGGTCATACTTGCCTGGGATACAAGATCGGATAGCTCTTCCATGTCTCTTTTCATGTGGTCCAGGGAGGTACCGTACGTCTCAGGTCATTCACACCAACATGGACAATGACAGAGTCATATTTATACTTGTGGCATGACCTGAGTGCATGTGTTATGTGGTGGATCCTGGCACCTGACAGGCAGCTGACAGTAACTTTCTCCTTGTTTAGCCTGGTGAGTGGAACATCAGTATGCCTGACTATAGAGTCACCTATGAATAGAGTGTTGTTTTGCCTTATGGGCTGTGGTTGAGTGGCACACTGAGTTTGCGGGCTGTGTGTCATTTGGGTTGTGTTGGGGGGGTGGAGGCTGCTTGCGTTTCTGCTTTGGAGGTCCCTGTTGCTTGGGTAGATTTTTTTGAGAGCCTCCGCATATGTAGGTGCGTGTTTTGTGTTTCTATGTGTGTGTTTTGGTGGTGTAGGTTTTGAGGGACTATGATGAGTGTGGTGTGGTGCAAGTGTTTATCACCTCAGCCAGCAACACAGCAGGAAAAGCTCTATTTTCACACAGTATAGCAAAAACTTGGAATAATCTCCCTCCCTCTGTGACTTCTGCATCAAATATCAACAATTCAAAAACTCCCTTAAGGCCCATCTTAAAAGCTCTTAGCTCTGTCCATGTGTTACAGTCCTAAAATCTGTTACCTCCATCCTTTCTCATTTTTCTCATATTTCATGCCCTCAGTAAGCATAGTTGTTACAAATGGTATCCCTTAACAAACAGTAATGGTATCCCTTAACAAACAGTAACTATGTATGTAAATATTGCTGATTATAATAGTTTTTTTTTTTTTACTGTTTTTCTCACTAAATACTTGTAGTATAACAATGTTTTTACATTATGTATAATATCATTATTTGTTATTTGTTGTTTTATTAAGTGGAGCTTTCCTCCCTGGGCCTCCGCTGTAAATGGACCTCATCCAGTCGGACCATCCCGGATAACAAATGTAAAATAAATAAACCTTCAAAAACTGCCATCATTCTCTACAAGCCTATACTACAAAAGTGTAGAAACAACCTTCTTCTTTGCCATCTTATACTTTTAGCTACAAAGCCAGTTTGGCATACATAGCAATGTTATTTTTGAGGTACTTTTTTTTTCTTTCCATGTATTCTTTCATGACTCAGTGTCTCATGCATACTACTCAATAGGAAGTAATATACCCATGTGTAATGACACCAATTATGGTAGTTATACACCAGATTACTTTACAGATCACCCACCATGAGTCCAAGAACTGTAAAATTGTCTCGTTCTTAGATAAAAGCTTCAAATGAGTTAAGTAACCTTCCTTTCCAAGTTCTAGATCCACTACATTAATTTTTGGCAGAAATACTACAGTCCATTTTTTCAAGAATTGGCAGACTAAGTTCATACCAGATCACTCTGTATGTCTAAATACTAAATTCCTATGGAAAAAATATAATGAACTCTCAAAAATATTTTAACAGGTGGTTGCTGGTACTGGTATGCAAGTATAGTTTGGTACATTATTGTCCATCCTGACCTTAACATCCTTGCTACAGCCTGTGTCTGTGGTATAACAAAGCCATGACTGCAGCCCTGTCAACATGAATTTGATTAGCATCTTAGGCATTTGATGGAGTCAGGCATGGAGGATCAGCCTGACCATCCAGGGGGTGAGGTGTGCGCTTGGCCCCATCTCTGCAGTTGATCCCTTATGAAAGCAGGGCATACAAAGGTAGTGCTCTCTGCAAGGGCAGGCAGGATACTGACCGAGTTGCATGTGAAGATGTGGCCAATACTCACAAATAGGGTTGCCACCTTTTCAAATGTCCAAAGTGGGACATTTTTGGTAGAAACGCCAGATTTTGCAGCGCAAAACATACCCATGGCCACTACAAAGGACAGAACTTCACTTTGCCTAAATAAAAGCTTTTTCTTATGCATTTTAGTTGCTTGTTCTGTTTCTTATAACATTTAGGTGTTTCAGATACAGAATAACTGCTTTATGCAATGATTACATAAAATATAGGAAATATTTTTGTCCTAAAATCTCAGGACATTTGCCATTTTTTCAAGTTTTTTGCAGGACACAACTGCCTAAAGAGGGACTGTCCCTCGCAAAGTGGGACAGGTGGTAACCCTACTCACAAACTGTTTGCTTCAACTATTTCACCCTGTTGGGCTGCAGGATGAGGATTAGGCCTTACAAAACAGACTTCTTGGTAGCACTAGCAGACTGCAGTATGGCATTCCTCGGTGTCCTCATCTGCCCTTGATATCATATGTTAGATTTTTCCAGGGGTCAAACTACATTTACTAAAGCTGGTGGAGGATTAGGAGAGGCACTAAGTGGAGATGATGGTCAGATGTGACCAAAACTGTGTTTGTTAATGTATCATACGTTAGCGAGCGAGCGTATATATTTTTGTTAATGAGATAGCTGAGCTGGTTCAAAGATCCATTTCTGTGACTATCTGGGCAAAAGGCACGATCATAAAAGACATTAGAGCAGCCAGCAGTCAACATAAAGTAAAGTAGTTAACTTTATAAATTGGTCGGTACAATCGATCACACACACTCCATCTCAGTAAGTGCGCCACTTTTGCGTTTTGGCGCCAACCGCCAAGTGTTCAGTCAGTCACACTGACTGTACAAAAAAAGTGGAGCAACCAACCTACCTTCTTCTTGTACCAACACAGACACGGTCACTCACTAGTCACCACCACCAGTCCAGTCCTTCCACCACACGAATGACACGATAGTTAGGAATAGCCACCAGGAATCGATTCAAGATCTTCCACTGTCCACCTGCAGACTGCAGTCTTATAATGATGCGGTATAAAGTTTGAGGAGTTTCGTCACGTCAGTCCGTTGTCAATTTTGCATCGTCATGTCATGTGACTGCCTGCCACACCACCTTCACTAACATCTCTTCCTAAAGTTCTAAACAATGTAGGCAGGCTTTACAGGAAAAAAAGTAAGTGGAAATAATTAAAAAAAAAAAAAAGTGTGTTTAGTGAGTTTCGCAAATAGCATTGACAAAATCCAGGGGGGTGCAAGTGCACCCCCTTGCACCTGCCTGCGGGCGCTCTTGCCTGTGAGGTAATATTTTGTGCATTTGTACATTGGAGGAGATAAAAGATATTTCAGAATGAATACTTTGCACATGATTGTTCTAAACATAAAGTGTAAAAGACTGTAGTACACAATTATATCAATACTGGGATGAACCCAAACTGATTTACAGAAATAAAAGTAGAAAGAATTTTGAGAATATATTCTAAGGAATAGTTTGGCACATGTTTTGTGATCTGAGTTCAGCATGGCAGATGGTATATAGTTTTCTATAAATGTGTGTTTAAAATCTATTTTTAGGATCAAAATGAGTTTTGTTAAAAAATACTTATCAAATTAATAATCTTCTATTGAGTAATAATGTAAGTTTTAATATTAGCAGTCATTAAACTTGCTATAAAATTCCTTAGGTAGTTCATAAAAGCTAAAGAGTGTGCTTCTATGAAGCAATTTTATGATACATTTTACTTCATCTAATTGAAGATAAAACTTAATTCTAACTGTAAGAAGTACAACTAGTAGGCACTGAAACAGCCAGAGGCATAAAATAACAGCTTTTATTGTACAATGTAAGCACTTTCACACATAAAACTCTCTCTCTGTTTCCTTTCATTAGACCATTTGTAAATATTGTACATATTGTTATGATTATTAACTACTTCTGTTAACTTGATCTGTAATTAATAGTGACTGTATCACAATTTACTCATAAACATAAAAAAAAATAAAAATCTGTTGAGTAAAAAAAAACTGTGTTTCATCAGACCACATATTGCTAATCAATTAAACCATATATATTACTCACAATAAAAGATAAATTCAGAACAACCAATAGAAATTAGGCACAAATCAATTATTAAAATCATATTAAAATCACTTTAAAGAGAGCTAATTTCTATTGGTTGTTCTGAATTTATCTTTTATTGTGATGTAGTATATATGGTTTAATTGATTAGAAATACATGGTCTGATAAAGCACAGTTTTATGTTTGAAAGCGCTTAACTTGTATAATAAAAGTTGTTATTTTATGCCACTGGCTGTGTTTCAGTGCCGACTAGTGTTACTTCTTGCATTTTGATGGTTTGTAAGCACTGTTCATTTGTTGGGAGTTTGTTTTATTCTTGGAACAATTAGTTCTAATTGCGCCTGATGACATTATTAATTCAGAAAACTATTTGTATCTAAATTGCATAACTGTGGTTGTCTTTATATAGTTCTTTATGAAAAGAGAGAATGTGATCAAATAAATTGACTGGATTTGTAACTCATTGTCTCTATAGGTCTAGTTTTTTATATTAGTTGACATCTGGTTTTAGATGAGATTACATATAACTATTTACCATCTCTGTCAGCTTTTATACATTGGTATTTTATGAGTTATTTTGCTTGATTCTATATTCATTCATCCATACATGCATTCATAACAACCTCTTTTTCACATTTTTATACACAGGGTCGGGGTATCTCTTTAACAGTGACTATCATCTAGAGCCAAGGTTCAGACTGCTGTTGACTTAAATCCTTCATTCTTGTTTTGTGAGCTGGGAAGTTATTAATATTTAATATGATTAAACATTACAAGTCACTCAAGATGTTAAAATTGATTTTGCAGAGTCTCCTATTCTAGTCTTGAGGATTTTTTTAAATATTTTATTAACTATTGAATTCAGACGTACAAGAATAAATGTTTTGAAGAAGCCCCATTTATGGGAGAAAGCTTTAGGGTGGTTACTATCTAATTGAAGTCAAGTGTTTTACTGTAGATGATCTTGTGATATTTTATAAATCTCACATTATTTAAATTTGATTGATAGAAGGCCTATTCTTTGTAAGAATGAGTGTGGTATAAAGGGGAGGATGATTTGACAAAAGGGAATGAACAACCTTAATATGTCTTTCTTTGTTACAAAAGCTTGTGATACAAAGATAAACCCCAGGATGCAATAAAATCCATGTAGGATCTGTGTAGAGCCTATGTGGACTGTATCCATGTACATGGCCACGCTTCCTCACCTTGCAGATGGCCATACATATTAATTATGGTGCTCTGCCGAGGGAGATGACAGTAACACGGATGTAGAATCCATGCAAGCAGCAGTGTAGATGCTGCCCCATACTTGTGGACTGCCCAGAAAACATCTGGACAGGTGGTAAGCACAGGACAGTATTTTATTTATTTTTATTTTTATGTGTTGTTTGCATGGTGCAATGCAGTGCTTAACAATGACATGCTGTGCTTATACATAGACAACAGATACCTGCACATCTGCTATATATCTAAACATAGAAACCAGATGTAATCAATTGTAATTTTTTTTGTCTCTCCATATTTGTGCGGTGTGGCACAGTGCTTAGCGATGTTGAGCTGCTCTAATACATATACACCTGACATCTGCTATATATCTAAAAATAGAAACTGAATGTAATCAATTGTATTTTTTGTCTCTCCCTGTTTACGTGGAGTGGTGTGGTGCTTAGCAATACCATCAGACATCTAAAAATAGAAACTGGATGTATTTAATTGTTGTAGTTGTCTTGTGCTTAGCAACGTGCAAACCCACACAGCTTCACTGCACAACGCTAACAGGCATCTTAGATATACTGCTTCCCTGTACTATTCAAGTAGCTAGATAGGTTGAGTTATGACCTATAGTGTAATAGCTCATGGGTTCAAATCCTGACCAGTCATATGTTTTAAGTTTATTGCTGTAAAAATGTGTCAGGTGACTGAAACATCAGTTTAATTTAAATTTAAAAAATTGTTGCATTTAGAAAAGCTATGCGATCATATGCACTCCTTAAACATGGTCAACAATCTACAGTGTTTGCGTGTTGTAAGCTACATTTAAACATAGCTTGCTTGAGTTTGCATAATGCTCAGCTTTGCTGAAATGGTTTGTGCGAGTTTGTGTGAAGCTAAGCAACGCGTTGCTTTTTTGAAAGTTACAGTATGGCATGTAAGGGTGGGAATGCAGGCTCTGTAAAGGCCAATAGGAGAGAATTTCACACCATTCATTAGAGTCTTCACTGGCTGTCGGTATGCCTGGTGTTGTTGGAGAGGGAGCTCTCTTTCAGGATCAGAGGTGGGGTGTGCAGGAATCCAAAGTGTTTGTTGGACTCCTGGTGAAAAAATATGAACCCTGGCTGCTGCAGGGTGATTACCAGGGCTCAGAGTGTAAGTCTGAGGCTGGGATCAGTTGTCTGGGGAACTCACTGGTGCTACTGGTATCCCCTGCACTTATGAACAGTGTTGCCACCACTACAATGACCTGAAGTGGAAGAAGAAGGAAACCTTGGACACCTGGGTCCAAGAAACTCAGGCTGGGCAGACCCCACAGATATGTAAGTATGTTTGCCAGTACTTTAGAAATATGCATGCTGAATCTGAAAAACTTGTATGCATAATGGTTTGCTTCTCTTTCAACAGCTGCAGATGAGAGGGCTCACAATGTCCAGTCCCATGCAGGGTGCCTGGCCAGGATGAGGTGAGAATGTGGTAAGTAGGGAAACATCAAAGTAATATCATAATGCATAACGTAATCTTATATTAAATTAGTTACAGAATTTGGAGTTTTAACAGTCAGGTGTGACATACCTGGGGCATGTAACATGTTTAGTAATGTGTCACTGCCCACCTCAAATGGTAGAGCAAGTTAAATCAGGTAAACGTGCAGTACTGTGTAGTATAGCTTCCAAATATCAGTTAAGGTTGTGGTCTACATGTGTGTTCTAATCTGACACCAGTCAACTGTGAAATGTAAATTAATAAAGAATGCAGGAAAAACTAACTGAAATAAGTATTGTGCATTACTCAGGGTAAGGTTCACGCCTGTGTTCTGCTCATTTTGTCTGACATAATGCTATATATTCCACCCAGGCAATGAACATGGTATATGGGTAAGGTCACTGAAGTCCTGGACTGCTATCCATGTGTCTAAATGACAGATTTTAGGGAACATTTTCCATACAGTCTAACTCATGAGTATGCTTTGCTAAGTAATCTTTTCAAATAAGTGTTCATTATTCTTGTAATCACTTCATGTGTGTTCTAATCTGACACCGGACAATTAAATGTTGATTGGCCAGACAAACAGCGTGCCAGTTGGAAATCCCACAATATACCAACGAAAAAAGGTCCTGTCATCTGGACTTCTTTCCATTGGTATATTGTTTACATTTTATTTTTATTTCTTAAATAAAAATAAAATCTTTAGCCCAGACTCCGGACATACCAGATAGACAGCTTGGACAAAATACTAAGGAAATCAGGTACGTTATTTAAAATTAAACACATGTACCTGATATCCCTTGTATTTCTTCCATGCTGTCTGTCTCCTACCCGTAAACTGCCCTAAAGTTTTTTTTTAATTAAAAAAAAAAGAGAGAAAACTGAGCAATGGAGACTTTCTTTTCTCCGTTGCTTCCATTTCAAAGCATTGGGTATGCATGGGAACACAAGTCCCATACACATGTGCAGTACATCAACATAAGGAAGCAGTATACCACCAGCCGCCGAAGAACAGTAATGCGCTGTTATACAAAGACATTATTTAAGAAAAGTAAGTATTGTTTTTCTTAAATAATGTCATTGCATAATAGTAATAACTGACTCTGTGGTTATAGTATAATGACATTTACCCATAGTTGGCTTTATTTAATCACTCAGGCTTCACCCTCATGATTAAACCATGTCAACCATGGGTAAATCTTCAATATACCACACCATGTTATTGCTTAATGAAATAATGCATCATCAAATTTCTGCTATGTATGTATTGCAGTACCCAGAGTAAGTGTTAAGCCCTAGCTCAGATAATTTCCCCAAAATATGCTGTACATAGCACTCAGTAAATGAACAGGGTATATGGTTAGGTCAACAGACAACCTATACAGCCATACATGTGTGTAACTACCAGATTTCATGTGACATTCATCATTAGAGTGTAAAGGAGATGGTGCTTTGATAACTACTGTATTCAACTAAAGTGCTCATTATTCATGTGTTCACTGCATTTGTTTTCCAATGTGATACCACATACAGCTGTGCATGTGTGTAAATGTAAGATTTCACACAAAATGTTGCAATAAAAGTTGTAAAGGAGAATAGTATTTTGAGAAGTCATGATATTCAAATAAAGTGCACATAATTCCTGCAGTCACTGCTTGTGGGTTTTAATCCCATGGCAGCCAGCTGACAAATAACCATCTGTCTAGTGCACTTAGTGTACATGAACATGCCTCTCAACTGTCATGCTTTTGAAGAATGTGATGACTAGTGCCCCATATGACTGGCCATTGATTATCAGTTACATGACATTACTCAGAATCCAGTTTATTGGCAAATCCATTTACAGAACACCTTGGTTGTAATGTATGAGCACACTATGCAAAACAGTTCCCTGTAGTTCTGCCTGTGTACCAGCATTTGTTAGTACTTTGCCCATATCTGTGTACCAGCATTTGTTAGTACTTTGCCCATATCTGTGTACCAGCATTTGTTAGTACTTTGCCCATATCATCCCATGCTAACAGGTTGAGAGGTATGTACTTGCAACAATCATCTATACAAGAATTGCAGTCACTGTAGTCACAACTCAAATTGCACATTTGGAGAAGTATGCATTAGTAGTCTGTGTATTAATATTATCTCCCCATCCCTTATCTTTTTTAATTTATTAATGTTATTTATTATTACAATTTGATATTAATATATTATTTGTAACTAACTGTTATGTTGGCCTTATGTATTATTTCATACTGGTTTGCTGTTAACATACTTTCCTTGTTGTTATTTATTGTTGTGTTCCTCATAATATTCCTTCATATGTTGTTTGATTAAGCAATATTATTTTCCATTATAATACTAACACTTGTTTGGTTATTTCTTTTGTTACCTTAAGTTTATAATTCATTTACTAAAGCATGAAAAGGTAGGCTGGTTCCTGGTGATCCCCCTAGCTTGTCTCCCCCTGCCATGGTACTGGGGCCCAGCACTTCTGGGCTGCAGCATGGTGGAGGCCCCCTCCTGCCCCTGTACTATCTGTGGCATTGGGTAGTTCTGCCCCACAGGCTGGGGCTGGGTCCCCTCTGGGAGCAGATGTTGAGGGGTGATTTTGTCACCTGTGAGGAACTACCAGTTATGGTGCATAGGTTGCTGCACTGAACTGTCGGTACATACCTAAGCTGGCTGGAGAGCATGCTATCTATCCTGGGGGGCAGCATCACCCCAGATGCCAGAGTCCACCACTGCTACCATAGGGGAAGTGAAGGAGCAGTGCTGACAGTCCCTTGGGTGAGGACTCGAGTTGCACTGCTACCATGTGTGGTGCTCATGGTACTGGGATTCCACAATACCCTCCCCATCCAAGGTGTTCACCCTCCTCTTTTGTCACACACCAACCCTGTCTGCTGTCTTGGCTGTCTTGGCTATCTTGTCTGTCTGCAAAAGCTTCCTCACCTACCCAACTTACCTCCCCACACATACCTATGTCTCTTCCCCAACATTCTCCTCTCACCTTAAAAAAAATGGGCACCTGTCCCAAAAAGAATGTTGTCCCATACATAGCTCTCCTTTTCACATATGTATCCACCAGACACACTTTATTTGGTCCAATTGGCTTGACAATGCACTTATGTTGTCATCGCCCCTCTCTGGGGGTGACACTTCAAATTTAGCTAAAAAATCTGTGAAAGTGCACAATTGTTCTTCAAGAAATGGATAGCTATGGCTCTGTCCAACACCTGTCCTGTACATCAATACCTACTTTTCACTGTGTTTTCCCCCTGCTTGCACCCCATTTCACCACTGTTCTATCTCCCCATTTTTTCTTTTAAAATTTTCTTGTGTGATGTGGTGCGCAACATCGCTTAGCTATGCTAAATAGAGCTACATTGACATATGCTTTTGAAACAATATTAATCACATTCAAAAAGTACACCCGAACCCTATTTTGAACATTGGACCATTGCACCTGCAGAACAGTAGATTAACCCACTAAGTCACACAGCTGCTAATTAACACAGGTGCTTAATCAAAACAGTGTAATACTCAAGTTCCCGTCACTAAGTGTGTTGAAGCAATGCCATGCATCATGCCACACCATGCAAATCAGCTATGAGATTAATAGAAAAATAATACTGTAATGGGCACTCTAGTAGAAAAATACATCACTGTAAAGCCACACACAAGCTTAGATGTAAGTGAGGTTTCTAATAATAGGTAATCCTGCGATAATATGCATGACATGTAAGAATACACTTACTAAAACATTAATGGAAAATAGTTCTTTAACTGGGACTCTGTTATATAAATACAGTATTCTAAAGGCATAAACATAATAATAGATGTAAGTGCAGTATTTCACAGCAGTCAACTGTGTAATGATAACTGTAACATGCAAAAATACACCTGGTATAGCAGTGACTCTATAGCTCAGTCTGTAAAATGTATTGAGAACATTACTTTTTGGTATGCATGGTCATGGGTTCAACTGCAGCTGCATCTACCAATGAAAATACATAGATATGGACATCAACATTATAAATTGTGATATATATATATATATATATATATATATATATATATATATATATATATATATATATGTGTGTGTGTGTGTGTGTGTGTGTGTGTCTGTCTCATCACCTATTTATCCACCCAAAGCAGTACAGTTGGAATGTCTGCATCTAAATAATAGAGGTCACAGGCCTACAGATAGAACCACTCTTAACTAGTCCTACTACAACACTGGAAAGTGCAGACAATGTCAGGTCATGCATTAACCTGAATTCCCAGAGGATGTTAAAGTATGTACTGAAATTGTGGCCCAGTAATGTCAGACTGCAGCCCACAATGCTTTGCTGGTGATATCACAGACAACCACAGCTGTACAAGTAGCATACATATATGAAGGTTAAGCTAGACGCAAGGGTTGCCAGCACACACTGAACATGGGACTTCCATGACATAACACGTGACTTGATAGTTGTCCAACTGCATAATGTCTGGTTAATGTACCCCCTACCTTTTTCTAAGATACAGCAAATATTTTGCCTTATACTGTGTTACTGATATCATTGGCTGACATACTTACCGGAAACACATACCTTAATTCCCATTGGGATGGGTACACTCAGTCTGGCTCTGCCTATACAACAAGGCTGCCACAGGTCCCACACTTACCCTTAAAGCTTGTTGTCCTGCAAAGTGTTCACCCTCTCTGCCTATGCCTATTACCTGAAGAATCACCTTCAGCTTCAGCCTATGGCACGCACATTTGTATGTAAAAAATAACTGCTACAGACATTCTCTCTGCCATGATGTAGTATCTGTACCCCAGTAATTTCCAACCCAACATATGAGAAAGGGGTTGTGATCTACATTGAGGCCTTATATCTTGTTCAATGGTTGAATGGGATTGGCTGATTATACTGCAAATCAGCTGTGTTGGCTGCAATTATCATTTCAGAAGCACAGATTAGTTCAGAGGCAAACACTTGCTAATGGGAACCATGTTAAAAAGGCAAACAGCTTGCTAGGGGAACCATTGTGCATGAGAGCTACTTCACAGGGTGAACTCATCAACACAGCATTTACTGTATATATCTCTACCTTTCAACAGAGGAGTATTGTACTCTATCAGCTATGTAACCATTTTGTTTCCAATGTGATGCATATCTTTCAATATACTTAGGGGGAATGAGGATTAGATCATTTAAGCCTTTCTGAGAACTGCAATGATGACATGTCATTGATCTCCAAATGTGTTACACTTACAGAGGAACTAGACTACAATAAGGATAGAATGCTTTTGACATAATGGTTAAGGTGTTTACCTTAAAGACACAAGGTGCAGGGTTTGATTCTCACATGGGGTAATTGGCTAGGCTTCAAATGGCTGAAAAGGGCAGTTAGCCTAGTACTAATCTATGAACCTATGAACCTATAATTAGGTATACCAGTCTCCTGAAAATTTCCCTTGATAGTGGTTGTACTACAGTATTTGTTTGGCAATGTTGTTTTTATATATTATAAGGGGGTTTACACATAGGGGCCACAATTTAATGGACTCTTGTCAGTATCTGTCATGTCACAAACAGGAAGAGCTGCCTATTGGTACTATCCTAGTCACATCTACAGCCTTACTATGCTTGCATAGTGTTGAATATGAGATGTGCAGTCAAGGAGTGAATACTGGTAGCCATCCTTTATTGCTGTATCTTTACATACTATACTCCCATGTAGGTGATCCTGACATGGTTTCCCATTTTCTTGTCTTTCAGGAAATATGTATCCCCAATGCCGGACCCCTTTTACAGATACTGAAAATGACACCATCCTGGAGGCCTTGTTTCAACTCTTGCTGTCCAGGGGATGCCAAACAGGGAAGAGCAGGCAGCATTGCGGGCTGACCTGGTTCATGATGTGAATGCTATCGGTCACCAGAATAGGACATATGAGCAGGTGCAACACTGTGCCACCGATATGATCAATACTGCATGCAGACTAGCATACATGACCAGGGATCATGGTGGAACAACTACTGTCAGCCACTGAGGAACTCCTGGTGAACCTATTAACACAGGACAGCTCCCAGACATCCATCACATTGTATGTCATGGATGTGGGTGCCACCATTTCCAGGCAAGAGGACCATCCTGGTATGCTTAATTGGATCAGCAGTGGAATACTGTAGCATTCAGTGTGTCAGGGTGTACATGGTTTTATGTGCATGTCAGGTATGTTTTGGGGGGAAGGAGGTTAGTTGCAGTTTGAATCTCATGCTCAGATTGTGACCAACATACTGACATAGCAGCTACTGTAAATGTGACAAATTTGCATGGAATACCATGTTATAGTGCAACATGTAGTGCTGTATTTTGTCACAGGAGCATCAGGAATTGGACATGGCTGTGCTCCTGCTCCTGGTAAGCACGACATTGTTTTGTTAGAGCTGTAGATTTAGTGCAGTTATTCGTTAAAGTGTCATCCCAGGCCTGCCAGCTGGACTGATGTACTGTCTTATTTACAAGTAACTACAGATGTTTGTTACAAAATGATGTCCTCATGTTCTAGTATATGAGGTTGGGAGTTAACCAAGTCTGTAATACTGACAGCATTGTACACAGCTTAACATTTATTGCAACATAGTGCTGCAGAATATCTGTCTTGGAATGCATATTGTCTGTGATGGAACTTCTGGTTGGAGTTGAGCATTGGACTTGTGAATGTAGGTCAGCACCTACATCTGCTGCATGTGGCCATGCCCAGTCATGCTCCCGTAGTGGCAGTATATGCAGTGCCCCCAGAGATGAGTGTGCTGTCCACACCAAGATGTGGCAGGCCATGGGCTCGGGGTCCTAGGAATTCCCATGGAGGATACTGTTCCAGCAGACATAAATCACTCTAGGGCAGTAGCCCAGTTCTTGACCATGGCCATGGAGGTGCCAGTGCAATTCTTGGCAGAGCCAGTTCCCATGTTCAGGGGCAGAGACAGTGAACTGTCAGCTGTACTAGCCAATGTTCAAAGCTGTCTAACATACTGACATGTAGGGCTAGCACTGAGCTGGACTGCACACACACACACACCGCTGTCACAATCAGGTCACCTACACACACACACACACACACACACACACACACACACACACACACACACACACACACACACACACACACACACACACACACACACACACACACACACACACACACACACACACACACACACACACACACAAGGCACATTTCCATGGTCCATCTTGCCTGCTTCCCTTCTTGACTCACACACACACTTGCCAACCTATTGGGCCAGCCTAGGCCTCCTGCACCCCCACACAACACCCTGTGCATGTGGTGATACCTGTGCCACACCCCTGTCATTGATCCAGGGAAAAGAAGCTATGTATCTGATGCACAGGATGACTATCTGAATTACTATGTATTTATTTAATCTATTGTTGCCTTTAACATGCCACTTGTACTGGTCACTTACAGATATTGTATACTGCCTTTTCTAATCAGTAACCTACATTATTGTGTGTACATTACATTGGATGATGTTGTCTTGGCTGTATACTTACACAATGAAAGATGTGTCATGTGTCTGCCTGTCCCTGTAGGAGTGGTTACTGCCTAGAAACTGTAGTTTTATTGGCCATTTTGGGTCAATTCCAAACTCCTTGATCTCTCTCTCTCTTAAAACCCTGCAGCCGTGTGGTTTTGGCATCTTTCCAGGCTTGATAGTTGTTACTGAAGCACCTACCAAGAGGAGAAAACGCTGAGAGAAGAAAGGAACCACTTTTGAGATTTTAAGTATTTTCTTCTGATTTATTTCTTAGAAAAATTGCATTGCCGCCTACTTTTTGGCATTTTCTTGATTGCAAAAGTTGATATCTGTGTTAGAAACAGTATTTAGAACATACCTAGAGCCTGTTTACTGCATTTTTTGTGTTGCACTTAATTTAAAATTGTTTTTTCTTAAAATTGCATTCTACCTGCCTCTGACCTAGTGCACACGTGTTGGGGTCATTTATTGCACTGTTCTGACTAGTTTGCTACTTGTGTGTCTCTGCTATCCTTAAACAAAAACAAAAAACAAAATAATCTTGCTATTTTCCCACTTTCTATAATTTAAAAGAAAGTTCAGTTACAGAGTTGCTGTTCTGAACTGTTTGTAAGTTTCTTGGAGGCCAGTGCTTACTTGGGCTAAAGGGAAGTTTCTGTGTTCATCAGTGGCAGTGGTTAACACTGAGCAGACTGCCTGTCCCTGTAGGAATGGTTACTGCCTAGAAACTGTAGTTTTATTGGCCATTTTGGGTCAATTCCAAACTCCTTGATCTCTCTCTCTTAAAACCCTGCAACTCTCTTTTTGCGCGGTCTTGCGCACAGAGCAGCGTCGGCAGGTTTAAAGTATTCCCGGCTCCACAAAGTCTGCTCTTCACTTTTTCCCTTAGAACTGCTCTAAATCTCAAAATAAGCACTCTATTTTCATTCTAAAGCCCTGCACTTGCTTGTATAAGTAATCTCATAGGTAGACACTAATAAACCTAAGCACTACACCCTCTTATACTCCTTTTAAGTACTTGCTCCCTATTGGTTCTTTCTGATCAGTCAATAAGTAGTTTCCTATATTATTCAGGCATGTCCAAAGGTCAGTTTCGGGTTTACTCTCCAGTCCAGCTGGTGAATCTGGGAATCTTGAGGCAATGTTACTACTGCCTTATGTATAGAGACCACTCTCTCCTCCTCCCAACAAGCTCAAATATATGTGAGAGGTGCAACTATATAGCCAAACTGGAGGCTGAGCTCTCTCAACCCAGTACTGGCACAGCCAGTCAGGAGGAGAAGGTAACCACACACACCACAAATCCAGTCTCACATAGACCTATCGCATCAACAAACCAAATACATAAACACACAAAAACATACTCGGAGGCTCTAAATAAAAATCTGCCTAAGCAGCAGAGACCTCCAAAGCAGACATCCAAGCAACCCTTACCACGAAACAATACCCATGTAGCACATAGCTCACAAAGTCAGTGTGCCACACAGTCACAGCCCTTAAGGCTAAACAACACACCGAATACACTTGTAATAGGTGACTCTATTGTCAGACACACTGACGTCTCACTCACCAGACTGAACAAGGAGAAGGTCACTGTAAGCTTCCTGTCGTGTGCCAGGATCTGCCACATAACACAAGCACTCAGGTCACTCCAAAGCAAGTACAAATATGACTCCGTCATTGTCCATGATGGTGCGAATCACCTGAGACATACTTCCCTGGACTACATGAAAAGAGACATAGAGGAGCTCTCTGACCATGTAGCCCAGGCCGGTATGACCCTGACCTTGAGTAGCATCTTGCCCTCACCAAGAATGATGCCACAGTATAAAGACAAAATGATCAATTTTAACAATTGGCTAAAGTATTGGTGTCATTCAAAGAGGATCCAGTGTCTGTCAGCCTGGAATGACATGCCTGACAAGCCAAGTTGCATCACTAGGGACGGCTTGCACCTGTCACCCCTGGGTTTTCAAATACTGGCAAAGGCTCCTGCCTCCCCCATAGTGCCTTTTTTAGGCAAGGCTCAAAAGACAAACCCACCTCCATAGACAACACAAAGAAAAAAAAACTAAGGGTAATGCTGCTCAATGCCAGAAGTCTAAACCTCAAGATGCATGCACTCGAGACTCTCCTCAGTATGGAGAATATCGATATCTGTGCAGTAACAGAAACCTGGTTCAAGGCTCCCAAGAGCACCCCAGCACTAACAGGTTATACTTCATACCATGCTTTTCGGCCCCAAAACTCAGACCGAACCACAAAAGGAGGGGGAGTATCCATATTTATCAAAGATACCCACACCTCCAGGTTAGCGGCACTGCACGAAGCATTGGAGACCATCCATGTGCAACTAACAGTGGGCAAAACTGCCTTTCAGTTTGTAGCCTGCTACAGACCACCCTCCCAAACACAGGAACCCCACTCAGCTTTCCTGAGAACACTGGAGAATATGAAGGTCTCTCCAAACACCATTATATTGGGTGACTTCAACTACCCAAACATTGATTGGGAAAACTACTCAAGCCCAAACACCCTCGCCCAACAGTTCCTAGAATTTATAAACTCAAATGCTATGGAACAACTGGTCACCACTCCCACAAGAGGGGAAAACATATTGGATCTGGTCATCACCAACATGGGGTCTCTATCTTCCACACCAGAGGTATACCCCTCATTGGTAAGATCAGACCATAAACTAATCTCACTGGACATCCATATTCCATCCCCACCCCTAGCCAAGGAAACCACGGTGAAAAACTTCTCAAAAGCAAACTTCACACTTCTCAAAACCAAGGTGGAATCCTTCAAAGCCTCCGGGCCAGTGGAAAATACCGCCCAAAATGCAGAATCCTTTACAAAAGCATTCTATGGACACCTACAGGAATGCATGGAGCATGCTATCCCAAGTAAAACCAAGACTCACTCCTCCAAAGGCAGGAGACCTGTCTGGTGGACCCCGGCCATACATAAGCTATACAACAGAAGGAGAAAGCTACTACATGATAGAGCAAAATCCCAAAAAGGGAAGGTGTCTCTGATCAGTACTAGCAAGAAACTACGATCCCTCATAAAATCATCTAAGGCCAGCTTCGAAAGAAAAATTGCACAAGACACTAAAGATAATCACAAGACCTTCTTTAGTTATGTCAGGAACCTGGGAGGCAACTCCTAGATATGCTCTGAGTTAGTGCAAAATGACAAAAAATACACTGAACCCACAGACATTGCCAACATCCTGGCAGAAAGGTTCAGTGCAAACCTCTCCCCCCTTCCCCCCCAAAAGAGCAAATGTCTATCCCAACAGAGTGTAGCCTTCCTGAGATCACAGATGTACAGGTGAGAGCTGCCCTCTCCAAAGCAAAAAACACAGCATCAATGGGACCAGATGGTGTCCCGGGCTGTGTCTTACACGAGCTCCAAGAAGAACTAAACCCTCATATAAAGTCACTGTTCAATCTTAGCCTTACTACAGGATATGCACCCAAGGAATGGCGTACAGTGGTCCCACTCCACAAAGATGGTGCCACAACAGACCCCAGAAACTATCACCCTATAAGCCTGACTAGCCTGGTCTGCAAAGCTATGGAGCGTATCGTCATGGAAATCATAAACAAAGACATTGGGAACCTCCAGACACTGGACCCTACCCAATTTGGCTTTGTTAAGGGCAGATTTTGCCTCTTGAACCTGGTCGACTTCTTTGAAACGCTTACCAAAGCCATAGATGAAGAGAAGGTAGTCCACACAGCCTACCTGGACCTCGCAGCAGCCTTCGACACAATACCCCACTTGGGCATCATAAATAAGCTCACCAGCTTAAATATCAACCTCTATGTCACAAGATGGGTTGCAAACTGGCTCAGGGATAGAACCCATATGGTCAGAATAGCAGGTGCCATGTCAGACTCTAAACCAGTTACAAGTGGCATCCCACAAGGCTCAGTCCTGGGACCTCTCTTGTTTGGTATATATTTCTCCAAGGTACAGGCTAACACGGGTGTACTATGGCTGACCAGGTTCGCAGATGACTGCAAACTGGGTACCATAATCGACTCTCTGGCTGACACAAGCATCCTCCAAAAGGGTCTCACAGAGACAGATAACTGGTGCCAGAGCCATGGCCTAAAGCTAAATGCCAAAAAGTGCATAGTCATCCCCTTTGGGAAAAACAAAGTGCCCACAAATTACCACATAGGTGGTAATCCATTAATCTGGAAGAAGTAATTAGGGACTTGGGGACCCAAGTAGATAGCAATCTCTCCTTTGACAATCACGTTGCCAAAGTGGTTAGAAAGACATTCTATATAGCCCACCTAGATCATCTAGAGGGGGGGGGTCAGGGGAGATGGTGACTTCGAAAATGACCGCTTTGTGATCAGATCTTACCAGGGATGATGACACTGTAGGGATATTACAGTGGTTACTCATGTTGGTTAATACCAAGTCCAAGATATTTTCACCTCTTGTGGAGGTGTCGACTAACTGATCCAAGGCATTTGCATTGACAAAATCAAGGAATATCTGGGCATTTGTGTTTTGATATGTGCATTTCTTACAATCTATGGTTGGATAGTTAATGTCACCCAGGATCAGGTTAAAGGGTTGAATCTTGATAGATTCAAAGCAGTCCAGATAGGTGGAGTGGGCATCTTGAGTTAAAGCTGGAGGCCTATAACATGATATGCTTTACAGCAGAAGAGTGCCTTACATGGATAGGGAGCCTGTTGCATATAAGGTGTAGTGTGTGGGTTACATACTTGTCTCTCCAGCATGTCCTATTTATACCACAGTCAAGGTGTAGCTGTGTAGAACAAGTAATTATCATGTTAGTCCTTTCTTGGATATGCAGGAGGAACACAGTATGATCTGACACCTGCCTGTATGGCAGCCATACATCTCCCCTCCAAAGCATGTAGGAGACAGAATACACAGTTACGGCCTTGGCATGGTCTGCATAGGACATGTGATGTACACCATGTATTGATTTACTGTTGAATCTCTGTGGTTGTTGCAGTTGTCAGATATGCTTATGTAGTTACATACCAAAGGTGGCATTGCACTCCATGATAGGTGTGATGAGCGCCAAATACAGTGTAACAATAACATTCTGGGATTTACATGCCATACCTTTCTCTACAGGTTGTGCAACATTGAATGAATCCCCATATCTTACCGACCAGTGAAAGTCAAAGGCTACATCACTCTGTGTCCAAAAGGCCCTGACTAATGGGTCAACTGTTGGAGGTGTGCAGATAATACAGTATTTTCCAGGGGTTGATGACTTCCAGAAGTATACTATTGTGCAGTCCTCATTGTAAGCACTAAATAAGCTACAAATTAATACAGCACTCAACTTTCCTCACTTGTCTAGAGGAAAACAGTTTTTAGTACTTAATAAATAAGCACCTATCCAGGCATGCCTAAGGGTCAGCTCCCAGTGTTTTCTTCTGTTTACCTGATGAATCTAGGCATCTTGGGGCAATGCAGAAATTACCTCATGTACACAGACAACCCTCTCCTCCTACCACCCAACACTACAACATGTGAGAGATGCACTTATATAGCCAAACTGGAAGCAAAGCTCTCTTCACCAAAGACTGGACTAGACAGTCAAGAGGAGAAGGTAAACACTTGCACCACACCACATTCATCACATAGTCCCTCAAAACCTACACCACCAAAACACACACATAGCAACACAAAACACACACCTACATTTGTGGAGGCTCTCAATAAAAATCTGCTCAAGCAACAGAGACATCAAAAGCAGAAACGCATGCAACCTCCACCCCCCAACACAACACAAATGACACATAACCCACAAACTTAGTGTGCCACTCAACCACAACCCATAAGGCATAACAACGTACCCAACACTCAACTCAGAGGTGACTCTATAGTCAGGCACACTGATGTTCCACTCACCAGGTTAAACAAGGTGAAAGTTACTTTCAGCTGCCTGTCAGGTGCCAAGATCTGCCATAGAATGCACACACTTAGGTCACTCCACAACAAGTACAAATATGACTCTGTCATTGTCCATGTTGGTGTGAATGACCTGAGACGTACCTCCCTGGACTACATGAAAAGAGACATGGAGGAGCTCACCGATCTTGTACCCCAGGCAGGTATGACCCTGACCCTGAGTAGCATCCTGTCCTCACCCAGAATACCATCACAGTACAAGGACAAAATGACTGACTTCAACAATTGGCTAAGCTTCTGGTGTCATTCTAAGGGGATCCAGTATCTGTCTGCCTGGGATGACATGATCTACAAACCGCAATGTTTTGCCAGAGATGGCCTGCACCTTTCACCCTCGGGATTCCGGATACTGGCTAAGGCTCTTGCCACCCCTATAGTGCCTTTTTTAGGCAAGGTTCAAATGACAAATTCACCACCATAACAGATACAAGCAAGCAAAATCTGAGGGTAATGCTACTCAGTGCTAGAAGTCTAAACCTCAAAATGCATTCACTCGAGGCACTCCTTAAAATGGAGAACATTGACATCCATGCAGTGACAGAGCCCTGGTTCAAGGCTGCAGAGAGCACCCCTGCATTACCAGGCTATAATTCATATGGCCACCTAACCTGGACCGAAACACTAAAGGTAGAGGCATGTCCATATTCATTAAGGATATCCACACCTGCAGGCTAGTTGCTCAGCATAATGCATCCGAGATTATCCAAGTGCAACTAACTCTGGGCAAGACCGCAATCCAAATTGTAACTTGCTACAGATCCCCCACCATGCCCCAGGATTCCCACTCCTCATTTCTTGATACACTGGAAAATTTTAGGGTACAACCCAACACCCTAATAATGGGTGATTTCAACTACCCCACCATTAACTGGGAAAACTATTCATGTACCAACTCTTTTGCTCAATGCTTTCTGGAATTCATAAATTCCAATGCCTTGGATCAACTTATCCACACCCCCAACAGGGGCAGCAATATTCTAGACCTGATTACTAGCAACATGGGCAACCGGTGTTCCACACCAGAGGTCAATTCCTCATTGGTCAGAGCCGACCACAAGCTAATCAGCCCAGACATCCACATCCCGCCCCAACCCCCACTAGGGAACCCACCGTAAAAAATTTCTCCAAAGCCAACTTCACACTTCTTATGACAGAAGTGGCAAACTTCATGACACCCATGCAGATGGACAATAGAGGTACAACTGGTGAATCCTACACAAATGCACTTTATAAGCACTTACACAAGTGCATGGATCGTGCTATCCCTAACAGAACCAAGAAGCTATCCTCCAAAAAAGGAAGCCAATCTGGTGGTCCCCTGCCATAAACAAACTCTACAACTTGAGAATGAAACTGTTGCAAAAAAGGGTAAAATCCCATGACTGAAAGAACTCCCTGGCCAGCCTCAATAAGAAGCTGAGATCCCTCATAAAATCCTCCAAAGCTAATTATGAAAACAAAATTGCCACTGATTCTAAAGACAACCACAAAGCATTCTATAACTATGTCATGAATCTCAATGGCAACACTCAGATCTGCTGTGAGTTACAGCACAATGGCACTAAATATACAGAACCAACTGATATTGCCAACATCCTGGCAGATAGGTTCAGTGCTAACTTTACCCCCCCATCCCCTAAAGGGCCCATCTCTATACCGGAAGAATGCAAAGTTCCTGTAATCATGGCTGCACAAGTAAAAACCACACTCTCCAAAGCCAAGAACACAGCATCCATGGGACCTGATAACATCCCAGGCTGCATTGTACATGAACTACAGAATGAACTGGCACCCCACCTAAGTACCATGTTCAATCATAGCATCACCTCAGGCTTTGTGCCCACTGAATGGTGCACAGTGACGGTTATCCCACTCCACAAAGTAGGAGCCACCACGGACCCTGGGAACTACTGCCCTATTAGCCTAACAAGCCTGGTCTGCAAGGCCATGGAATGTATCATCATTGAACTTATAAACAAAGACATTGGTAATCTCCAAACTCTGGACCCTACCCAGTTCGGGTTTGTAAAAGTCAGATTACGTCTCCTAAACCTGACTGACTTCTTTGAAGCAGTCACCAAAGCCGTAGACGAGGGTAAGGTGGTTCACGCAGCCTATCTAGATCTCGCCAAGGCTTTTGAAACCATCCTCCACTCTGGAATTATAGATAAACTTACTAAACTAGGTATAAATCCCTATGTGACAAGATGGGTTGTCAACTGGCTCACTGACAGAGCCCATACTGTGAAAGTAGCAGACTTCAAATCCGACTTTAGACCAGTGACAAGTGGAGTACCACAGGGTTCAGTCCTGGATCCTCTCCTGTTTGGCATCTACTTTTCTGAAGTACAGGTTAACACAGAAGGTATTTGGCTAATGAAGTTCAGAGATGACTGCAAACTAGGAGCCATAACTGAAACTCCGAATGATGTGGACATCCTACAAAAGGGCCTCACTGAGACAGATGCCTGGTATCAAAGCCATGGCCTCAAGCTCAATGCCAAAAAGTGCATTGTCATCCCCTTTGGTAAAAACTCTGTACCCATGAGCTACCACATAGGTGGTAGTCTACTTAAGACCAAAAGTCTGATAAGAGACCTTGGGACACAGGTGGACAGTAGTCTCTCCTTTGATAATCACTTCACCACAGTAGTCAGGAAATCCTTCTATGTGGCACACCTCATCACAAAAGGTTTCTCATCCAGGAAAAAAGAGGTCATTGTTCCCCTCTTTTATGGCTTTAGATATAAGACTAGTGTGATATCTAGGGACAGTGCTTGTCACTGTATGCTAGTTGTCCTGTGTGCAACTAAGTATTGCAGTTTATTCCATCATAGTGTCCAATAAGATAGTCACCCAAGATGTCTGTGTCTATAGAGAGCACAGGCAAACAATGAAGAGGAAAGTCATACGTACACCCCGTGAAGGTAAGGAGGGCATGCTTACACAGTTGTTCTGCAGATGCACACTAGTCAGGCAATGTGTACTGACATGACACAATTACCTTGGGAAGAATACTTGACAGAACAGGAGCCTCCTGAAATGCTGGTGCCTGGCTACTCCTGCTGGTCTCACCACAACCACTCTCTCCTGGGATACCATGCTCCTATACTTTGTCTCTCACCATAAGCAAAACATTAGTACCAAGCTCAAACATGAAGAGCAGGCCATGGCTTGTTTGTTCATCCACATTGGTGTCCCATGTTATGCATGGCTCTGCAGACTTGACGTACCCTTTTCCAGGTAGATGCCTTGACTAGCAACCAGAGCACTCATTTGGGTTTGGCATGTATTATGCCTTGTATTCCAGGGTTATTAGGATTTCATTAGGGTACTGACCAGATGGTGAGTCAGTGCACAGCTGCAGCACCACAATATAATGTTCAATGTCTAGTGACATAGATGTCCAAGGTTGCTTGAACAAACACCACAGTGGCAGTGATCCCTGTTGGTGACAATTTCACAGGAGTTTATGCAGTCTGACCTTCAACAGCTTCATGGTGCATATCTGAGTGACATGGATTTGAGGCCTACTCCAGATGAGTGGCCACCTTTGGCCAAAGTATGTGTACCTCACACATGTCCAAGATATGCCATACTGTACATAAATGTAACCGGAACATGTCTGTGTTCCCACATCACATCACACAACATCCAGTTTGCTGTCTGGTTGCTTGACAGGCACTGTAGACTACCAAGGCCAAAGTAATGACTGCAAAGTTGATGATCAAAGTCTCTGTGCATGCACAGATATCCACATCTCCACTGAAACTAGTGCCTACAGACAGTGTGGCTGAGGCTGTCAACCCCAAGGGTGTAGCATCATGACACTAACTTAGCTGGAGTTGTGCATCGTCACATTTGTA
The DNA here is from genome assembly GCF_019279795.1 of Protopterus annectens. Lineage (NCBI taxonomy): Eukaryota > Metazoa > Chordata > Ceratodontiformes > Protopteridae > Protopterus > Protopterus annectens. The sequence goes on from NC_056731.1 coordinate 197,134,703, forward strand.
GGCATACTGTGGGTAAGAGTTGTCACCCTAAACACACTATTGAAGCCCTACCTTATGGTGAATTTTTGAGAATTTCCCGTTTATGCAACAATAATGATATAATTTTTAATGAAATACAGTGTACTAGAGCTATGTTTTTAAAAAGGCAATATGATGCCAAATTAATTGATTTAGATATCCAAAAGGTTTTTAATATGAGATATAATACTAAACATTCACATTAAAATAGAGGTAATAGCTACATTGGTAACAGCACAAGGACTGATAATTTCTTTTTAGTCTCCACTTATAATGTTTGTAGTAGTAGCATTAAAAAACATATATTACATTTTTGGGAATTTTTAAAGAATTTCAGTGAACTTAGTAATTTAATGGAAAAAAGTTAACTTTTTCTTATAAAAGGGGTAGAAACATTAAAGATATGGTTGTCCATACTAAATTTGTTAGACCTGGGTTGAAATTGTATCATCAGATTGCTAATCTAGGTATGTCAGCATGTGGCAAATGTAGTGGCTGTTCCCATATAATTTTTTTTTTCCATATATTAATAATATTAGTTTTAAACCTAATGGGACATATAATTGTAGGACAGATAGGGTTATTTATGCCTTAAAATGTGGATGTGAAAAGTTTTATATTGGGCAAACTAAGAGAATGTTTAAGATTAGGCTACTTGAACATCTGAGAGATATTAGGATTAATAAGTTAGAGAGCCCTTTAGCCCAACATTTTTGTACACATCATGATGGCAAAGGTGATAGCTTAAAAGCCACTATTTTGCAACAAGTGACTGTAAATGAATTTGATGTAAATATGATTAAGAAATTACTTTTAAAAAAAGAAACTATTTTTATTTTAAAATATAATACTTTGATACCTCAAGGTCTTAATACAGATTGTTGTTGGAGAAGTGTGATGTGAAATACTTTACATTATTTAAAAACATTTTTTTAGTATTTTTTAATCTGTGTAATTGGTTGATTGTTTAATTGTTTAATTAACTCATTATGTTTGTAGCTGTTACTATTTAAACTGTCTGTATGAATGGCTTGTTACTCCTTGAAGGCTTACTATGGTCGAGGCGCTAGAGAAATAAAATAGTTTTCATTGGCCTGGTTGTTTCGTTTTTGTGGTGTAGCAACTTTTCCTGCAGTTGTTCGTGGTTACTTGCTCCTTTGGTTTGCGTTTTCCTTATGGCTAGTGATCCAGCTACAAACATTCCACGTATCTTTAGAGAGGATAGTGGTGGTACCTCTCAGCGGACTATCGATGGTTTTTTGAATGTTAATTCTGATCGTGACTGTGATCATTTTGATAGGAATACAGGCAGTGACAGTCGTTTGGGTGTTCCAGCATGGGAGCATTTCCTAGCAGAAACACGCAACAAGCGTGTTAACAATCCTTTTGCTAATATTGGCAAACGTTCCATGGACTTCCCTACAGAGGTAAAAACAATGATTTCTAAACTTAATAATCTAATGAACAAAGAAATGGCTACATTTTATAACTACACTAGTCTACAAAGATATTTGGATTTGGATATTATTCCACGAGGGTTGAGAGCTGTGAAATTTCCCTCTGAACCATTTAATGTTGCATGTTCTGCTGACAAGGCGTTTCAACAGAGATGGGAATGTGCAGCACATCATTGTTCTAAAGAGTGGATCAAAATTCTTGTTGAGAAGGATAATATTAAATTAGCTAATCTTAAAAAAGATATTAATATGGTCTGTAACAATTTAATGGCTGTACTAGATAGATCTAGACTTGATTCCTGCTTACGCGATATTCAGGACAAGGTGAATTTGCAGGAAAAGAAAGTCATTGAACAAAAGATGTATAAAATACAGAGAGATCTCCGTGATTTTGAAAGAGGTACTGCTTTCTTTAGGGGATCCAATCAACGTTCACGCTCTAAAGCCCGCCCTTCTAACGTTTCTGGCTGGGCTAGAGACAGAACTGCTAGTACAACTAGTGTTGATCTGCCAGTTTGTGCACAGGATAGACATTATGGTGAGAACGATGTCAATGAATTTCCAGCTTTGCCATCTACGGCTGACGAACGATACTTTTCAGAGCATTTTCGTCCGCCATGCGAGTATGGCAGACAACAGAAAAGAAGTTATGCGGAACAAGAACATTATAGAGAGGGGCCTCAACGCCAATGGCGTGATAACAAAAGAACTAAATGGTATTGATATATGTCCTAATTTGAATAATGTGGTGAATTTATCTGGTTGTTATATCAATGATAGTATTGTTACTTTATTAAATCATGGATTAAAATTTGTGCTGACTGCATTGCCTAAATTATATGAGTGTAAAATAGAGTTGTTTAGATTTGTTAGGAAGTTGCACTTGTGGTATTATTTTCATTATTTGCCTGTTGATAGGGCTGTTGAAACGGAATTAAATGACATATATAGCACTGAAGAAAATATAGTAGATATTGATACAAATGACTTGTTTGTTTCTTGTTCTAGTGATTTCAATGCATATTGTATTATTGACACTTCATCGGTAATTACAAAAAGTGATTTTATGCCTCCTTTTTTTCATGAGGGTATTAAGAAGTTTCAAGCCATGGTAGAATTTGAAGTAGATTTATTGTTAAAAAATTTTAATAAAAAACAAGTAGACTATAATTTATCTAAGAAAGAATGGATTGAATTAGTTAATTTTTCTAAACAGAAAGATTTGGTTATAAAGCCCTTTGACAAGGGGAATAAAATAATTATTATGCATTACACGCAGTATTTAAATATGTGTCTAGATTTGCTTAAAGATGAAACTGTTTATTGTATAGTAAAAAGTGATGATATTGAACAAGCCAAAGATAGGTACACGTTTAATACTGAGAGGTTTGAGATTGGGGTATTGGTCAGAAACTGATGTTAAAAATAAGCTGACAATTGTAGGGACGGGTCCAACATACTTTTATTGTTTACCCAAAATTCATAAGAACATCCATAATCCACCTGGTAGACCTATAGTTTCAGCAAGTAAATATTTTTTACATAATTTGGAAGTCATTTTACACCGGGTATTATTAAAGGAAGCACAACAGCTTCCTTCATATATACAAGACTCCTTCGATTTTTTAAATAAAATACATAATATTATATGGAAAGATAACATGTATTGGATTACATTAGACGTGAAGAGTCTTTACGCTAATATTAAACATGTGTTTGGAATAGAAGCAGTATATAAACGAATGGGTGATTATCCATTTACACATTATGTAATGGATTTAGTGAGGTTTTGTTTAGAAAATAATTATTTTTATTTTGACAATCAGATTTTTCACCAAATACAGGGTACAGCCATGGGTGCCCCTTTCGCACCCATGTATGCTAATATTTTTATGGGAATGGTTGAACAAGAATGCATTTATACTAATTCATTTGTTAAAAAATATGTGAAATTATATTATAGATATATTGATGATTTGATTTTTTTATGTGAAGATGGTATAGATTTAGTATTAAATTTTGTACAAGAAATTCAAAATAATAGGTTTGATATATCTTTTGATGGACTACAGTATGGACAAACTGTTTCTTTTCTAGACATTAATCTGCAAGGTACTACTGGACAACATGTTGGTACAAGTATCCATAGGAAATTTGGTTTGCCTCATGATTTTTTGATGGGTTCGAGTTGTCACCCTAAACACACTATTGATGCCCTACCTTATGGTGAATGTTTGAGAATTTCCCGTTTATGCAACAATAATGATATATTTTTTAATGAAATACAGCGTACTAGAGCTATGTTTTTAAAAAGGCAATATGATGCCAAATTAATTGATTTAGATATCCAAAAGGTATTTAATATGAGATATAATACTAAACCTTCATAAAAAAATAGAGGTAATAGCTACATTGGTAACAGCACAAGGAGTGATAATTTCTTTTTAGTCTCCACTTATAATGTTTGTAGTAGTAGCATTAAAAAACATATATTACATTTTTGGGGATTTTTAAAGAATTTCAGTGAACTTAGTAATTTAATGGAAAAAAGTTAACTTTTTCTTATAAAAGGGGTAGAAACATTAAATATATGGTTGTCCATACTAAATTTGTTAGACCTGGGTTGAAATTGTATCATCAGATTGCTAATCTAGGTATGTCAGCATGTGGCAAATGTAGTGGCTGTTCCCATATAATTATTTTTTTTTCCATATATTAATAATATTAGTTTTAAACCTAATGGGACATATAATTGTAGGACAGATAGGGTTATTTATGCCTTAAAATGTGGATGTGAAAAGTTTTATATTGGGCAAACTAAGAGAATGTTTAAGATTAGGCTACTTGAACATCTGAGAGATATTAGGATTAATAAGTTAGAGAGCCCTTTAGCCCAACATTTTTGTGCACATCATGATGGCAAAGGTGATAGTTTAAAAGCCACTATTTTGCAACAAGTGGTTGTAAATGAATTTGATGTAAATATGATTAAGAAATTACTTTTAAAAAAAGAAACTATTTTTATTTTAAAATATAATACTTTGATACCTCAAGGTCTTAATACAGATTGTTGTTGGAGAAGTGTGATGTGAAATACTTTAAATTATTTAAAAACATTTTTTTAGTATTTTTTAATCTGTGTAATTGGTTGATTGTTTAATTGTTTAATTAACTCATTATGTTTGTAGCTGTTACTATTTAAACTGTCTGTATGAATGGCTTGTTACTCCTTGAAGGCTTACTGTGGCCGAGGCGTTAGAGAAATAAAATAGTTTTCACTGGCCTGGTTGTTTCGTTTTTGTGGTGTAGCAACTTTTCCTGCAGTTGTTCGTGGATACTATTGTGACCATGCCTAATAACATGATTATGGCTAATCCAAGGATCACATGCCTGGCAAAGCATTGTACTCACACAACCATGTTATGGCATACTGTCAGGTGCTGTGTCACCTTAGGAGAACTACATAAAGGTGATAACGTTACATTTCAGCATCTGTCAGGCCACTGACTAATGATGGCCTGCTTTGATGTACACACAAGCAAGACTTTATTGCTAATGGCATTATCAATAACCGCTGTTGAGATGTGCAAAGTGTCCCTGCACCTATACTCCTATGCCACACAAACACAAAATGTGAGAGATGTGACTTTATTATAAACCTTGATTACATGGTGTAACACACATGGGTCAGTACATATGAAAATGAGCAGTTTGCCAACATGCACACCTCACCACATACTCCATCCACACCCATATCACAAACACCTGCATGTGTGGAGCTCTTTACTAGATACAGAAGTAAGCAGGCACCTCAGAAACCCAATTGCAAGCTCACTACACATAATCATACTTCTACAGGACACAGTAAACATAATAGTGCATGCACCACTGTCTTAACTGTCAAACACGTGAGGCAAAATGCAAACTCAAACCTATTATTCGTAGGTGATTTCATCATGAGACAAATTGATGTCCCTCTCACCAGGCTACATATGGGAAAGGTCAAATTTAGCTGTCAGTGAGGTGCCAGGATGCAGCACACCACATATCGATGCAGGTCTGTCAACATAAGGTAATGTTATGATGACCTCATATATCCTGTTGGTGTGTACAACTTGAGACATACCTTAATGGACTGTATGCAAATACATGACTGAGCTTACAGACTCTGTGTTTCCAGCGGGTACGCTCATAGTCTTCAGCTGCATTTGACCTACACCTAGCATGATGGCTCAATACACATAGAAAATGACTGAAGTCAATAATTGGCATATCATGTGGTGTCATTGTAATGGGATCCAGTACATGTCAGATGGGGATGACTTGCTCAATAGACCTGGGTGCTTTGTCAGAGATGCTGTTCATCTGTCACTCTTAGGAGTTTGTGTACTGACCAGGGCTGCTGACATTCCCATAGTGCATCTTATAGGCAGTGTCTCAGGGGAAAATATTCCAATGAGGAAACTCCATCTTCAACCACCACAGTTATGCTGCTACATGCTAGGAATGCCAATACTACACATCACTCACTGGAAGGTGTCCCCACCTTGGAAAATGCAGACATTTGCTCAGTCACACACACCTGGTTCAAGGCTATGGACAGCATTATGGCCATATCAAGCTACATGACCTTCCACATGTTCAGACCTCAAACGGAAAGTATGTCAGGCAATTCGATAAAGATAGATACACATACAGATTGGTTAAACAGTGTGATTCTCTGGAGACACTGCCGGTAATATTCACTGCTGATAGGGCACTAATCAAGCCATTGCCAGCTACAGGAGCAACACCATGAATCAGGACACCTGCTGTGCTTATTTGAATCTATTTGTGCCTATTAAGATACATCACAACACCACAGTGTGTGGTGACCTTCACTAACCACCAACTGTGTTGGTTATTCATGGTCAAACTCACTTGCCCAAAGGTTAGTCCACGTCCTGAACTACAATGCCCTGAACCAGTAGAATGACATCCATCCCCATAAAGGGAACCAAAGTACTGCATCAGGTGCTTACCAGTATGTGTGACCACTGTAGCACCTCCACTGTGAAGTACTTCCTGGTGAGCTCTGACCACAAATTGCTTTGCTTAAAAGTAAGACTCACATCTGAACCCCCCCACCTTGCAGCAAACACAGTAATAAACTTCAACAATGCAAATTATAACCTCCTATGGGATGGTATGAAAAGCTTGACTGCACCTCCCCCAGATGGGATAGGTAACTATGCTGAGATCCACACCAATGCTTTATGCAAGCACCTGTACAACTGCATAGACTCAGCTGTACCTGACAAGAGGAAAACAAGCTCCTCATGGCAGAGCAAACTGGAAGCGGTCATGCAATCCCCCAGTCATGTCAATCTACTACAATGGGGCCATCATGAACAAATGCTTGTTGACACACTGATGGCAGTAAACCCCATGCAAATGTGTATGTAGTATCATTTCCATCAGTAACACCAATGTTTCTGGTAAGTGGCATATCAGTATCAACACCTGATGTACTCATGGATGATAGACTTGGGCACACAGGCCTTGGCACACATGTTTTCGACTACTTTACCATAGATCACCATGTCTCCCAAGTGATAAGACAGGAAGTATATCATGCTCATGTCATTACTGAGGGCACTGTCACCTGGTAATGATGTTGTTATAATGTCCGTGTACTCTTTGTTCAACATGTCAATATTTGAGTGCAATGGCCATTTTGTCATGTACTTTTCCAAGCACCAGTGGCAATAGCACACAACACAAAGGCTCCTCACAAGGGAACTTCAAGTCCCCAGTATCTGTCCTATTGGGATTGTCTGAAATAACTGTCATTGTAGCTTGTGTCATATAGACTACTCAGATATGATCTCTGCCTTGCATACAGAGCAATATCTGACCCTGCTGTACTGGAAATGCTGCATATCTGTGGGTGGAATGGTCCATGGAGTACTCGCTGTAAGGACATTAACCTGGTATATGACATTACTAATACATGCTGGTAGGGGAGATATGTCTACCAGACTTTAACAAACCTTTGAAACAGACTCTCACCTAATGGCAAACAGTATACCTCATTCATGGATGCAATCTGTATGATTGCCTGTATAGCCATCATTTTACCACAGGGCTACTGCCTGTGTCCCTCTTGGACAGGGGCAATATGTGCTGATCATGTAAATAAGAGTAAGAACTTGAGTAGGATTTTAAGGGAGCTAGGACCATTAGGGTACTAAAGTCCAATGATCACATACGATGATGGAAAATGGTCTAACATCCACACACACAAACCTAGCTACAGTGAGAATAGTATCACTACCAAATAATGTTTTCAGAACACTGCACAGTGCACA
>NC_056731.1:197145027-197207780 GCF_019279795.1 Protopterus annectens
AATTCAGGGCTGACTCTGTGAGATGCAAGCAGTACACAGCCAATACATGGGTAGGTACAGGATGTGTGGGTTGCCTGCCATCATTTTAAATTTCTGTATGTGAATAGGAGTAAGGTATCAGTCCTAGGTTCCTAGGTTGTCAGTGAATGTGCTATGCTTTGCCTCTTAGCCAAAACAGGGTTTACTGAGCATGCCTATATCTACCTACAGGGACATTAGGGGTTCCTCCTCTGAGTCCTCCTGTGACTGTGGCTGTGGTGACCTAGGCACTGGTGGGGGGAGCTGTATATCCCTTCCTTTTGCTGATCTTGCTGCACCTGTTTCTGCAGGATCATGTTGTGTAGCATAGCACATACTGTGACTTTATGTGCACATCTGGCTGGTGAATACTGCAGGGCTCCAACAGATATATCTAGGCACCAGAACCGTGACTTCAGAAGCTCAAATGCATGCTATATGATGTTCCTAGTTTGTGCATGTGCCTCATTATGGAGTTCTTCTGTGTGTGTGTGTGTGTGTGTGTGTGTGTGTGTGTGTGTGTGTGTGTGTGTGTATGTGTGTGTGTGTGTATTTCTGATGGGTGTCATCATCCACAGTTCTAGGGTGTAGCCAGCATCCCCAAGTAAATAGCCATGTGAGATATCCCCCCAGCAAACATCTTGTACAGCTGTAATGTGTGCCAGATATGGGAATCATGATAACTGCCAGGGCTGCCAGCACACATATTCAGACTAATCCCCTGGGGATTTCACATGACCTGGCAGTTGATGGAGTGGTACCCTTTGCAGTTAACATAGATTCTACCCTGTTCATCAGGTGGAGCCTTGATGTGTACATGGGTGCAGTCTATGGCACCCCGAACCTCAAGGTAGTGTTCTACATGGTAGTAGTGCTGCATAGTGTGGCTCTCACCTCAAGGGCAAGGGGAAAAGATATGTGCTCACTGGCATGTGGTAGCATAGCATCCAGGAACTGGTGGAGTGTCCTGGATGCAGATGCCTGTGACACCCCCATTAAGTCCCCAGTTGGTCTTTGAAAAGTACTTGTATCTAGTATCCTAAAGGCTACATATACCTTTGTTTCCACTGGGATGGGTTCCCTTCTGTTGTCTCTGAGTTGAGGGTGGTAGAGCTCAGTGTGTTTTTGTAATATGTCCCTGTCCACCCTCTAGCTCTCTACAATCTCCAGCTCATGTAGCTCTTGGAAGGTTACCCTAGGTCTGAACAATCTTCTCCTTCTCAGCCTAGGCCTATTGTTAGCAGCACCAGCAGCATGGACGTCAGTTTCTAGCTCATGCATATGTAGCAGACCTCCTGCAGCCCCTAGCATTATGTCAGTTAAAACTCCCAAGTCTGTACTCCAATGGTCCAGAGTATTGGGGAAAAATCAGAATGTAGTGTGCATACATACTTCATACAGGTTTGCTGTAGGTCCACCATGTGTGATTGGCTAATTATGCGTTTCACCTGCCTAAATTCTAATTAACATAATTTACTGGCCCAACTTTATTGCATGATGGGGTGTTCTGTGCCATGTTGTGTACCACAGCTGATACAAAAGTCAAAATCAAAAATTGAATATAACCAGTTTTAAGTACTTGCTACCTATGCCATCACTATGAGCTGAGTGGTCTTTTTTGTGCAAACACACTCAGCTATGACACGCACCACTCAAACATGCACACTAGGAATTAAAACATTCTTAAAACTAACAGCACCCCCCCCCCCCCCGCTGGCATCCACATTCAGTGAAAATATCAACATGGTGTAAAAGCCTACACAAAAGGGATCTGTGGACATGGTTGATCCTTTTACTGATTCAAAAAATTCACATAATTTGCATGCATATCCATGCTGACACCATGGTAACTACACAGTTCATTACCTCATGAACTAGGCAACAGCACCAATGCACTATTGTATGGACCTGACCCAACATCCTATAATACATTTCTGACAAATATTATAAAATACTTTTTATTCCTTTTTTTTCTTTTTTCAATTAGGCATGTTTGTGTACTGCAGCGCATGGTGCAAACATGCCAAAATCATTAACAAAAATTATTTTTACATATTCCCTTTCATTTTCAGATAACCACAATGCATTTTTCACACATCAATGTATCTGATCTAACCATTTCAGGGGAGTTATGTCCATATTTGTGGACTTTTACATCCCCTTCTTTCTGTGTACACCACTGTATGCAGAAAATTGCATTGTACACTACGGACACAGACACAGGGTCTACATGGCTGCCTTTCTGCTTGTTGGATCGCTCCACCTGGGTCATTTGCATAAGGTTCACCTGCTTATAAGGTAATTTGCAATATATGGAACTTTCCTTGTTTGTGCGTGCTTGCGCACCACTAAGTGGCGCTACTGAATCTAAAACCATTTGCGCTCATGTACACATCGTGGCACAATGTGTACACAAAAACCTGTGTAGGCTTTATTGAATTCCCCCTGTGTTGTTTGTTTCCTCTTACATGATATTTGTTCCCTCTTACCTATTTTAATGTGTTATAAGTGACTGCTTATTTTAAAGTGTAAATTTGTGAACCTTGAATCTGAAGTTCAATGCATTCTGCTTGTATTCTGCTACAAGATCCATCTGGGTGAATGATATTTTTAGCTGTTCACATTAGATTTGAAATCCATTTGCTTTTTTTCTTAAAAGTATTAGTAGCTGAAAAAGGAATATAAATTAGACTACATTTTAAGAACCCATATTCTAATTTATTATAGTAAATATTGAAACATTACACTGTGCTTAAATTAAACCACAAAGTGTCATGGAGGCAGGCACTAAGAACACTTGACATTTAGGATACAGTAACACACAGGAGACATTAAAAGTGATTTCCCCAGAAGTAGCATCACTCAACATATTAAAGAACCACATGGTGGTACAACCGATTAAGTAAAATTTCTGGTATTGACAATCGTTAGAAGTGGCAGAGGTGGCAATAAATGTTTACACTTAAGAAAGTTGGAAACCAAGTTGATTTTAAAATTGAGCATAATATTCTCTGTGGGTTCGAATAATTAAGTTGACTTTTAATTGTAAAACTAGTAACACCATTTAATATATATTTAATACGTTCATACATTTGAATTATTTTGTTAATTAATTAATTAATTAATTAGTTAATTAATGAGTTGGTTGAAAGAGTTGCATGAATAAATAGTTTTGGTAATATGTTGATGAAGAAGGCATTGCTATGCTGAGGTGCTATGGGGAATAAATTAAATTGTTTTTGAACTTCCTTTAGTGTGTTCTTTCTGAGTTAATGGTTATTGTTGTACATCGAATCACAGTAGCTATGGCCAGTACAGTACTTCACAGAATTCTCCTCATCTCAGTCATTCCACATAACACCTACTTTGTATGCTTCCATTTAATACCCAAAGCTCCTTATGGGATCCTGACATTTTAGGGATTGGCTTCCTTACCCAAGTGATTTACCAATTAATAATAGGCAGCATACAAAAGGGCAATGTATAAGTAACACAGTGACATTAAGCTGTTAATCTTGCATGTCCTGTAGTGAAGGTATTACTCAATGACATTTGTTATTGCTATTATCATATTTACTTTTGCATATTCTTAACTGAGAGAGTTGTGTTATTGGGAGTCATGGTGTGAAATGTCATGGTGGAAGGCAGAGAAATGTATAATGCAGTTTACTGGAGATATTGCTAGGTATCCAGAAATAATTTTAGAGATATGCAATATTTCCATATGCACATTAACTATTGCATGGCATCAGGTGACACCTCAGATAATATTGGAGAAAACTGTAATGACTGGGGAGATATGGGCGAACGCTGCCAGCCTACTCAAATAGAATTTGATATATAATTCTGGCATTTGTAAATAAATGTAAAATACAGTCATGTTTTCTTGAGTGTAAAGGAACACCGTGAAATGTGGAACTGCAAAATATGTGACAACATTGCACTCTACTGGCCCAGTGATGCATGTTGTACCCTTTCATATTAGAATTCGGCTCAAGGGCGGCTGGATGAAGATTTCATGCCCATTGTTTTAAAGCTAAAGTTTATGGCCAGAATTTAGATGTGGCATGTGCTTTATTGCTCTAGTTTCTGTTAGAATATACACGTGAAAAGTCTATTGTTGTAAGTTTCTGTGGATATACAAGTTTTGGGATTGGGAGGGTGGCCTAATGGTTAAGGTGTTTGCCTTACAAACACAAGGTGCAGAGTTTGAGTCTCACAAAGGATAATTGGCTAGGCTTAAAATGGTTCGCAAGGACAGTTAGCTTAGTACTAATCTATGAACCTATGCAGGTGTTAGATTGCTAAATAATGCAGTTTGTGGCCGGATAACTCAGACCAGGTGTTAAGATGATGCAATATGAATACTGGGAAAACCTAAGTGTCAAAAATGATGCAGTTTGGGAAGGGCCTCAGAGACATGTTTGTTAGTAATGTTTAAATACTATTTCTCACAAGAGACTGGAAGCATTTTGATCTTGGATATACAACTTTTCAGCACTCTGCCTTGTGCTCACATGTAAGTTTTAGCACTGTGATTTCTTGTAGGAATCGTTAAAGCTAGTAAAGATTAATTAGGTATTTTTCTTTGAAATCAGACCTGTCCTACTGTATTACTTTAAGTTTCTGTGTGATCTCTGAACTCTTAGATATCTCTGTGGTGTAGTAGTTTTGTCTTGTGTTTTAATTATTTATTATTAAATATTTTTACAACCTTCTACCTGTGGCTGTTTTGTGTAGAGATAAGCTCTAGAGTACATTGCATATTTATAGAGATTATTGTAATAGGCCACTCTAAAGTAAGCCTTGACTGTTAGTCATACTACCATTGGATAATAATATTGCACAGTAATAATTGGACACCCTTTTAAGGGCCTTTTAGTAGCTGATATTATTAACTGGGTGGTGGCAGTAATTACTACCATATAGTCTGGGTAAAAGGGCAGAGCTGGAGAATCTGTGTCAGCCTTTCCCAGGAGTGTCTGTGAAGTTGTATAAATACGTATCTCAAAGTGTGTGTGTGTGTGTTGTGTCAGGGACACGAAGCACTGGTTGGACAGAGAGGGTACTGGAGGTTCTAGCTTGCCCAGTTAGGCTGAGACCTGGACCCTATAGCTGTGCCAGTGGGGAGTCCTATTGGGGACCTGGTGAGCAAGGGAGCAGCCAGCCCCAGACTGACTGTGATCTCTGTGTGCACTTAAGGGAAATTGTACTTTACTGTGTGTATTAGTTATCCTTTCCTCTTCTATGAGATGACCTCCCTGGTGTTAGTGGTGAGGATTGAGGCTCCTTGATTGCTGGGTCAGGGCATGGTCATCACAAAAACCATCAATGGTATTTGCACTGTATGTTGTACATCTTGGAATATATTCAGTGCTATCTATATTGCTAATTATAGAGCTAAGCAGAAATTTTTTATACTTCTGTAAATGTCTCAATAAGCAAGTGCTCAGAAAGGAGTTTTTTGCTATCAAGTGAAAGTTCAAGTCTGGCTGTGCTGAACCCCTAAACTGCACTCACTCTATGTCTTGGTTGTACAGTCTCCAAGATATAAAATATCGTTTGTGAAACTTTAGAGAAATAAATACATTTCTGAGTATACATACATTATAATATATTATGCAACTTATGAAAAGACTATAAATGCAGTACTATCACAGCAAAGAAGACTTTTTACTGATAACATATATGTTTGCAATAGCATTTACTGTTCACATATGTATATTTATTTAGCTTATACTTTTAAGTTGATTTCTCAGAAAATGTTCTAGAATGTAAGGATGTGTGTTGACTGTTAGAGGTGTGACCTTCCATAGCTCAGAGTTGTTAGTGAGTTATACAAATCAGAGTAAAATAACAAGTGGCATAACACATTCACAACTGCTTGCTAGCCTGTTAGAGGGCTGGGGGGGGGAGGCAGTGGGGCAGTGATTGTAATAAAATGTCAAATAAATGTTGGGCTTATTATAAGAAATTCCATACTATTTCAATGCATGTGGGATTAATAAAAACTAAAATGTTTGAAACCTTGGGAAGTCACACACTCAAAACAGTGAGATTTCCAACCTTACACAACACAACACACAAATAATGGTTTTCGCAGAAGGGCAAGATCCCTGCAGCTTCCAGTGTGGGGGCTATCGCCTCCAAATCCCCTTCCACTATATATATATATATATATATATATATATATATATATATATATATACATACATATATATATATATATATATATATATATATATATATACCTGAAATTCTTACAAACGTGGAGGGCAGTGAAAAGTTGGAAAACAAAACTAAAACATACTGTGCTCTTCTCTATCTCCCATAAACCAGGACCACAGCAGTCATTGTAACATACCAGATCTGATGTGCTGAAATCTCAACCACTGGAAATCAGCACCCTTTCTATTTTGACATTTCACAATTCACAAAAGTAGGATGTAATAATGCATACACTTCCCTGAAAGATTGCCTATTTTGAGATAATTCACCCCACAGTACACCTTCAAGTCTTCGGCATCATTTTAGAGGTTTGGAGTTCTTTAAAAGCACACATAGATTCACACATAGACAAATATGTGTGTATACAATACATGGGGACACACACACACAGACACACTTTTGAAGAAGGCTGCGGTAAATGGTTATATCAGGCCCTGCCTACATAGTTAAGTAGGACATAACCAAATCATGGGTTCCTGATTAAATTATATGGTTGCCCTTTAGCTAGTTGCATTTCAAATGGTCACTGGCTATCTGCTTGGAGTTGGACGCTTGCATGTGCACTCAGGTTTGAGCAAACTTGGATACATTTTATTGTTTCATATATCTACTTCTTCTGCGATACTGCGATCTCAAAGTTAGTTTCTATAGTGATCAGAGCTGATACTGCTGACACTGAGACTTCTTCAGACAGTATGTGAGTTCTAATAATAGTGCCAAATATAATGTAAATACTGTAGCTAGATGGAAACTGCAGCCGAAATTTCCAGTTGGGCATCGTCTCTTAAGCTGCTGTCTATTTCATGTCATAAAGCTAAACTTTAACTTTCAATCCATTTGTTCTCAAATCATTGACAAAGAATGGATGAATGAATGACTAAATAAGTAAATAACTTCATATCTAAGATGTAATAGTAATGGAAAAAGTGAAGGTGATGAAAAACAGTACAATTGCATACCCATGTTTTTAATAAATGCAGCAAACACCACATATCTGCTTATATTTAATTCACTTAAACATAAACATTCACTTATCAGGTATCACTGAAGTGCAATTTACAGAACTTAGCAGCAAATTCACATATGTAAATTCATATTTTTTTACAAATATTACAAATGTACATCCATTGATACAGTATTGCCATTCGGTCATGCTTTTATTTACATTTCTATATATTTTTGCACTTTTCTCTTGATACAGAAATTACTAACCTGCTAACATATCAGTAGGGGCTTTTATTCCTAAAATATATATATATCTGACATGGGCATGGCAGCTACACGTAGCAGAATGGTAACATCATGTGCAAAACTCATCTATTAAAAAATGACATTATTTTATACCTTCATAAACTAAAGGCAATACACTTGTGTTCACATGTACACATCCAGCATCCTACTTTCCCTAAAGATGCAACTTGCTCATAAAGACTACATATTTTCTAAGATAGTAAAAGTTTATTACTCTTTAAAAGTTAAGGAGAAGAAATAGGAAGCGATCTTGTGAACAAATTCTACCTAACATACCTTCCTTTAGGTTACATACAGTTTCATATTAGATGGATTGTATGTAATAAAAATATATAGAAACTAAATACAGTTAGTATTTTTTTCTGTGGTCAGTCATTCCAATAAAAAAGTATTTGAGATTTCTCTCCCACACAAGAGGGAACAGATTCCCATTTTATTTATAATATGTATTTATAATTAATGTCTAAAAAGGAAATGTGGTACACCAAAGTAAAATCCTGCATGGTAATGTAAGAAAGCAGTAACATTTTAGTAAAATACCTGTTTTTACTGGCTTAGTCTGTCTTATACATATTAGCAATTTCTAATATACATATGGCTCTCTGGACATTTATACACTCTCTAAAATATAACTAGTGCTAGTAAACTGACATGTTCCTAGAAAGGATTAAACATAATAGATTTAGGAGGGAATGTCTTGTAGTATGTTATTAAAATGAAAAGAATACAGTGAAGAAAATGAGTCTAAATAATTACAGAACACAAATGAGAAAATTTCATTAATAAAATGAGGACATATGACAATACAAATGTACTGTATATATCATACCCACAAATCCCACAGAGTTCAGTTCATAAATAACAAATGTTAAAAAGCTTCAGAAGTGCTTATTGTGTTTTATTTGCAGGAGTGTACCCATAATCCACATTGTTTTACTGTGCTGGTTCTGTCTTCAGATGTCAGCTCACCTCAGACTGTTTATTAGGCTAACCTCACAGACCTGTTAATGAAACAGGTTACAGGTAATAAAATAACTATGCTTTACCCAGTTTAGAAAATAAATTTCTGTAGTGTTATGCTGAAAATGATCAATTTTTGTTTCCTACCAGCCACTGCATCTCTACAGTGCTGAATTAGAATGTTGGCTACCAGAAGTACTACAAAACCAACTTAAAAGAGCATTTGCTTTTACCTTCTAGTACACTAGAATTCACTGGAAAACAACTTTGCATAGAAAAGATTATATGTGTCTTCTCATGGGAAACTTTATGACATGATATCAATGTTCCTCATGCATATCCCTGCTGGGGATGGAGACAAACTTCTCATATGTGATTAGATGTTTATTTTGTGTGTGGTCATTCATTTCAGTGACAGTGTTATTTCTAAGGTATAATTTATTGATAGGGACACTTAACTGATGCTTTTCAGGATGCTGCAGTATTGAGGGCATTCCCTTTCCCACAACGAGAAGTAACCTCGTAGTTAGTGGGGGGGGGGGGGGGCAGAGGGGGAAAAATCTCCCTGAATGTACATTTACAGGGTCTTTCTCTCCTCTCACAAAAAAAAAAATAAATAAACAAATAATATTTTCTGACTTTAGTTTCTGACATTCGTTGAGTCTGAAACTGCATTCAGAAAATGCAATTTAGTGAAATTGCACTATAAGTGTCCTGGGTACACCAAGTTAAACCAACCCTACATTGTTCAGCATAGACAATTCAGGGAAAGCAGTTTACACTGCTTCTATTTTACAACATGAGAAGTACCAAAGTATTACTGAAGTAGCTAAAGCCATAACAGAATGAAAAAATACGTGTTCTACTGGAATGAAACTGGCATTTAGGGGAGCCTGGCACAGTACCCTGCTATGAAACTCTGACCTGTGATTCCACAGTCTGCATTGTGCTATGGGGAAAACCGCATTGTTGTCCTGCAAGAAAACTTTTGAATTCACCCATATTCTCAGTCAGTGCCTTTCTGTCCATTAATGATACAGTCAGACATTTCGTTAAAATTAACAAACATCTTTGCCCAGCCTACCACTGCCACCCACTGACTAGGGAGTTCAGCCTTTGAAGAGCTTCCTACAAAAAGCCAGCCTTAATAATATTTTCTTCCCCATTAGGTTACAGGTGTAACAAGCTAACATTAGTACAACTGATACAGGCCCCAGTCTTCTTGAAAACTAGTGATCAACAAATGCTTCATTCTCCTTTTCCTGACTGGCCTTCAGACCACCCAGACTGAGCCAATCACTGCAATATGTGGCTGTTTTAAAGCACTCAGATTCATTAGAATGGTGTTGTTGCAGGAGTTAATCTAGTCAGTCATAACACACATAACATAAAGGTCCTATAATGATACCTGAAATTCTTGCAAGCTAACAAAGAAAACATGAATCTACCTTCTGACTCTTTGCTCAGAACAAAGAATATATACTTCATGCTGGAAAAATGAAATAGGACCCATGACAATGTATCTGGCACACTTTGAACTCACAACAATCCAAAATATCTGAAGACCTCATCTCTTGCATCCTTTGTGTTAAATAAACTGTTTGTTGTTTAACAACAACGTACATGAATTAAAGAAATCATGTAGCTAAAACATTTAAGTGGACATGTGACACTTGTAGTTGTAGATACAATGAAATGATCAGTAATGGCTTCGCACAAGAGTTTGATACACTTATCTTACAACAAAACAAAAGGGCTAATCTGTACACCAAAAGTACAATGGGTAACTAATTATTATTTCATTGGGATCATCGTTAGGAATCAGCTCATACTTGTTTCACAGTTCATGCCTGAAGAATGAAAAGATTTTATTTCATTCTTAAAAACATCCACATGGGGCTTCATTTCCACCATTATTTCCTAGTATTTGCTTTGCTGTGTGCTTGCAACCTAACCCAGATGCTAACCGAATGTTCATTCTCCTTGTCGTGCTGTTGTCATTCTGGACAAATGCAGATGATAGCCACATATACTTCCACACGGTGTACATGACTAGCCTTGTACAGTCCCAGAAATCTTGCATGGTCATAGCTCAGTTCTTTCTTGGGTTCACAGCTGAGGTTTTGCTGAATGCAGAAGGTAGCTGGCTTTGAATCATTCATCAACACAACAGTTCAGCAGTTCAGTGCATTAATGCGACAACATTGCATTGTGAATTCAGCTGTAATGCCTTCATCGCATGTTGTCTAATGGCAGTCATCCTGAGTGTGGGGTTTGGAGTAATACTCCCTGCTGTACAACTGTTCCATCTTTCCCACTCCCAAGACTACTTATCATATTATCGTACAGGGCAAAGTAAATTCTACAGAGTTATTAGGAACTGATTCTGTTCTTGAGGCTTCTTTATCCAGGTACCTAGGCCAGATTTTTGCAATGCCTTAGATAGTTGCTGCTTCACGGATTGATATGTATGTGCAAATAGCTTTGCCTCACAGTACATTGATGGTGTATCTCCACGGCTTGAAAACCGTGTACTCAGCTGCAAAGAAAAAAAAAAAACAGAAATCAAATGAACCAGTGTAAATATGAAGCTTTTTTAAACAGCTGTACAATCTTTCTATTTACATTTTAGAAGCAACTGTCATTTCATGAGTTTGTTTGCAAACTGAATTTCTTTTACATCACCCAAAAGAGGGAAAGATTTCTGCAAACATTGCTTTACAAGTTATATAAACAAAATTAGTGTTATGTTCAATGCAGATCCACTGTTTGATGAGATTACAAAAAAAAAATCTCATCCCCATCTCTGTTTTTGTATAAAGTATCTTACTACCCTAAGATACCATGCAAAATAAAATATTCATTACTCTCTTTTTTGGCATTATTTTTTACTGATGTTCTTTAAATACATGCATTAGATCTTTTCATTCCTGGAATATTTAGAAAACGATTTATGTTATCATTATTATCCATTTGCCTTAACAGTTTTAGACCTCTAATTTTCTAACTTATAGCTGGACTTGGTAAAGATGCTATCCTTAGTGCAAGCAAGTTGTTGGACTGTAATGCTACTTTATAAAATCGCATTGCATTAGAGTAAGTACTTTCAGAGGATTTTTTTATCAGTCCTTCCCAGTAATATTTTCAAAATTATTTTTCTTTTATAATGTACAATGGAATCTGGAAGAACTGCTTTGACACATAATATACCCAGTTAATTGATCTGCAATATCAATTTATGGGCCTAGCATTTTATGTCAGCAATTTTCTCTGGGTGTATATCTTGATAATCTTAAAATATGCATATACTTCTTACAAATCCCTTGTCTTGACTACACACATCATACGCACAGTATTACTGCCTGTTTTACACAATCCATTTCACTTGTCTGTTGCTGTTCAACATTTTTTTGTGGCAGAAGTGGACATGCTTGAGCTATTCCATGTCCAACTAATCGTGGGAAAAATCCATTAATGTATTCTTGTTAGCTACAGGCCCCCACCTCAAACCAGGAAAACCATACTTCATATATCTGAAGTTACTAGAATTACTCATTATCCAGCTCAATACCATACACATGGGTGATTTTTAACTACTCCTCCATTAATTGGGAGGCATGCACGAACATTAATATGGAGGTGCAAAGATTTCATGACTTTGTAAATTCAAATGCCCTGGAGCAAGTCTACACTTCTACTATGGGAACAAATATCCTAGGTCAGGTACTCACAAATATGAGAGAGTGCTGTCCACCTCCAGTGTGATGTTCTCACTAGTAAGATCAGATCACAAAGTGATCTCCCTTGAAATAAAGGTAAAATTAGTCCTCCTACCTAACTCCAAAAAACTATAAGAACTTCTCTAAGGTAGATTATCCCCTATTAAGTGATGGCATAGCTAGTTTCCAAGCTCCCCCTGTGACAACCCTCCACCTCTTGGTCAGTAATCAAGGAGCAGCAATCCTCATCATTGGCACATGTGGAGAATGTTCACTGGGAGGATAACAGGTACACACACAGTATCTCCAGATGCAGCTCTCTGCATCAAGCACAGTCAAGCAAAATTTCCCTTAAGAGCACACAGGGAACACAGTCAGTCTGAGTCTGGTTCCCCTCATTTTCTCCAGATCCCCAATAAGACTTCCCACTGGCACAGCTATAGAGTTGAGTCCTTAGCCATGGTTCCAAGCCAAGTCCTCCAACATTCTCTCTGTCCAACCAGTTGTTCGTGCCCCTGCCCAAGTAGCTGACACACACTCTTTGAGATTTGATTTACACACACACACACACACACACACACACACACACACACACACACACACACACACACACACACACACACACACACACACACCTGGGAAAGGCTGACACAAGTTTACTAGCTATGCTCCCTTTTGCCCAGACTATAAGTTAGTTATCATTGCCACCAGAACCCCTCATCTGCTACTTTAAGGCCCTTAACAAAGGGTGTCCAATTTTACTGTGTAATAGTAATACTAATACAAATGGTAGTTTAACCAAGAGCAAGGCTATTAGGAGTGGCCTACACTTCAGTGTCACCAAATACATATGCAAATACTCTTCAAAACATAAATATCCCTACAAAGATCAGCCATAATGAAAGGTTTAAATATATTTAATAATAAATAATAAAAGAACAAGACAATACCAAGTATCTGTTCACAGTGACATCAGAGTTCAAAATCACAAGAAATATTTAAAATAATATTGAAGGACAGGCTCAGACAAATAAAAAAACAATATTTAAATTAAACTTCACTATATTCATGACTGAATCTAAGAGAATTACTATTCCCTACTTACTTAACAGAGCAAAGCAGATGATGTGGTGAATGGTCATTCTTGTTGTCAGGCTCAAGACAGAACAGAGAATGCACTGCCTCACTACGAGACTTCTTAAAATAATATCTAAAATATTACTTCTGGGATAGCTTACAGAATGACATCACTTCTGGTCATCTGACTTCTAGCTTCCATGTAAACCCCCCTTGCTGGAATCTGGCAGGATTTAGCACCTACCTGTAGGAAATACACACACAAGGGCTTTTTGCTCAGATCTGTGGCAGGTGCTGGAAGTCGTAAAACAATTGCATATCTCCATGCTTCCAGAGTAGTAATTAGTTCACCCCAAAGACAATGCATAAAGCTTCCTAGTACAGACATGGTGTCTCTGGCTGCACTGAAACATGTGAGATACCATCTTTATGGCCTAGCCCATAAAGTGACTTAATTTCAGCTATATTTTAAAGTTTGCTGGACAGAAGCTAACCTCCTGCCTGCCAGGTTCCTCTGTTAAAACATATACATTTAAACATTTATAATAGTGCATGCATATTTCTGTTCTCTCCAGTAGGGCACACTGTTGATGCATTTTCAACACAAGCACTTTACAAATACCTTTTCAACACAAACATCTATTCAAATCAGTTGATATACATATGACATACCGTTCTAATACATTTGTAACACAAGCATATTGTATAAATCAGTTTGATATTCACAAATGACACATAATTATTTACAAAATTCCAGCTAGCTGTGCTGGCAGTACATCCTATCATCACACCTCCAAATCCAGAAAACACAGAAACCTATGATGAGGTGTACACAAAAGCCCTGTATGACCATATAAATAACTGTATAGAAAGTGCTGTACCAGACCAAAATAAACTCAGGTACAGCCACAAAAACAAGCCACCCTGGTAGACCCCTGGCATTAATGGGTTGTACAACAAAAGAAAGAAAATCCTGTCGAGAAGTAAGAGGGAATCTGCACAACAGTGAAATAAGTTACTCGTTAGTCTAAAGAAGTGAATTAGGGAACTAGTAAAGTCTCTGAAAGCAGACTTTGAGGTAAATATAGTCTCCAAAACTAAAGATAACCATAAGGCATTCAGTTATGTCAGCAGTCTTAACAGCAACACACAACAATGTGAGGAATTAGTTGTAGATGGCATCACCTATACTCAGCAAGAAGATATAGCAAATCTGCTGACAGTCAAATTCAGCTCAGATTTCACCACCCCATCACCACAGTTCTCCCTGAAGAAATACCATCCACCATTCCATTGCCAATTACCACCAAAGAACATGTTGCCAATGCACTCTCTAAAGCTAAACATATGACTTCAATGAGGCCTGATTATATACTAGGTTACCTCTTAAACAGCTTAAATCAGGACTTGTCAGGCCCATTAGGATCTCTGCTTAACCACAGTTTCCAGACTGGCTTTTTCCTGATAGAGTGGAAGACAGCAATGATCATCCCCCTGCATAAATGGGGCAATCTACTAATCTGGGAAATTACAGACTCATAAGTTTGACTGCATATGTGCAAAGCCATAGAAAGAATAATCATGGACCTGATAAATAATGACATAGGAAAAGTACAATTTTGTACCTACCATAAATGTAGATGTTCAAGTGTATTCACTGCTGCAGTCATTACACTTGGGTTATCCTGCCGTCAGGCAGTGCCGCAGTCGGCCAGAGTTCCAAAGTCTTGGTCCAGTGTCAGTTGCTGTCGCTTCTTCCCTGACGTCAATGCGTCAGTGGTATACAAGATGCAGCCGATGCCATTTTCTTCAGTTTTTCTTGCTCCAGATGTCAGGTGCCCCCAAAAAAGTAGGCAATACATATTGCTAATAAAACATACAAAAAGATAAAACCAAAACCTTCAGTTACCAGCAAATACACCACATATGTACTAAAGGGTAGAAAGGCATAGATATGTCCCAGCTAAGAAAGAGGGGATGGAGGGAGGGTAACCTGGACTGCAGCAGTGAATACACTCAAACATCTACATTTATGGTAGATACAAAACTGTACTATGTTCATCGTGTTTCACTGCTGCAGTCATTACACTTGGGTTGAATCCCAAAGCTGAGGTAGGGTGGCTGGTTCTATAGAGGATTTGGGGTGGCTATGAGGCCCTGCAGCACTGCAGTGGTGAAGCCAGCTCTGGATCTAGAATAAAGAGGCAAGTGATAATGCTTGGTAAAGGTGTGCACTGAACTCCAAGTTGCAGCTTCCAGGATATCTTTGGTAGGTACTTCTCTAAGGTAGGCAGTTGAGGTGGCTGTTGCCCTGGTGGAATGTGGCCTAATCTTGCTAGGTACAGTTTTCCCATGCTGTGTGTAGCAGAAATGGATACAGTGTCCTATCCACTTTGAAATGGTCTGCTTTGAAATAGCCTTTCCCTGTGATCCTGCAGCATATGCTACAAACAATTGCTCGGTTTTCCTGAAAGCTTTTGTTTTGTCCAAGTAGAAACATAACTGTCTGTGTATGTCCAGTGAATGCAGAAGTCTCTCCCCTTTATTCTGGGGATTTGGATAAAAGGTTGGCAAGTGAATAGTTTGGTTAAGAGCCACACTGGATACCGCCTTTGTTATAAATGAAGGGTTTGTTCTTAAAGAAACCCTGTCTTGGTGAAAAATTATGAAAGGCTCCACTGCCATTAATGCCTGTAACTCTGATACTCTTCGTGCTGAGGTTATTGCCAAAATCAGAGCAGTTTTCCATGATATATATTTTAATTCTGCTGAATTGGCTGGCTCAAAAGGAGGTAAAGTTAGTTTTTCCAAGACAAAATTTAGGTCCCAAGTTGGTGTTGGTGCTCTCCGGGGCGGTCTTATGTTTTTATCCCCTCTGAGGTACTGTTTTAGCAATGGATGAGAGAAAATAGGAGGATCTGTGTTGTAATTAGCCGAGATGGCAGAGGCGTGGATCTTAATGGATGAGAATGATAGGCCTTTGTCCAGCATCTCAGTTAAGTATTGTAATGTCTGAGGAATATTTGGGACAAGAGGGTCAAAGCTTTGAGCCTGGTTCCAGGCACAGAATCTCTTCCACTTTTCTGAGTAGGATTTCCTGGTGCTAGGCCTAATGGCCTCCAAAATGACATCCATAACAGCTTTAGAGAGAGGTGTTGTCTGCTTGTCTAAGGAATCTGCTATGCAGCCAGGTTTAAGGTTTTGAGCTGGCTGTGCAGGATCTGATTGTTTTGTTGAGTCAGAAGATGAGATATTTGAGGTAAAATCCATGGTGGGCCTTGAGCTAAGTTCTTTAAGATTGGGTACCAGTGCTGGTGTGGCCAGTCTGGGGCAATCAGAATCATGTTTGGCTTTTGTTGTCTGGCTTTTAGGAGTACCTTTGAAAGGAGAGGCAGTGATGGGAAGGCATAAACTTTTAGGCTGTTTCAGCTGAACGAGAGAGCATCCACTTTCCATGCTTGTGTGTGGTAAGTCCTTGTGCAGAATTTCTGTAGCTGGCAATTCATTGGGGAGGCAAATAGATCTATGTCTGGGCTCCCCCATTTTTGTATTATCATGCTGAATACTTGTGGATTTAATTTCCACTCGTGAGGATCCATGATGTTTCTGCTTAAGTCCTCTGCCAGAGTATTTTTCTTTCCTGGCAGGAATTGTGCTTGCAGATGAACTTGATAGGTTAGAGCTGTGTTCCACAAGGTCATGGCTTGTCTGCAGAGGGGGTAAGAATGAGTGTCCCCTTGTTTGTTTATGTACCACATAATTGTGGTGTTGTCTGTCTTTAGTAATAGTTGTCCTGGATGCAGTAGGTCCTTAAAAGCTGTTAGGGCATTTTGTACAGCTAACATCTTTTTGATTGATGTGAAGATGCATTTGGTCTGCGGCCCACTTGCCCTGAATACATTTTCCTGCCATGTGTGCTCCCCAGGCATAATCCGAAGCATCTGTTGTTAGTGTCTGCCTGGCTGTGGGTAGAGTGAAAGGCTGTCCCTTGTTGTGGTGACATGCCTGTGCCCACCATCGAAACTCCTGTTGTAGGCAGGGGTTAAGTGGTATTACTTTTTAAAAACACTTTTTAGGTACCATTGTAATTTCCTCATATGCAGTCTGCCATATGGTATTAGTAGTATGCAGGATGCCATGAACCCCAAGGCCTGCAGAATTTTTCTTGCAGGGAGTTGGGTTTTTGTTGCCATCAATTGAAAGTACTGAGTCAGTTGTCCTTGCTTGTCTGGTGTGAGATAAGCCATCTGGGCCGTTGTATTTAAGCTGGCACCCAGGAATATTATCTCTTGTGAGGCCACTAGTTTTGACTTCTTTTCGTTTACTGTGTACCTTAAGCAAATTAGTGATCTTTTTACAAATGCCAGATGTTTTAGAAGAATGTCCTTGCTCTCTGCTTGAATAAGGCAGTCGTCCAAGTATGGATATATTTGAATTCCTTTTTGTCTGCAAAATGCAATTACTGGTGCCAGGCATTTTGTGAAGACCCTGGGCGCAGTAGATAAGCCAAAGGGCAGTGCAGAGAATTGATAATGCAGCAGAGAATTGATAATGCATTGAGCCAGCTATGAATCTGAGGTATCTTCTGCAATTTTGTCTGATAGGGACATGCAGGTATGCCTCTGAGGTCCAAAGTAACAAGCCAAGCCTTCTTGCCCAGCATGGGAAGAAGCTGCTGTAGTGTCAACATTTTGAATTTTGGGACATCCAGGTAAGTATTTAGCGTAGAAAGGTCCAGTATAGGACTCCAGGCTTTGTCCTTTCTGGGGATCAGGAAAAGTCTTGAGTAAAATCCTTGTACTTGTTCCTGTTGTGGCACTTTTTGAATAGCTCTCATGTCCATGAGGGCTGTGATTTGTTTTTTGTGCCTCTGCCCATTGATTTTGTGGCAGGTCTGGCATTCCTTTTGGCCTTGGTAGAGTGTGAAAGTGGAACCTGTAACCTTGAGACACGATATTCAGAACCCATTTGTCTTGGGTGATTAGACGCCGATTTTGTGAAAAAAGTGCTAGTTTTCCCCCTAAGGGTGCTGCCAAAAGATAAGTGCTTGGCTTTGGAAGGGGGAAGTCATTGGGACTGTTTCCTATAAGGTTGAGACTTGTCTTCCCCTCCTTTTGGGGTTGAAGCACCCCACTGTCGTGGTCTGTAAGAGCCTTGGGGCTGAGATCTGCCTCTTGGGCGTCTGTATTTGCCTCTTTGTGGTCTGTCTGACACTGGAAAAGACCAATTCTTTGAAGGCCAATTTCTGCTAAATTGAGGTGGCTGCACCTGTAAGAAATCCTTCACTGTTTGCATAGATTTTGCCTTATCCTCCATTTTCTTTAATACCTCTTCTGCCTTAACACCAAATAAGATATCCTGCTGTAAAGGAGCATCCAATAATTTTGCCTTAACACGATCAGGTAAACCTTGTTCTTTTAACCAAGCATGCCTTCGAATCACAGATACTGTAACTGCTGCTTTACAAGAAGCCTCTAATGAATCAAAAACACATTGCAGAGTATGTTTTCCCACTTGTTCAGCTGCATGCAATAAATTCTGCATTTCCTTATAGTCAGGATGTTCTGAACTTGTAAGCATTTTCTGTTTTAACAGAGACATTAAATATTGTTGGCATTTAAGCATGTGAAACTGGCAATTTAAAGCCCTTTCTGCTAAAGTTGCAGAAGTGTAAACTTTCTTCCCCCATCTGTCTAATGCTCTAGAATTCCTGTCAGAGGGAACTGGATTTTTAGCTGTGGAAGCCTTTACCCCTTTGGGACTCTGGGAAATAGTTTCTGGGTCAGCAACAGGGTTTTTATAAAGAAATTTGTGAGAGCCAGGGACTCTGTAGTACCTGTCTGGCTTGACTGGAGCAGGGGGCAATGAATCTGGATTTAAACTGGATTCAGAGAACACATCATCCACAATATCTAACACTGGTGGAATAGCAAGGGGCCTGTGCTGAGGCAATAAAGGGAAATCTCTGAGCCTTTTCTTGGATTCTGAATAATCCTGGCCCTCCCAATGGAAATGCTCCCTCATGGTATGTAAAGTTTCCCCAAAAGAGTAATCCTCAGGAGGAGAGGCTGAAGGGATTGATTCTTCAGCATCAGAGTCCTCATAGGGGGGGGTAAGGAGTATCCCTGGTCTGAAGAGGAATCCGAAGAAATGGAAACCTGGTCAGAGGAATTATAGTCTGTATCCTGCCTAGGCCTTTTATCAGGAGGGGGATGGGAACCCCTGATCAGAGTAATAAAGTCTTCAGCCATTTTGAGCATCTGTTTTTTAGGCATGGAGGCCTGTCCAGGTGAATGCTGTACTCGCTTCTTTGTCTTTAAAGGGGTTTTATACTTGGCTGTAGTTTTGATGGTAAGCTGTGAAGGTCTGAAAACACCCTCAGAAGCCGATGCCTGCTCAGTGGCTCTGGACCCATCTGAGGGGTTAGTTTCTGTAGGCCCAATACCTTGAGTATTCAGAGGCCTAGCTGTCTCCACGTGGGAGTCGGAGGCGGCCTGTGGCTCTGAGATAGCGGGTGTCAGGGGCTGCGAAAGTGCCTCACTGAGAACCGGTGAACCGGCGACTGGCCTAGAAGAGGATTCATCATCAGTTTTGGGCCTCGGATGCCTGTCCTTATCCTTGTCTTTGTGTTTTTTGTGAATTCCGGTCGTCGGTTGTTCCGACGGCATGGTATAATTGAACCTTCGGCAAAAGTAATGGCGAGCAAAGTCAAAGCGACGCTTAATAGTGCGCTTGTTAAATCTAGCACAAAACCGACAACTAGTGATGTTGTGGTCTGGGCCTAGGCATGGAATACAGTGAGAATGAAAATCCTTATGAGGTATTTGCTTCCCACAAGAAATACAATTATTAACTTTTACTGACATCGGTCTGAGGCAAGAAAAAGTTTCCCCAATGGGGTACTTAGCTTTATTGATGACTTCGGTTCTGAAATTCGAATTGAAAATCTCAGGAGTTGGCCGACCGGCACTTGCAAACTGCTTTTGCTTCAGGCATCACGCGTCAAGAAAGATTGAATAAAATGGCGTCGGCTGCATCTTATATACCCCTGGCGCACTGACGTCAGGGAAGAAGCGACAGCAACCGACGCCGGACCAAGACTTTGGAACTCTGACCGACTGCAGGACCGCCTGATGGCAGGATAACCAAAGTGTAATGACTGCAGCAGTGAAACACGATGAACATCCTCCAAACACTGCACCCAGCCCAGTTTGGCTTTGTCAAGGACAGATCATGAGTACCGAATGTGGTGGATTTCTTTGAGAAAGTCACTAATTCCATGGATGAGGGTAAACAGTACATACTGCCTACCTCAACCTGACCAAGGCATTTGACACAATTCCCCATGCAGGTTTTATAAATAAATTCATAAAACTGGGCATAAATCTCTACATCACCAGATGGGTAGCCAACTGGTTCATGGGAGGGCATATGTGGTTAAAGTGATTGAATCCAGAGTGAATCCAGAGCCAGGAAGAGGCCATTTATTAGTGGTGTGCCACAGGGCTCAAAGCTGGGACCAGTCCTGATTAGAATATACTTCTCTGAAGTCAAGTCTAATATGGAAGGCCTCTGGATGACGAAATTTGTTGATAACTGCAAGCTGGGGGCAATCAGTGAACTCCCCAGTGATGTAGACATCCTTCAGGCAGGTCTAGGTCAGACAGAACCATGTCCTAAAGCTAAATGTGAAAAAATGCATTATCATACCCTTTTGGAAGTGAAATAACCCTACAAATTGCAACATCGGTAGCACACCTCCTAAGAGTAGACTCATAGGTGAGAGATCTAGGTACACAGACAGATAGTAGCCTAAGCATTGACTGCTATGTGCCCAAAGTGGTGAGGAAGCCTTCTTATGTGGGACAACTTATAAGTAAAAGTATCCCATCCAGCTCCAAGGAAATTATAGTCCTGCTGTACTCAACCCTCATTAGACCAATAATTGAGTGCAATGTGCCATTTGGCATGTACTTGACTAGGCACTTACAGCAGCTGGAGCAACTGCAGAGGTTCCTCGCAAAGAAAATACAAGGTGTAAATAACAAGTCCTATGTAGGTAGACTAAAAGCCCCATCCCTTTACTGTGTCTCCAACTGACTATTAAGGGGTGACCTATGCCTGACCTACAAGGCACTCACAAATCAAGGCTACACATCCACAAGTCAAACAGCATGAGGGTCACCTGATCTAGGGATCTAAACTTAGTTACTGACTCAAACAAAACATGCTGGAGAGACAGATATGTGTTTTAGAGATTGCCACTTCCTTGGAACAAGTTTACTACTCAGATTAAAGACAGCCTTTCCCTGGCCCTCTTCAAATGCAGTTTGGATCAATGTATGGGGAATAACAAATTCACACCAGGGGTAGTGCCTATGTTCCTTATGGACAGGGGCAATCTGTAACATACTCAAGGCATAGTCACAAACCCATGCCATCCCCTTCCCTTAGGGGCCATATATTGGCTAAAAGTGGGTTATATTTGCTAGACTTGTAAGGGTTATTAAGCTGTTAGCCTAGTAAGCTCCTATGAGCCTATAAACCTATGGTATAACATCTGCCTTTTTAAAGAACTCTGTCTTTCTTCTTATCAGTTCTCATGTGCTCTGTGTTTTACTGGTCTTCATTCTACCAAGGCAGCTATTTGTGACATTGTTAAGACTGCCCATGTAGCAGCTCACTTCATTTTGAATCTACTGTACTTTTTCATTTTGAATCTAGCTATGTATGAAGTATTCTGACCCAGCTTTTGTAACCTTGTGCATCATTTCCATGTTTAAGTGCCAGTTGTACTTCACTGGATGATTTGAATTATTCATCCAAAGCTGCAGTTTTAAGAAAGGAGGAGTGGAGGGGGAAGCTGCCCGAGGTGTCACCTTGTAGGGAACATTGACCATGTTGACAATTTACAAGCTGCCAAACGTTTTTGTTAAGGTTGGATAGAGCTACTAAGTTGCTGCAGAATAACTCATTTTGCTACCATTTAAAATGTACTATGACAGTAAAACAGAGTATAGCAGTTTACAAGTTGTCACTGAGTGATGCACTATAACAGTAAAATGCAGTATTACAGTTTAGAAGCTGTCATGAGTGATCATGATCATACATTCACAGTGGGGAGGTGCTAAACAAATGTGTTGTTTGGGTTGCCAAACTGTGATGTTATAGCTCTGTAAAGCTGGTACCATCAGGGTGGAATGAGATTCTTTAATCACAGTTTTCTCAAAAACAGCTCTTCCTACCATATAGTCTAAGTAATGAATGATCACCACTGTTCATATTTGTGTCTCTAAATCTCTAGGAAATCTCACATCTGCAGATTCATTGCTCAGAATATCTGTAGGTAATATTTGGAACCAGCTCCATCACATAGGAAAATGTTCTGGCAGGCACCACAAATTAAAAAAAAATCATCTGCAGATTCATTGCTCAGAATATCTGTAGGTAATATTTGGAACCAGCTCCATCACATAGGAAAATGTTCTGGCAGGCACCACAAATTAAAAAAAAATCCTGGCAAATACTCAAACATTCATCAAGTCAGAGAAATGTATTTCTAGTAAAGTTATTGCCTAAGTATGCTTCAACAGTGTGTCTGTTATCACAAAACAAATCTTTCTACTGCCCCTAAGCTTACATTTCTGTGTAGTTTTGAAATCATTTAGAGGGTACTTATCTCTGTCTTGCAAAGGGTGATATTGCAAAATTGTATAAGTTCTAAATGCTGTATACCAGTTCACACATAGAACGTCAGTACCAGTATCATCACTCTTAGTGTTTCTCTAATTGATAGTAGTAAAATGCTCTACGACATACAAATCGACAAATGCTACTGTAGCATGTACTGTTTATTATAACACGATCTGTACACTTGTGTCTACATAGTAAGTAAGTAAGTTATTCTTTGTTGCTGCTTTACTCTTCTGGCCTCCAGTGAAAAATAAGAAAAAACAATCAGGCATACCATTTATCAAAAGATAAATAGACAGGCATATAGAATACATTCATGCTTATATGCATACATAAATACATATGCACAAACTGTGAAGACTGTGGAGAACCCACATAGTAGGTTCAGTGGCAGTGTTTCTTTTGAACTTATTTTTGAGGGATACAAGAACTGTTGGACAACGTACACACAACTTTTATCTATCCATGGGCTGCAGCCCTCACTTCAAAAATACATTTCCCTTCCTAATTCTAGGATGTCTCTCTGATTCTAGGTCAGGTCTGCAAAAATACATAGATATACTAGTCAACATTACTGAACCATGGAACAACTGCTTGCGCTGAATTAGTTCATTATTGAGGGAAAATTACTGGCTAGCATAACATTTCTTTTATTTTAGCATTGCATCTATATAAAGGTTTTCATTAGTACGTAAACTGGATTTTCTTCATGACATGTGGACTTCACAATAAATAATCAAATGTTTGATGGCCATTTTTAAACAAATTACCTGCAGCACAGAGTAAATACCTTATAGAAATTATGGAATTTAATTTGCAATTTCTGAGTCTTATATTGTTGATTTTTCTGTTAAAACTTTACTCATAGATGATTATAAAGTGCATTAGCTGCCCAAATCTAAAGTCACATATGACACAGGTATATATTGGCAAGGTCATTCAGTGGGGGAGTACACTTCTATTACTGATAATACAGATATTATATTTTACTTTATTATAATAGCAGGGCAAGGATACTAAGGAAAACAAATCCCTTTTAAATTTAACCTTGGTGCAATGGCATAGTTAAGTAACTTGCTTAAAATTACAGACAGCATGATGGAGGGTAAAAATCTAACAGATAAAAGGCAAAGTTTGCTAATAGCACAGGACATTAACTTTCTGTGCTATGCTAATAAGAACCACTATTACCATGTTCATGCAGCTAATGTGTGATTCCACCATGCAGACAGTTTCTTTTTTTCTGCTTAGGAAGTCTTAGGTTTACTCCAGATATGGGGTGAATCATGTTTTGGAGAAGTCCACATGCAGCTTGGTAAACTGGTGCCTGATCTGCTTTGATGACCATGGTAACCTGCATTACTAACTTACTTCCACTAGATGGTAAGAATTTTTGTGTGTGTGTGTAATTTTTGTTTTGCTCACTAGACAGGTGCCTCTCCTCAGTCTCCTACTTCCTAAAGCCAAATTTTCTCCAGACTTAATCTGACATTTGGGGACAGAGAGGAGAGTGAGATGTTGCAGTGTTGTACCATCCTGCTGTTGTGGAGAATTGCTTTTTGTTCTTATGTCCTTAAACCTAATCTTACTCCAGCATAAGTGATGTGCAAAGATGTCACTCATGGACTCACACAGATATGACACTAGATAAACTAGTTGGTGGGTGCTGTACCTCTTCACTGAGGTTAGCAGCACCAGTGAGAGCATCCCCCCCCCATGGATAGCAGAGCCAGCAAAACACTGTTTAATTTCTGTCCCCCAGCCAGCACATCAGGATTTGGAACCATACCTCTCAACTGCCAGATTTTTGCCTCATATTTTTGCTCCTTTCCTCATAAAATTTCTGTTTTTTTCAGATTTATGTGGCAAATCAGTGAGGACTGAATTCACTAAATAATGACAGGCATTTGAGTTTCAGACTTCATATCATTCAATTTGTCCCTATTTTTGGGGCTTAAATCCCCCTTTATTGTTGGCTTTGTCCGGGTGTCCGAATTTGTTGTGCTAAGAATTTGAGAGGTATGTTTGGGACTGTTAACTGAGTATTTGTTTTCCAGAGTCTAGTCAATGTTCTGTTCCTCTGTGCCATGGAGGCTGCCTAGTGATGAAGTTAACATTTCATCAGTGCATCACTAAAATCAACATGTTATAGGCTTTACCCACAATCCCTTTCACCTCCACTAACATAAATAACTTCATTTACAACAACAATTCGACACTTTAAAAGTTCTTTTTAATACAATTCATAATGTAAAATAAACCCTGTAACTGCTTGCATCAATAAATGTTAAACCATCTCTCCTCAAGGGTAATAAATCATAGGTGAGATGTTGTTGTAAATTTTAGTGATGCACTGTTTTTATTGTTGAATTTGTATTTAATTGAAGTATTTAAGGCATATCATTTAGTTTGTTAGTTGTATCTGATGAAGTTGAGGATGAAAATGTATTTTCAAGGAGTATTGTTAATGTGTTGTGCCTTCTTACTGCATTAAACTGTGTTTAGCCCATCTACTGTTTCCTGTCTTCTGGAGTTCCATTGAGGTGTGGATACTAAGTTACAATTGCACCTTTTTTCTCCTTCTTTGTGGTTATTAGGACCAGTATCAAAACAAAGGATGTTCTATTTTAGTGCTGGATGTCAAAAAATGCTATAAATTAATAACTGAATTGATACATTAACTGCAATAAAATAAATGGCACTGCTGCTTTTGATTCCACTTTAAAAAAGAAAAAAAGTTATAACTTTTGCATGTGCATGAACTAGCATTAATGAATGGGTCTGCAAAGAATGTAATGTACAATATTGCATACAGTCCTAAAGGGTCATTATATTAGACAAACTCCATGCAGCTTTCTCACAACATAGAGTGAATACATACCCCACATGTATGCAGAAATTAAGAACATAAATTATTCATATCACCATTTCCAGTGAAACAGCAAACCCTTTAGCTTGTTTTTGATTCACAGGTGACCACTGAGCCACTCTCCTTCTAACCCATTTATCCCACTTTAAAAGATGCAACATCGCTACAGCCTATGCATGTCCCCCTTAGGTAAAAGCAGCGGGACTGGTAGTGCTGTTCATTTGTGAGTAACAGAGAGTTTTTTGTGTATGCCACAGCTTTTATCTTGTGCCTATCTGCTGTGTCCAAAGGGGTAACATGTAGAATTGCGGTAAGTAAGGGCCTGTCTTGTTTTTTCTTGGGCAGTGTCCCATCAGCGGTTCTGTGTCCTTGAAGACAAATCACACCCAGTATCCTTGATCTTCACCAAGGATTTTACATGGAGTCCTCGCCCCTTGTATGCTTCCCTGACCTACAGAAACAGGCAACCAGTCTTTACCATATTATTCCTGCCTCTTTCCCAGTCACCTCCTCTATTGCCATAAACCACTAATTAATTAATTAATTTGGGTCATAACTAGAACTTAGTTTGTATGCCATGGAGCTGTCTGATGAACCCACTTTCTTGATAATGGGCTTGCATAATTAAGTCAGACAAAATAAAATAGCTCATTTCAGTACAGGAAGTTACTCATAACAATATGCCTGTAGCATCTGTTTCCACAGATGAAATACTCCTGGAGATATACCTTATTGTAAAGCTTTGCCCAGCGAAGACACAATATATGTTTGCAGAGTCTGGAAGGTGCACCGCACTCTCTTTTTCCTGTTGTAGCATTAATGACTTCAAGGTCACTGTCACTTGCTGTCCAGTTTACACTGAAACTAGGAGATTTTCCTGAATGACGCATCTCTGTACAGCTCAGTCCTGCAAATATTGAAAAAAGCCTGTAAGAACAGGTAAAACAACTGAAGTGCCAAGTTTCAATTTCTGGGTGATGAAAATGGAAGATCACTTTATAAAATGAAACAAAACTGACACAGAATACAAAAATTATTTTGGCTTCAGTTCTTTTCACCTTTACTTTGTGCAATAAAAATAAACAGTATGTTCTAATGAATACAGAGCCATAGCATGAATTTTTATTATCTGTTTGAGAACATTTATATAGTGGTCATTAGCATGGCAAATAAGAATTTCCTTCTAAGATGGGACACATATCAGGAAAGATTTGAAAATAACATGACGGAGTTGCAACTTTGACAGTGAAGCACACAATGCAATATAATTAAATAACTGCAGGGAAAGGCACTAGTGAAAATATATCAGCCACATGCGGCCAAGATGGTGCAGTAGTTAGCATTGCTGCCTCACAGCAAGAGGTTCTCTGGTTTGATTATCGGCTGGGGTGCCTTATGTGCAGAGTCTGCATGTTCTCCCTGTGGTTGTGTAGGTTTCCTCCCACAGACATGCAGTAAGTGGATTGGATGCTCTAAATTGGCCCTAGGTGTGAGTCTGTGCATGTGTGTGCCTTCTGTGGAGGGTTGGGTGCCGGGCTGGCAACTTGACACCGTAAGACTCCACTGCCAATCATGAGCAGAGAGATGATCTGCTGTGGTGACCCCTAACTGGGAAAAGCCGAAAGAAGAAAAAGAACAATGCACAACAAATTCATCCCATAGCCCATTTTGTATGTTATATATTGAACATGACAACACAAATGTACTCCATATAAATGCGGCCAAATATTTTATTTTAGCACTTTAATTCAGTAAGTCTCAAGACAGAGAATTTCACAGGCTGATGCAGTTTCAGATTTAACTATAGGGCCTTAAATCAAAGAACCAGGAAGTGTTTTAT
Source organism: Protopterus annectens (assembly GCF_019279795.1). Taxonomy (NCBI): domain Eukaryota; kingdom Metazoa; phylum Chordata; order Ceratodontiformes; family Protopteridae; genus Protopterus; species Protopterus annectens. The sequence continues at coordinate 197,172,683 of NC_056731.1, forward strand.
TCAAGTCATCTGCTCTTGCATACTTAGCATTACATTCTATGAAATAATTTTTTCCATGCTTAAGAATGTAATATGTTGTCATAATTGTTTGCAGAAGTGTTACTTTTCCCTTCAGATCTTTCTAATTTGCTTAAAAAAACAAATTAAGTATTCTCTTGATAGAAAGTGCTACAAGTTTGTGTAACAATATAGCTTGTTTTTCACTGTGTTCAAGTTGTGGTGTGATCCGCACATGGTCGTGGGAAAATTTAAATTCAGTAAGCACCATGTCGAGGCACCCCCCCCCCCCCCTGCGCGGAAAACAATTAAACACTGCGGCATGCTAATCAGTGCATAAATGTCTAAATAGCATGCTAACAAACCCATAAGACACCATCAGAGCAATTCAACAAGCTAGAAAGCAACCGTGTAGACTCTGTGCTGGTGATCCGCTTGTATTCGAAAACTTTTCAAAGGAGTCCACATGGCGTACCTCTCAACCTCTTAGAGTAAGAAATCTGGAAAAAAAACATCAATAATGGGGGGACAAAGCCCAGAAATAGGGACGCTTTTCAAATATTGCTCTTACAAACTTAGAAAATTGATAGAACAGACTGTTATTACTGAAAAACTGAATAAAGAGTTTTTGGAAACAAAAAGAAAATTGATAGAACGGGTTTGTAGCAGCAGCAGCAGCAATAGCAGTTAACAGCTTTGCGTATCTCTCGACCGCTTACACATACCTCTCAGCCTCTTAGCACAAGAAATCTAGACAAAGCTTGGCACAATGGGGGACAAATGCACAGAAATAAGGACAGACTTTAAATATTACTCTTATTAACTTAGAAAGTTGCTAGAATAACAGGATGTGTGTTTGCATGCATTTTCTAAAGGTTATGAAGTCTAAAACTCAAATGCATGTCATTATTTAGCAACATTAATCTTTAGATCATCCCAGTAATTTCTTTAATCTTTAGATCAGCTCAGTGATTTTATCAAAAAACACATTTTATGAGGAACAGACCAAAAATATAAGGCAAACACTGGACATTCTGCAAAAATCTGTACAGCTGAAAGGTATGCTAGATCAAGGTATCCGGATAAGCTTAAAACAAACAGGGGACAAAGGCTCAAAATAGGAACATTTTTAATTTTTTTGCATTAGCATGCATTTTCTGAAGCAAAGGTATGTGTGTGTGTGTGTGTGTGTGTGTGTGTGTGTGTGTGTGTGTGTGTGTGCGTGTGTGTGTGTGTGTGTGTGTAAGAGAGACAGTGAGTGAGATTGACCACTGGCAGTAGTAAAGAGGATTGTATGTCTGCACCTTTCAACTGAAGAAATCTGGATAAAGCCTAAAATAAAGGGGAATAAAGACTCAAAAATAGGACCTGATTTTAATTATTGCTCTTATCCATGCCTTCATTTATAATACCATTTGCTTTCCTTTGCACTTCCTTACAAAAGTTTCACTTCTAACACAAGTGGCGACCATGTACATTTTTTGTTTATTAGCATGAATTTTCTGAAGGGTATGAAGGCTGAAACTCAAAGATCTAGCATAAAAAATTATGTGATCTCTACTCCAATACCCAGTGAAAACCATCACCATGTTAGATGGTGGCTCACTATAAGCTGCATCCCTAAAGAGTTCCCTATGCATGCCTCATACACTACAGAACATCCTCCATGGTTTACGTGCTGTATAAACCATGCATATAAACAGTTGCTAGTAGCAATACCTGAGACTCCTGCTGGGGTCAGTAATACAGTGAATCATACTGCTTCCCTCCCCGAGTAAGGCTGAGCTGGTAATAGCCACTATCTCCCATAATCCTGTGAATCATACTGCTTCCCTCCCCGAGTAAGGCTGAGCTAGTAATAGCCACTATCTCCCATAATCCTCTGCCCAGCTCCTCCAACACCCCAACTGCTAATCAAGACAGCCTAGGCTGTAGTCAGAGCTTTGTCCTTCTATGCCACAAACTCAGGAATATCTTGCAATGTTTGACAGTAGGACCTATAAATCTGCTTAGAAAAAATGTAACAGTATTTTCATGTTTATAATGTCCACAATTTTATTTTTATGTACAGGCTGAGTGCAATAAATGGAGAGTAACAATAGCAAATAAATCCTTTCTTTGTGCCATAACAGAAATGCAGCTTTGCTCCCCAACCCCCAAATGAACAATACACATGTAAGTAATGCAGACAGCTAAAGGTATAAGTGTGTTCTAATCAAAATAAATATAAAAAACATTAAATAGACTATTCATAGTTACATGTTAGCATATGCAATATGGACTGTACCTGATGAAATGCATGAATATCCATCTAAAAGGCAGTACTCCTCTGTGCAGATATATCCCAAAGTAATACCCTTCCTTCTGTGTTCAACATTCAGCTCCCCTTCAGTTTCCCTAGCTATACAGTTGCCAATGGTGTAGATTCAGAGCTGTCAGCATAGTGAATATGCAAATGAGGTCTGAGCTCATGAGAATTGCTGAATAAATGTCCATTAATGTAATAAGTCGATCCCCAGTTTGGTATGTTGAACTTGACTTCCATGGTTGTCAGTGAAAAAAATTTAAGTTTCCACGCAACAATGAAAACACAAATGCAGTGTATATCACCAAAAATTGAGACAAAATTCAAGTCCAATTGAAACTCTATGTTTCCCAGTTCATAGTTAATTTAATACATGACGTTGTTTAATCTAAAAACCAACAGTCTCATTTGATAAAGCTTCAGATCAGATGTAAACATACTTTGGAGAAATATTTTGATACATCAGTGTAAATGTATTCTAATATAATATTTATTCTAGATATTCATTGGTAATATCATTCTTAACAAGGGAAATTTAATTGGATTTTGTTTTAATGGAATTGAGTGGAAAAGGGTTAAATGTGTGATAGATCTCCCTATGCTCAGATTTCCATGTCGGGTGCTCTCCTAATATCAATATTAAATAACTCATGGGTTTATTTGACAAGCTTAATTTAGGTGTACATGATTTCAATCAACAATCGCTGATTGCAAAAGAATGATTGCCATTTGAAGTAATAGCATCCCTGGAAATTGATTTTATTCATACTTTCTAGATTAGTCGATGTTGAGCTGGTTAATGACACAAGCAATTCACACCTGAAGTCCTCAATGTTCCCAATAGGTAAGTTTAATTGGCTGCCATTTCCATGTGTTTTAGTTGATCTATATTTGCTAGATGTTTGAACTTGCTTACAAACAAAATCATTGTTTTAAAAATTAAGGCAACTTCCTGAAGACCATGGTTTCTTCCTGTAATGTCATTATTTTGTTTAAGTCCTTATCACGTTCTTTACTGGTTCGAAATTTTAGTAATCCTAATCAGATGCTAAAGTCAATCTTAATAAATCGTTTGTGGAAATCATGCATAATAATTGTCCTTTAGATATTGAAACCTTTTTTTCAAATCCTGTAAAGATCACATTCTGTCAGGTTTAACGGGATATTGAAATTTTGTTTAAGTGTTTAGCTTCGTAACTGTAACACCAAAATATAAACCGGAATGTATCCAATTCAAGCCCAAATTGTACATTTCCAAGATCTGTAAATCATTTAAGAAATCAAATCTTAAATCCTAATGCTATTCAAAATATAAATTGAAAGGAATCAAAATCTAAGGTGGATAGACAAGTGGGGGACAAAATGAACCCATGAAATTGTCATCAATCACCGAAATGAACACATTTTCAAAACTGTCCTAGAAATGTAGTTGAGAGAATTAATTCTGCTTAAAGATATTCACCCTGAGCCATGTAACAGGTAAGGATTTCTAGATGACATTACCATGGGGTTATTGCTGTCATTTTGAAATGGTATTCTTGAATTCTTGCTCTCAGGACATGTGTTTAAGAATTGCTTAAAAGCAACAGGTTGAGAACATGCCAATTCTATAGCATGTGTGTAGGATTTTGTATTTTTGGCAACTGATCAAATTTGTCTAGCGTTCTTCCTGTAAACTTTATATTAGTATCCTTGGATCAATTAAGATCAATATTTCTAAATTCTATTGATAATACATTTCATATGCTTTTCAGATATTGAACCAATTTCATAGAGTCCTTTTAAGATCCCATATCCCCTTAAGCTTACTATTCTATACAATTGTTCTAATTTATAAGCCACCTTCAAAAATGTTTGTATACAGGTAATCAAAAGATAAAATGTAATCCTTTAACCCTTGTTGAAATACGCACATAATAAATTAAATTTGATTTTGAGAAATCGTAGATTGACTATAATCCTGTTCAAAACATTAAGTTGATCTAAAATCTCATCTTAGTGATACAAAAAACTGATAAATTTAACTTCTTGTAGAACTGTGATGTGTAACAGAAGATAAAAAACATTAAAACTATGTCACTTATATGTAATCAGTCCTGTATGGAATCAGATATCTTAGTATAACCTCCTTGTTTTGAACCATGCAAGGGTAATGTTTTGTTAAATTTGTGAAATGACATTTGCATTATTCAAAAGTACCTCCCGAACTGTTAAATTTTGTCTAATATGATGGGGTTTCTGACTGTCATAGTACGGACATTGAAACCTCCAATCTTGCACTAAGATGTCATTCATCATTCACTGAAATCAAATAAATTCTTCTGTAATTCAAAATTTACCTAAGGATGATCTAACAAATGGATAATTAATTTAGCTTATTAAAATTTACTTAGAAAAATATCATTGTACTTCATATAAGGTAAAATTACACAAACATGACTTAAGCATCCCACAAATTTATGAAATTCTTACAGGGGGATTATCCTATCCTAGTGCTTTTTGTAAAAGTCCTTTGATTAGAAAATGCAAAATCTTAGTCTTCAAATTCAAACCAAAAGAGTCAACGAAATATGTTAATTAAGGGGCATTGGCTTGGAACACCAAAATACAAGTCCTTGAAAACACAATAATGATCATCAAATAATGTATAACTTTTCCTTAACATTAAAATATATTACAATTACCAAAAGGATAGACACAGACAAATGCCAAAAACAGAATCAAGAAAAATGAACCACTAGTCTTTAAATCAGGCCCAAATAGGATCAACAAACTGCTAGATACAACATTCCTGCTGCATGAAAGACAGATTATGAAATTTAGTTTTACCATTATGAATGATCAATATTCATAAGCATAGTAAATGCAACATACTTAGATGGCCACTCAATCTTAACAAACTGTAACCATAATATCACTGTATAAAACAGATCAAATTAAACATGTCAATGGTTCATATAAAAAGACAATTTACAAACTGAACTTTCATTAAAATTGACCTGAATTAAACTCAAGCAGAGTCTTCCTACGCAAACATCAACAGCAAGGAAAACCAACAAAAACACAATGCATGTAGCAACAACTTGTAGAAAACACAAAAGCCAAAGATGGTATACCATTATTCAGGCAACAAAGACAATGTCCAAATTAAACTACTGTTGCACAGCTTCATAGATAAATCAAAATACATGCACGTTGTAAATCTGTGAACAAAATGCAGTACAAACATTTGATAAAGCTTAAATAAAACATGCTTTGAGTAGGGAAAATATATACCCATACATAAATGTTAAATGTAGTTCTAAAATGAATATCATGAAACAATGATAACATTATTATAATAACATAATCTTAAATTGCAAAGGAAAAATATATAAAAAAATCATATAAATGGTTTATAAATGGTCATTGAGACCTGGAGGAAATAATGTGTGATCAATATCTTCAGGATTTTATGCCATTTTATTTATATATTTTCCTTAATTTAATTGCATTTATGTAATAATATGTTCATTTGTTTCATGATATTCAGTTATTATTAGAATCGTTAAACTTGTATGGGATATATATTTTTCCTACTCAACAGTGCAATGTTGCTAAACTCTGACTTTATGCAAAGTTTGTACTGCCATTTGTTCACGATTTAACGTTGACTATATTTTAAAGTTTATACTGAAACAACTAGTAGATTTAATACATTTTGTCCTTATGCCTCAAAATGTGATACCATCTTCTGGCAGTGTTTACAATTGGTGACACTAGTTTGTTTCAGTTGTTTTCCTGCATGGGATGCCTAGGATCCTTGCTACTAGTACTCATTCATTTTCAGCTCAAGGAATTTACATAAATGTTGGAATTTTTTTAGAACCTATGCATGTAATGCAAACAATACTTTACATGATTATCCAGCAAGTGTCAATTATAGCAAAGACTGTCAAAACTATTTTTGGTTATTATTCTTTAATACATGTCATGTCAGTTTAATACTGGCGTTTTTAGATAAATTTGTTGAGAATATCATTCAAGGTTCATTTTTACTATCATGTAACTTTTGCTATTTGTATTATTATAATACAATAAACGTTTGAAAGTTGGAAACGATTAAAAAGTATATATTTCATTTTGGTTCATTATATTGTTTATTTAGTACTGATCAAATGTTTGTATTTATTTGTCTTATTGGGATTTTGTAATTATTAACATTGTTAAATTGTCTTTAAACTAACATGGTCCAAAATATTTCAATTTGATTGTTACTCAATTTGTGTCTATAAGATTTCTATTTTTGTATCAGTTTGTTATTAATGTTAACGATATTTAGCGTGAATTTACCGATCGATTAGGTCATCATTTGAAACTGTTTTCAAATTTAATCTTTATTTGTAACCAGCTGACATTTTGATTACATTGTCAATAGTGCATGATTATCTTGTTTGTCGATTCATATGTTAATGAATTTTCAAGTATTATGTTATGGAGACTTTAGGTTGACATACAGTATTTTTACAAAAACTATCGGTTTTGTATAACCCAATCCTGAGAAACATTATTAACAACAAATGGTGTAATTAACTTTATTTGGTTACTGTAACTTTATCTTTAAAAGATTTTAACAAATGTCTATTTGTACTCAATGTTTTACACTATGTATGTAAATTTGTTTTGACAGTTGTATTATATGAATAAATCTGATAATTGCTATTTGTTAAAAGCAATTAAGCATAAATGTATTTTATTAGGTCAAGACCAAATGTTATGTCTAAACATTATACTCTAAATTTCAAGATTAATTTATAACAATAATTACATGTATATTTGTTGACATTATCATTAGATTACACATATTTTTTATATTATTACAAATTGTCTATGTCCTATTAACATTTTATACATGTTGTACTATTTATAAATTTCATTGACTTATTTGGAATATTAATTGCATTGTTAGTTTATACATGTGATTTATATGGCACATGAAATGCCATTCTATAGGTTTCAAGTCAGTACTTAACATCATGTTCATATTTTTTTGAAATTCTTATAAGCATTATTAAATTGATCGAGGTTAATATTTTTTAATATCTAATGTTGATATTCTGTCATAGACAACAAGTATGTTGTATATAGCGTTATTTATTCTTGGTTCCATATAATTGATGTTCATTGAATTTTTATTGATAAGACTTGATGTTGTTTGGCCGGCTTCTTTTTTATTTTCAATACCATTATTAATTTATGTTTTCTGTTTACATTTGAAAATTTAATAGATCGGAGTTTGCTAAGGACTGTTATTAACCTGAAGCAAACATTCACATGCCTACGACTAAAAATTGTAAATTTGAAAAGTTTGAAAGGACTAAAAATTTATGGTCTTACATTCAATGTTTTTTAAATAAGAACAAGATAAATGACCATGCAATCTGAAATAATGTGCATTAAAGTCCATTTTGAAAAGTGTTTATGAAAAATATTATGCTTTCTACAGATATCTGAAAATAGCAATGATATGAAGGCCATATACAAAAATTTAGAATTCCAAGCAAATTTCAAAAGAGAAAATTTACAGGATCGCAATGAATGAAAGGCATTTTTAACAAATCTTGAGGTTCAAAATGTATCGGCAATAGAGAGTCGATATCAAATGTCACTTTCAAACTAAAGAATCTCAATACCGACGTAATAACATGTCAGGTTCTCACAGAAAGAACATGAACAACTTTCTTAGACCAAAAGGACATTAGAAACATCATTATACAAGAATTGATTACTATCAAACACAAATTTTCAAAATGTAATTGCATCAGTTAAAAACAAAAAGTTAAAAGGTAAATTTGTTCCCACTTTTTGTGATGAATACCAAACCTCATAATGTTATTGATTTTGACTCACTTAAACGTTTTTAAACAGATATCAATTTCAAAACTACTATTTTTTTAAATCATTTCACCACCTATAATAAGATGTACATTTCAACGGGTAAGGATTACTTTTCCCCTTTAGTGCACTGGTGGAAATATCATTCCCAAATGCTTTGTCGAATTAGAAACATAAAAAATTTCAAGCGACGTCAGTACTTTTTATAGTTTAACATCTGACAAACAATGCTTAAAATGGACATTGATCCAACTATCATTTAAAGTTTGATGTTTGTCAACTGAATTTTAAAATATGTTCAAATTTAAGGAAATAATAAAATTTGATTTACAATAAAATCCACGATAGTTACTTTCTTATGGTTCTTCAACGAGTACTATTCTAAACTTGTCTGGTCACAAGATCTAATGAAATTATTAAATTGCTAGAACCACCTTGAAATGTTCAAGATGAATCCCTACACATTACATGGAATTTAACTATTCTTTAAGCGAATTTATCCTTTATTACTATTTCCAAACATGTTAAAAATTGTTCTTCCGGGTGTTGTAAAAAACGGCTATTTGTTCTTATAAAATTTCCTATGCAATGTCTACTACACATCCCAGTTACTGTGAATAACATAGAATATTTAACATTGTTGGAATACGGACTTGGGAGTAATATTAGAATATTTGGACTAAACACATTAGGGGCTGAATTTCAACTCACATTCCATAATCCTGTGAGTCATACTGCTTCCCTCCCCTGAGTATGGGAGAGCTGGTAATAGCCAATCTCCCTGATAATCATCTGCCCAACTCCTCCAGCACCCCAACTGCTAATCAAGAGAACCTAGGCTCTAGTCAGAGATTTATCCTTCTATGTCATAGACTCAGGAATATCTTGCAATGTTTGACAGTAGGACCTATAAATCTGCTTAGAAAAAATGTAACAGTATTTTCATGTTTATAATGTCCACAATTTTATTTTTATGTACAGGCTGAGTGCAATAAATGGAGAGTAACAATAGCAAATAAATCCTTTCTTTGTGCCATAACAGAAATGCAGCTTTGCTCCCCAACCCCCAAATGAACAATACACATGTAAGTAATGCAGACAGCTAAAGGTATAAGTGTGTTCTAATCAAAATAAATATAAAAAACATTAAATAGACTATTCATAGTTACATGTTAGCATATGCAATATGGACTGTACCTGATGAAATGCATGAATATCCATCTAAAAGGCAGTACTCCTCTGTGCAGATATATCCCAAAGTAATACCCTTCCTTCTGTGTTCAACATTCAGCTCCCCTTCAGTTTCCCTAGCTATACAGTTGCCAATGGTGTAGATTCAGAGCTGTCAGCATAGTGAATATGCAAATGAGGTCTGAGCTCATGAGAATTGCTGAATCCCAAAATATGTACCCATGTAGGGATGTAAATATAGTGCAGGCACTCCCTCAGTGTTTGTGTTTATGGGATAGCAACTGTGATTGCTTACATCAAGTGGGTGTGTCAGGTTAGATTTACAAAGCGTCACAAGTAAACTGTGTATAATTCACAGGTTCTGTTCCATTAATATCCAACATCCTCTGCATTTGTTGGCAAATTGTGTTTTCTCTATCAGGTTTTTAGTATTATTTAGTATAAAAGAAAAGAAAAAAGGGAGAAAAAGCTGAAATGAGGAAAAGCAATCTATGACATACACAACAGAAAATGTTAGTGCACATAAGCTATGTCTACATAGGTCTGGATTTCAACTCGTACTCCAATGCACCTTCAGCAAACAGGGCGGGTGCCTTATCCCTCTGTCACACAAACAGCTTTTCATCAAAGAACTGAAGCCATTCTTCACACGACCAACTGCAACAGAATGCGCACTGATATCAAACCATAAACTGTTATTTTCACATTTATTATTTTATTTGGATGTAGTGGACTTAGTGATCATACAACCTGTTATGATTACTGCATGCAAATATACAGTTATGTCTTACCTTTCTTTGTTTCCTGGTTATTCATCAGTTATCTGACCAGTACTCTGAGACATGCAGTCTATAAGCCATGCTATATCATTGGCCTTAAAATGTGTGAGGATATTAACAGGCAATAATATGATATGCATTTGCCAACAACTGAGGGGCAGGTTGGATGGCACAAACAAGCATAGACTGATCTTTTGGGATGGTGAAGCAAAAGTGAGTAACTGTTATGGCACATACAAGGGTACAACTGCTCTGTTGAGAGTGGGGGGAACAAAGCTAAGTTACTGTTATGGCACATACAAGCATAGATTGTTCTTTTGGGGTGAGCAAAGGTGAGTTACTATTATGGCACAAACAAGATTGGACTATTCTTTTGGGGCAGCAAATGTGATTTACTGTTATGGCACAAACAAGGACATGTTACTTTTGTTGCTCTCCTTGTTTTTCATCCTGCCTGCTGTTTGATCATGTGAGGAGTGTGAAGTCAGAAACTGCAATGTGTATCATTACTTTCTAACTTCTCTTGTCAATGATTTTTCAATACAAATGTATGGTGCTAAACTGAGGGCATGCAGTGATCATCAATACCCTTTAAGATGTATGACTGTGTGAGTCTTTGATGCCTGAGGCCTACTACTTACTAATGGACACCTATAAGTCAAATACGTCTCTGCTGTCACATGTTATGGTAATACCTGTACAAATCTCCCACCATTTACTTGCTTACTGTAACAAGTGATGAAATACAAGTATATGCTATAATATTACTAAATAATGCACTCCAGGTTCAGGACTTACCTTGTAAATCCAGCAGTTGCCGCAGTGTTAGTCCAGGGCTGACTGTCTGATGCAAGCAGTACACAACTAATGCATGGGGAGGTAAAGGTTGTGTGAGTTGCCTGGCATCAATGTTACTATATGTATTTGAGTAGGAGGAAGGTGTTAGGCCCCTAGGTGGTGAGTGAGTTTGCTATGCATAATCTCTTAACCAATGCAAGGGAAAACTGAGCACACCTATGTCTGCCTACACCCACAGCAGCTGGTTGTTATCCCTCTGACTAATCATCTGCCTGTGGCCTTAGTGACCTTGGCACTGGTGGTGTGATGTGTGCCCATTCCCCTTGCTGATCCCACTGCAGCTGTTGCCTCAGGTTATGTGGTGTAGCATGGAAAATACTGTGAAGATTTCTGTACGTGTCCATGGATTGTACTGCAGGTCTCCCCCAGATGTATCTAGCCACCAGAACTGTGACTTCAGCAAGCCAAACACACTCTCTATGGAATTTCTGGTTTGAGTGTGTGCCTCATTATGATGTTCTTCTGTGGGTGTGTGTGCATTTCTGATGGGTGTCATCAGTCACAGTTCTAGTGCATAGCCTGCACCCCCAATAGATTTTCCTGTGGGATATCTCTCCAGCAAAGATCTGGTACATTTGGAATTTGCGCCAGATAAGTGAGTTGTGGTAACTTCCAAGGTTGTCAGTACACACGTTCAAGATAATTCCCTTGGCATTAGACACAACTTGGCAGTTGATAGAGTGGTAGCACTTTCTGTTAATGTGGAGCCTACTCTATTCCCCAGGTGGTGCCTTCATTTCTACATGAGTGCAATATGTCACCCAGTACTGCAGAGTACTGCACTACCTGGCAGAACTGTTTCATATTTCTTGGCCTCTCCTCAGAATTACAGGGAAAATATATGTGCTCACTAGCATGTTGCAGCATAGCATCCAGGAACTGGTGGAGGATCCAGGATGCTGATGCCTGTGAGACCCCCAGCATGTCCCCTGTTGATCTCTGAAAGGTAGCCATAGCTAATTTTCTAAGGGCTAGAAATACCTTCGTTTCCAGTGGAGGGGATGGGGAGATATGGCCAGTAGGATGTGAATATGGCAGCAGATTGTTCATGATGTCATTGCCATGGGTGGCCTTGACAGAACATATGAACAGGTGTACCACAGGGCCACTGACAGGATAACATCTTCAAGGAGGCAAACAGCTGCAGTGGGCCATGACTAAATGGTTACTGGGGGAGGGCCTGCTAGGGAACCACCACTAACCCCTAATGAAGAGTTCTTGGACAATTTGAGAGATCCAGACAGCTCCCAGGAGATTGCAGTACAGCGTGTTTTGGGATCAACACTTTCTGAGACAGAAAACACCTCCCAGGAGGAGCTTCCATATAGGCTTTGTTATCTGAACAGTTGAATACTGTTGTATAGCAAAACAACTGAAATCAATAAGTTAATTCTGTATCAATATGCTTTTTTTTGGTGGAGATTGAAGATTGCTACAGCTATAAGTTTAGTTTGGAGTTGTTAGTCACATTCTTGTTCATAGTACTGTTAATGCACCTATACAGGGGTAACTATATTACTCCCTGAGCTACTGTTAATTGTGATGACATTGCCCTTACCTTTTGTTTAACTTTTTCCAGAATGGTCTGGAGTACAGTGCAGTACATCTTCTGCAGATGGTAAGTCACATACTTTTATGTCAGTAGTGATGAGCAATTTAAAGAAATATTGAATGTGTGATGTTGATCTCGGGCCTGTTGTATGTATAGTTGTACTGTCTGTAATAGTGGCAGCACTGTTAGTTTGTTAGCATATACTGCACTATAGTAGTGCAGGTATTAATGTATTCCTGTTTTCTTGCTCACATGTGATCATGAGAGTGGGGGTGTCAGTGTATCCACAGACTCTGATGATGACGGTGGCCAAAGTGAAGCACAGTTGGGGGCTACAGAGGTTGAATCTGCAGACAGGATGATATACAGCTATCCCCTGCATTTCCATTGGACACAGCTAGTAGGCCTATGCCTACCCAGTCCAGTGAGCTCACAGATAGTGGACAGATGGATGGGGGAGACATTGATCAGGGAAGTGTGGCTACTGTGGATTCAGTACCTGTTGAGTCAGTCTGTAGCCAAAATGTGGGTGAGGTGCCACACAGGAGGATTGATAGGGGTGGTCAGTGGAGGCTTGCTGTCCATCCCCCACCTGGTGCAGGTGTCACTTCCCTTGCCAATCAATCTTGGTTTAGAGCCATCATGAAGGCACAGGCACATTCCCATAGGTGCACTAGACAAATGCTCAAGGTTGTAGAAGTGACACATTCTGACATGCGTAACTGCATCCACCATGTTGCCAACTCACTGGACTGGATGAATGACACATTGGAACGGGGGGTGTCTGTGACAGATCAAGGAGTGTCTGTCATGGAATGGGCAGTGTCTGTGATGGAACATCTGCTGGGAGGGGAATGGCATCCTTGTGGATGAAGGTCAGCCACATCATCTGCTGTCAGCCAATGTGGCCATGCCCGATCACACTCCCATAGTGGCAGTAGTTCCAGTGCTCCATCAGTGAGTCTGCTGTCCACACTCAGACATGACAGGCCATGGGTTCGTGGTCCTGGACATTCTCATGAAGGGGGGTTGTCCATTACACATCAGTCACATTCAGGTAGCAGCACTGTATCTGACCATGACTGTGGATTTGCCACTGCAACTCCTGGCACAGCCAATTCTTTGGTTGGGGTGAACTACCACCTCTACCATGCACGTCTCACACATGTCATACAGACTAAGACATAGAGCTAGCACATAGCTTGGTTTTGTTCATGCAGACACTCAAACACCAATTTCACCTGGACGACCCCTACAGACAAACACACACAGCAGTTATTCAATTTGTCTCACAGACTATTTGTTGTTTTTTCCCCATGTTTTCATTCTTCTCCTTCTTACTCACTCACACTCACCAACCCTAAGTGTCAGCCAAGTCTTCCTGCCCCCCTCCAACACAACATCTTGTGCAGGTGATGATAACTGTGCTATATCCCCATTTGCTATCTTTTGGCTTCAGGGATACAAAAGCTGTATTTGATGCTCAGGGTGCATAGCTAACTTAGTGCTTACTCACCAAACTTTTCTGTCAGCCTAGGCTTCTTACCTCCCCCACAACACCATGTGCAAGTGATGGTAGCTGTACCATATTCCTGTTTGGTCTCTTTTGGCTTCAGGTATACAAAAGCTGAGTTTGATGCTCAGGGTGCATAGATAACTTAGTGCTTAGTATATCTGCATTTGTGTTGTTGAACTGCACATTGTACCTTTGTCGAATATAGGCCTTGGAAAGTTAGACGGTTGATAACATCAAAATTTCACAAATTAATAGTGAATGTTCTTGTAAGGGTTGTGAAGTCAGACACTGCATGATAAGTCACACCATCATATTGAGATCTCAGGATGGTATGACAGCACTGTAGTGAAACCCCATCTGAACAGTGATACAGTATAATGCTCTCTTTTGCATGTACCTCAACATACACATGCAGCAACTGGAGAGACCACAGAGCTTTCTCAGCAAAATAACACGGAGCTTACAAACCATGCCATGATGTATGTGGATAGATTAAAAGCCATATCACTGTAATCTGTCTGGTATAGGATAAGATGATGTATGTCTGGCCTCCAGGCCACTGTCTGACCATGCCCTGGTGAGATGGCTGCATGTCCAAAAATCTGATATAACTGATGACATCAGCAGTGCCTGAGACTGTGGTAATAACAGTGTCCCACATGCTGTGGTACAAGGCTCTTTGTAATGTCAAGCAGCAACAGACACACACACGTGCGTGCACACACACACACACACACACACACACACACACACACACACACACACACACATACATACACACACACACACACACACACACACACACACACACACACACACAAACACACACAGTTGACTGCAGTGAGAATAGAGGCCATACCTATCTAAGTACACAGACTACAAAACACTGTACTTAATGCAAGCGTCACTTCACAAGTCTGACTTTTGTAAGACTACAGCTGAACTTATAGTGCATGACATCAGCCTCCCATGTGTGAGACAATATGTTGGCAGGCCTGCATAGACTCATAGCTTCATAGGTACATATGAGGCTACTACCATAATAGCCCTAGGTTCATAGGAGGTTACTAGGCTAATAGCTCTAGGGCCTTTTCAAGGTTAGTGAAGTTGTACCATTGTTCCCTTATAGACCAATATATGTAGTCTATATTCACAAATCTATGATCAGCACTGGTTGCCCCTGTCTAAGACAGACTTAGGTGAAACCCCGGGGTAATGTTATGATTTCCCATCCAATTGTTCAAGTTATGCTTAAATAGGGTCACTGAGGAGCTCAGTTTCACATGACTTGGGAGTTTGCTCCATATCAGTGGCGATCTCTGGGAAACATATCTATCTTTCCAGCATGTCATGTTGATGATACAGGCTAGGTTAAGGTCCCTACAGTGAGTGAGTCCTGTCCCATTTGATTTGCGGAGGTGCAGCATTTCCATTAAGGTAGGGTTCGAGAGTGCTCTGTAGACCAGGCAGGAGTCACCTCTCAACAACCTGCATGATACAGAGTACAGTGACAGGGTTTTCAGTCTGCCCATGTATGTCATGTGTTGAAGTCCCTGAATGTTTTTGGTGAGAAACCTCTTAGGTCTCATCAGCTGTTGCAAGTGTCTGCTGACATACATGCAAAAGGGAGCATTGTACTCTATTATTGGTCTGAGGAGGGGTGAGTACAGTGGATTGATAACATCCTTAGTCTTGGATGTTATGCCCTTACTTATGTGGTGTGGAATGTAAAGGGCCTTCCTTACCACTGTGTTGACATTGCTATCAGCCTGCATTCCCAATTCTGTCACCACTGGTTTGGAACTTAGGGTAGTATTAAGTGTAATTTGCAGTGCATGTTTTTTTGGCTAAGTTAAAGTCTGTGGCTTTGGCAACAATCAGTTATGTACGTAAGCCCACTCTGTAGTATGCTGATATTGTTTGGGGATTCAATGATTGCACACAGTTTGCAGTCATCAGCGAACCTGGTGAGCCACAGTCCATCTATCACCTGAATGTCTGAGAAATAGATTCCAAACAGTAGAAGGTCCAGCACAGACCCTTGTGGAACACAACTGTTAACTTTTCTGCTGGTAGAGGTGGAATCCCAAACTATGACTGTACGCATTTTGTTGGTGAGCCACTTGGCTACCTGTCTAATGATGTATGGGTTAATCCTTAGCTGGGTGAGTTTATCATGGATGGCTGAGTGAGGGATTGTGTTAAAGCCCTTGGCCAATTTGAGATAAGTAGTATCTACTGATTTGCATTCATCCAGGACTTTGGTGACACTCTTGAAGAATTCTACTAGGTTTAACAGGCATGATCTGTCCATAACAAAGCCAAACTGGGGTGGGTCAAGAGTTTGAAGGCACCAATGTCCTTGTTGATAGGATCCAAGATGATTCTCACCATGGCCTTACAGACAAGGCTGGTCAGGATTATGGGTCTATAGTTCCCTGGGTCAGTTGAGGGACACAGCCTGTGCAAGGGGAGTATAGTTGCTGTTTTCCACTCTGCTGGTACAAAGCCAGTACTTACACTGTGCTTGAAGAGAGTACCCAGTAGTTCCACTAACTCTTGCTTTACATCATTTAGTAAGCAGCCCGGGATGCCATCCGGTCCCATAAAGGCTGTGCTTTAGGCCCAGCGAGTGCGGTAATGACCTGTTCTTTGGAGATAATAGGTAAAGAACTGGTGACAGGTATGTTTTGGGGTATGATTGCTGGAGACAGGGGTGTGAAAATGTTGCCAATCCTGTCTGCTAACAGGTTGGCAATGTCCTCAGGTTCAGTATGACTGGCACTGTCCACTATGAATTAGGTGCAAAGATGAGCATTCGCTTTTACATTATAGACATAGCTACAGAATGTCTTGTGATCATCCTTGGCTATGGATGCTAATTTAGTTTTGTAATTAGCTTTAGAGGACTCTAAGAGATATCTCATTTGCTTATGCAAGTTATGGAGTTTGTTCTTCTGCTGAGACTGTTCTCTCTAATTCCTGGACGTCAGTTTCTTTCTCATGTTGTATTTATGCTAGATGTCCACCAGGCTGGCTTGTTTTTTTTTCATGAGCAAGTTTTGATTCATTCTAGTATGGCTAAGTCTATGCACTTGCAAAGCAGATTAACTGTTCCAGGGCATTTGTGTACACCTCTTTATAAGAGTCTTTACTGTCAGTTGTTGCAGGTGGTTTGAAATTATGTATGCCATTGCTTAGGAGGCTATAGTTTGCTTTGGAGAAAATTTTCAACCTTTTGGATTCTGAGGGGGTTCAGGTATGATTGTTACATTGAACGTGACTGATTTATGGTCAGACCTTACCACAGAGGGTCTCACATATGGGGTGGTGCAGCAATTTCTCATGTTGGTAAGTACTAAGTCAAGGACATTCCAGCCCATTGTGAGGGTGCAGACTGTTTCAGAGCATTTGTGTTTACTACATGCAGAAACCTTAGGTTAAATGTGTTTTAGCTCATATAGGTATGCCAATCAATAGAAGGATAGTTAAAGTCACCCATGCCTTCGGTGTTTGCCTGTATTATGAGTGACTCAAGTACGCCCAGGAAGGCACTGTGTGGTTTTCACGGTTCATGTTGGTATACCTGTGGCTAACAATAATGTGGAGGGGGGGTCTTTCCTACAGTTAGTTGGAGTTGGAGTATGTCTAGGGAGTCATACTGCTTAACCAGTCTTGAGGTGTATTTGTCTTTCATGAAGATGGAAACACCTCTTCTTCTGTTTCTTTCATGTTCATTTTACAGCCTGAACATGTGGAAGACATTATAGGGTTTCATGGCTGGGTACTCTCTGCTGCCCTAAGCCATGTATCTGTGACTGCACAGACATTGACATCTTCCCAATATGCAGTGCCACCATTCAGTGTTGTTTCTGATTTACACTCCTGGCATTAAGCAGTATAGCCTTGGGTTTGTCTTTTGAGGAAATTGTTATGTCAGGAATTTTGTTATTATGACATTACCTAAAAAAATACTGTGGCTAGGCAAGTACCTTGGCCAGTAACCAAAAGGCAAGAGGTGACAGGTGAAGACCATCCCTGTCAAAACAGAGAGGTCTGTTGACCATATCATCCCAGGGTGACAAATACTGGATTTCTGTGGAGTGATACCAGTAGCTAAGCCAATTGTTGAAGTTGATAATTATTTCTTTTGTACTGAAGCATCATCCTGGGTGAAGGTAGAATGCTGCTTAGGGCTATGACCATACCTGTCTGGCACAGATAATCTGAAAGCTCAGTCAATTTCTCTTCATATATTCCATTGAGGTACATCTCAATTCATTAACTTCAACATGGCATACAACAAAAGTGTAACTATGCTTGTTGTTAAGAGATGTGTGTGTATGACTTTGCAGATCCTGGCACCTGACAGGCAGCTGACCATGACTTTCTCCTTGTACAACCTGGTGGTGGTGGTGGTGGGGGATCTGTGTATCTCACTATGGATTCGCCTATGATCAAGACATTGGTTTTTAGGTGTTTTGCCTTAAGGGCTTAATGGATAATGCACTGATATGTTTGTTTTTACATGTAGTGGGCTCTGTTGGGACTTTAATGCGTGCTGAAGGTTTGAATTTGTGAAGTCTCTGCTCTTTTGATAAACTCCTAATGATTGATTACCTCTGCATATGTGGGGTTGTGTTCTGCACTTGGTCTGATGATGGGGTGAAGTGCGTGTGTTGATAAACTGTTTGACATCTGGTTTGTTACCTGAGAGAGAGCATTTATTCTAAATTCATTGTATAGCTGCGTCTCTCACATATTGTATTTGTAGGTTTTACGAGTACATGGTTGTCACTATACATGAGGCAATAGAAGTCTAGCTTTGTAAAAACACAAGTACCCTTATTAAGCATATTTAGATGGTCATTGTTAACAGAGTGATTTTGTGAGCAGCAACAACTGGGTCTGTCTCTGGACTATCTGGAATACCACAAGATCTGTGCTGGGCCCTCAACTGTTTGGGAAATACTTTTTTGAAGCACAGGCAACAGATGATGGCCTGTGGTTTAACAGGCTTGCAGATGATTGCTAACTGGATGCCTTCATATAGTGTCCCCCAGAGATTATAGCATATTACAGCAAGAGCTAACACAGACTGATTGGTAACAAACTCATGGACCAAACTTTAAGCATGCAGTGACTGACTCTTTGTCACTTTTGTCAATGAAGTACCTCTGCTAATTGTGATATGCATAGCACTTCCTAAGCTCAAACATAGTGTTGTGAGACTTGGGAACACATGTTGACAGCAATCTACACTTTCATCACTATGTGCCCATAGTGCTGACACACACAATCTACATTGTGCACATCATACATATGGACATCACATCCAAGACTAGGGTAGTCATACCTCTGCTATACTCTACCCTTATCCCACCAATAATGGAGTACAATTGTCACATTTCGGTACCTCATCAGACACCTGCAGCAATTGCAGAAAACACAGGGCTGTGCCTGGGAGACTCCCAAGCCTCCAAATATGACATACATGGAAAGACTGACATACCTGTCACTGTACTTGGTATCATGCAGGCTGCTGAGAGGTGACCAATGGCTGCCCTGCAGAGCAGTTTCAGACCATGGCCTTCTGGAAATGATGGACATCTGCAATACAAATGGGACAACTATAATTTGCCCAAGGGTTCTCAGCCTAGTCTGTGACATAAACAGAACATGCCGGGGAGACAGATATATCCCACAGTGATTCACACTCCTTTGTAATAGGCTCCCACTGCATGAGAAGCACTGCTTCTCAATGACCCTGTTTAAGCACAGCCTTGACTACTGGTTGGGTGATTGTAAAGTCACCTCTGGGCTGGCACCTGTGTCCCTCATGGACAGGACCAGTTGGTGCTGCTCACAAACTCGCTCTGCTCAAAATGACCATCTAACTGTGCTCAGTAAGGGTACTTGTGTTGTTACACAGCTAGGCTTCTAAACACCCTAGTGCTATTAGGCTAGTAGCCTCATATGAACCTATAAAGCTATGTGCCTATTCAGGCCTCACAACCTATCATCAACCACATGGACTGCTGTCATCTGCTATAAGTGCACCTGCACTCTTGTAGAAATCAGACTTGTGCCGTAGGGCTTGCATAACATACTGTGCTATGTAGTCTGTGCACTTAAGTAAGATTTCTGTTCTCACTGCAGTTGACTGTGTGTGTGTTAATAACAGCAGAGCAGATGTGTGTATCCTACAGTTACTTCTCCAATTACATAGATTGCCAGTAGTTTGATAATTGCTCATGCCTACACATCCATTCCATACAGACCTCCCAACTTCTTGTCTCCCACATAGCCTGCTGATGTCATCTACTACAAGTTCACCTGCACTCCAGTAGAAATCATTCTTGTGCTGTGCCAGTTGTGTTAAGTACTATATTCTGTAGTCTGTATACTTAGATAGGTAGAGGTCCCATTCTCACTGCATTCAACTGTGTGTGTGTGTGTGTGTGTGTGTGTGTGTGTGTGCGCATGTGTGTGTGTGTGTGTGTGTGTGTGTGTGTGTGTGTGTGTGTGTGTGTGTGTGTGTGTGTGTGTGTGTGTGTGAGCTGTTGCTTGACATTACAGAGAGCATTTTACACCAGCATGTGGGACACTGTTATCTTATCCTCAACAGACACTGCTGATGCCATCAACTATACTGCATTTTTGGATATGCAGTAGTCCCACCAGGCCAGTGTTAGAGACTGGCCTTGGGGCCAGGCAGAGGTCATGTTATCCTATACAATAACGTTTACAGTGAGATGGCTTTTAATCTAGCCACATACATCATGACATGGTGTGTAGGCTCTGTGTTATCTTTCTGAGAAAACTCCATGGTCTTTCCATCTGCTATATGTGTCTGGTGAGGTACATGTAAAAAAGAGCTGTGGTCTCTCCCCCTGCTACATGTGTCTGGTGAGGTACATGTAAAAAAGAGCATTGTACTCTATTAGTGCTGTAATGAGGTTTGACTACAGTGCTGTCATACAATCCTACGATGTCAATATGATGGTGTGACTTATGATGTGCACAACATAGGCTTTCAATAGCAGTGTGGGCACTTGGTGGTCAAACTTCAGATTACTATCTAAATGTGTTCCCAGTGCTTGCATCAGTGAGTTTCTGCATAGCAGGACTGTTGTCAATGCTGTGATTAACACTGAACTCCACTTTTGAGACAGACAACATTACAAACACATTTCTGCATTTACTTTAGATTGTGTGCCTTTGTCACCATTCAGTTGTGTGTGTTAGCTCCTCCTGTACTATGTTGTCACCATTTGTGGATTCAATGATTGCACACAATATGCAGGAATAATCAAACTTGGTAAGTCAAAGGCCATATACTTTAGCCTAAACTGTCGAGAAATAAAATTTAAACAGTGAAGGGCCAAGCAGAGATCCCTGGGATTTGCCAGTGGTGGCAGCTCTACTGTTACAGATTGATTCACTAACTGTCACATGATGTGTTCTGTCAGTGAGCAAATTGGTAATCCATCAACTAACATAAGGTTTAATCCCCAGCTTGGTGGTTTTTCTCAATGATATATGCATATGTGATTGTGTCAAAATCCTAGGCCAGATCACAATATGCAGTATGCACTGCCTTACTTTCTTCCAGGCCTATCACAAAGAATGGATGGGCTGTGACAACATCACAGATCACATGGCATGACCCAGCATATACACCTTCCTGATATGGTGGAATACACAGTTCAGCACACCCTCCACATGGCCTATGTTTCCATGGAAGGGTGTATATCAACATGCATCCACTTGCATTGGGGGAACAGCACCTGATTCATGCATGTATAGAGACATCCTGACTCTCCCGGACTGTGAGGTAGACCAACATGTCATTATGGACCTCTTCTACATATATACTAGTAATATTCCAGGTGTATGCAACAGACCTGTGTGAGTTGTTGCTGCTACATTAGGTCCATTATATCTTAGATGTCCTCAAAGAAGTCATCGAGGGCATGCATGATGACAACATATCATCTTGTGGAACTTGAAGAGGTGAAGGCATTTGACAAAAAAGTCACACTGTGGTATTCAATCAACACTGTTGCATGTGGTCAATCACACAGTGGTATTCAAACTGTACAAACTTACACAGCAAGTCAGTCCAGAGGTGTAGCCAAAAACATACAGGAGAGTGTTAAACTGGTTTATTAAAACACTTAGAAGGATTGAGCGCTTTCGTTAAAAAACTTCTTCAGAATCAATGTACAACACCAAGTACCATCCTTAAGTACCTTCCCCCTAAATCACATATCCAATAAAATCTCACCAGTAATTGATACATTAAAATTCAACACCTCAAGATTTAAAAAGAAACACACATTTGTAGATATAAACATATGTACATATATACACCCATTCCCAGGCAAATACACATATGCTAAAATAATGCAATAGTTCAAGTTATACAATATAAGATTTAAGCTTTAAGATACTGGAAATAGAAATACCCTCATTCAGACCAGGCTGACCTGCTGTGTAAGTTTCTATAGTTTGGTCTGTTTTTGGTCTTGTGGTTACACTGTGGTATTCAATCAACATTGTCACATGTGGCCATAAACAGCTATATCACCAAATGGTTAGACCAGTGTATGACATACATGGCATCTCATTATGTTGAAATCTGTGTCATGACATGTATCTCAGGTCCATTGATCAGGTCAGTACATCAGGGGTGTCTGCCAGGCCCTTGGCTGCCCCTTACTTAAATGATGGACATCACAGATGACAGACACATGCTGTGCCCAAACAGCTGCCTGAAGGACTACAGCTTGTAGAAAGTCATTGACTCCAACTGTGATATTAGTATAATACACACAGTATCAACACATACCATACACTGCTGCCACAGCCATGACAACACCTGCATTGACAGCACACATGGAGAGATTTATTTAATCAGGAAACAGATGTAACAACCAAGTATAATGTGGACATCACACCCTATAATCAGACCTAGAGGTATGTGACCTGTGTCCTGGGGTAGAGGGTAAGTGGTACATCCATCAGCGTGTGGTCACAGTGCTGACTACTCCCTTAACTGTAACACAGCTACTGGCTATGTGAAGGACAGGCACATCAGAGGCCATACTAACGTCATGGTTCCTAGCCTTTATCATCACACCAATAAGTGAGTACAATGCACCCTTCCCCATGTACCTACCGACATATCTTCCAGTGATGTGTAATTGAAGTGTACCACTTTTGTCACAGTGAACAGTCACACAGCTTATTGGCCATACCTAGGTATTCTTTCTGTGGAATATACATGACTATCTGATGGTGCAGAACTTCAAGTTGTTACACCAGATGCATGTGTGCTACGTGTTTATCTTATGTACACACTGCATATATAGATGTTTGACAACATTAATGGCATGTATATCATTTGTGACAGTGTGAATTGTGCCATAGATATATGCCATGCACACAAGGCAACTAGCTTGCATTGGCCATACTGTCACATACAGGTATAGCAGTGTCCCTCCTAACACCTCCTGCAGATATTAAAGTACAAGAACAGTGTGTGTGGTTACCATCAGAGTATGGATGTATCATACTATTTTTCCAGTGTGTGTGCAGGCTCATCTGTTATCACTCCACATCACATGTATTATGTCCATGGCATGGAATTAGCGGTGTTGATATTATTCAGATATTGCCCATGATTGTGGTTGGTTCTTGTAATGTTTGCCATGATACTTTGCCTATGGCCACCATGCTGGAGACCTCTGCTGAAAGTACACTCATATTCAGGTATATCAATTTGCACAGCTTTCCAATATGCACCCTACCTTAATTGTATGTCAGATCTGTGATAGATGTCCTCTGTATTATTCAGGTAAGAATGCTTATCTCACACACACATTATCCCCATTGTTATATCACCTTGTGTAACAGTCACAGACAACACATTTTCACTTTAGAGTCCATACTGTACCTTATAGATATGTGTTAGGTGTTGCTGCTACAACCATCTTCCATTGACATGCCCTCCTTTTCTGTACATGTGGGAGTGTCACCTGTATTCTTTACCTGTGTTCATTCCTACAATTCATCTGTGTGTCCCTGTTGAATACTCACAATTCCCCTGAGTGATCATTTTACATGGCAGTCCCATGTTCTGGTACAGATCATAAACACAACTTCAGTACAGAATGTCAGTAATGGGGTATCACAATACTCTGCACTGTAGGTACACTGTCCTGTACTGTGTTTGGACCATATACTTCACATTCATACCTCTCAGCTCTCCAGATATTCCCAGGATGACCAGATATTTTCCTTAACAAATATGTGGCTTTCTACCACATCACTGGGATGGTCTCTGAACTGATGTGACTCAATATTACAGACATTTGGGTGCATATCCTTAACTGTCCTGATGTGTGCAAAATGTCAGGTGTTTATCTCATTATTTGTGAACTTTTCCTCATAACATGTTGTTTTCCTGGAAAATCATTGGCATGTCATTTCAGAGTGCAATCAGTAATTGATAACTGACATTTGAGTTTCAAACTTGATGCTCTTCAGAAAGATCATGCTAATGTACACTCTATATATTCTATTAACTTCATAAGTTTGGATGTGGAATATTAACAAACTGCTCTTATTTCTGGCCCTTTGTCCACCCATTTGTATGGCTTTGCCCACATTTCACACTCTAAGAGGTTGAGAGTGTTACATTCGAACATATTCCTATGTGACATCTATATCAGATATGTCCCTATTACTGGTTATTTGTTCTCTCATTAAGTTGGCCTCTGTGTATATATGCTGCACTAACAGAATGACAGCTATTTGTACAGCTATACCTCTCAACTGTACAGATTTGTTCTGAATGTCCAGATTTTGCCTCATATTTTTGGTCTATTTCTCATACAATTGTAGTTTTCTGGCAAATCACTGGTAAATTATTGATGATTGAAGTCAGAAAATAGTGATAGAAACATCTGAGTCTCAGACTTCATCCCCTTCAGAAAATTCATGAAAATGCAAAACCTGTCATTCTATCAACTTTCTAAGTTAGTAACAACAATATTTAATAAGTGTGTCCCTAGTTTTCATCCTTTGTCCCCACATTATTTATGTTTTTGTCCATATTTCTGGTGATTATTGTGGCATTCCTTGCAAATCTGTGGACCGTATGTCCTCTGAGACATACCTCTCAACTGTTCACATTTTCGCACAATGTCCAGACTTTTGCCTCATATTTTTGACATGTTTCTCATAAAATATGATTTTCTGGCAAATCATTGAGGACTGAAGTCTGAAAATAAAGGCAGACATCTGAATTCCAGAATTCATACTCTTCAGAAAATTTATACTAATGCAAAACTTGTTAGTCTATCAACTTTCTAAGTTTGTACAAGCAATGCTTAAAAGTGTCCCTATTTCGGAGCCTTTGTCCCTTTATTATTTGTGGCTTTCTCCAGATTTCTTGCTGTAAGAGGTTGAGAGTTGTATGTCCAGAATTGATATCCGTGTTTGCTTACAAGGTTTCATGTGGCCAAAAATCCTGTTTTGAGCACTGAAACCTACCTTAGGAATGCTGTGCCTCATTAATATTCATTGTGTTCTGCAGCGTGCTAAGCACCATCGTTGTAACATATAAACTCTGGGTAGGATCTGTGTGAGGCCTACACAGAATTTACTGAATCCGCAGGATGGTGTCTTTGCTCTTATTTCACTTCTTCACTGGGAAGGCTGCATTCAAGGTATCTGTTACCCTCTTGTGAATAAGTACTTCTTAGCTGTGCCCTTGAGCCTGATGTACTAGTTTTAAAATTGTGCACACCCATTTTTAATAATATATTACTTCTGGCTGTGAAAGATGTTGTGATCTTGGACTTTAATTGCATTGCTGTTCTCTTTATTTTTTTATTTTAAACAAGAAACATCTTTCTTGAATTATCACTTATGAATAAGGCAACCATACATTTATATAAATGAAAGAAACTGTATTGACATTTTCAGTTACAAACATTATACGTCACATATATCTTTTATATAGTAGTCACTCAAAAATTACATAGGTCATTCAATTCCTGCCTTCCCTTACACCTCTTTCCTCCTTTAAAACGTTATTCTGCATGTATTGTTCCCACAGTTTTTTTTTCAAAGTAATTTGCACCTACTCTTTTCTAAAGTTCCCACTTAACAGCTCTTTTATTTCTGTTACTGTAGTCATAACTGCTAGTACAATTGGTTTAGACTTTGATTTCCATTTTCTAGTAATTGCTTTTTTGGCAACTACCAGAATTAAATTTAGCAAAGCCTTAGTATGTCTAGACAATTCCATTTCAAAAAAATATTTTACTTAGTTACACCAATTTACTCACCCAGTATTTCTGATAGAGTAGCCTGCAAGGAATTTTTAAAGTCTACCAACTCATTACACCCTCAAAAAATATGTTCCCAATTACCTCTTTCCTCTCCATCACATCTCCAACATCTGGCATCTACCTGAGGAAAAATTGTTTGGAGTCTGCTTGGTGTATGGTATAAAATGTCCATGCCAACACTTCCAAGCAAAAATCCTAAATCTTCTATAATTTGTTGCATATTTGGGAGACATATAGACATCCTTCCATTGTTTCTTTGTGAATTGCTTATCCAGTCTGTCTTTCCAGTCCTTTCTAACCTCCTCGAATGATTTCTAGTTATCATGCAATATTTTATGAACCCTACTAATTATCCCTTTTTTAAACAACAGCATCTGTTCTAGATTCAACTAAAAACTCTACCAGTGTTGGTCTTTCACTTAGGATCCCCCTATTCCTTTCCCTTTGCTTATACTCTGATATCAATCCTTGATCAGGAAGGTAATCTCTAGCCTGCAGTCCAAATGTATTCTCAGCCTCTTCCCATATTACCTTTCCCTCTCTAATTATTTGCTTGCAATACCTTGGTTCCTTTGCCAGTTTTCTCCAGTAAATTCCAGCCCCCTCTTGCCTATTGTCTGCATCCCTAATTGCAGTAACCCCTATCAGTAGAGTCTAATTTCTCCATTCCTGTGTTGGCTTAGTTCTTAGAATACTTTCTGCTACTTAATGAATATACTATTCTGTATGATTATTGTTCTCCTTAAGGATCTGCATCCAAAATTCCAGTCTTTCCTTCATCTAGTCATTTTCACCCCCTCATTTCTTTAAGAGTATATATGTTAAGCTCCTTCAGCAGAAGAACTAGGAATCGCATCTAGTGTATACACCTACCAAGCCTGGTATTACTGGGTGCATTTTGTCATAAAACTGAAAGAAACTCAGCATGCAGAGGCATGTTTCCCCTCAGAAGAGAGCAACATCACAGCTTGGATGAACTGCTGAGACAGATGTTCTCAGGGGGGAGCGGGCCACCTATCCCATAAGATGAGCAAGCTAACTTCTCCTTACAACCCACCTCTCACCTGAGAACAGACATCTGATTAGGATTCTCAACAGGAACAAATGAGACAAACGGCTCTCACCTAGCCAGGGAATGTCCAGCTCTCATGTTACCAAAATGAATGGGTTAACTGGAGGCAGGTAGAGAAGCCATCAGGCAAGGTCCTGCAGACAGCAAAAAAAAAAAAAAAAAAGACTGAAAATGAAAATGGAGTAGATTATGTCAACTGGAAGAAAATCTGCATGATGCCCTGTAATGCTTCTGGGCTAGTGGATTAAATTTCACCTCACAGGTATATACTCACTTGATGAAAATGGTGGTGGAAGGGGTAGAACCCCTCCCTTTAAAAAAATGCATTTTACATTTGTTGCTGACATTGGGCTCCTTACATTTCTGAGTTTTTGAGTTTGTAATCTCTTTACAATGTTTGAGTCTTGTTGTGTAGCGCTATATATTCTGTTATAAACCCATATTACATACATTTGCATTAATATACAAACACTCACATATACACACAAGTACATATATATATATATATATATATATATATATATATATATATATATATATATATATATATATATATTCATAGGTGTGTACTAGGCTAATGGCTCTGGAGCCTTTACAATCCTAGCCCATTAAAGTGCCCTGGCATCGTGCCGCCCGACATTAGTTCCCAGTCCCTCTATCAATTAGAGCAACTGGAGTGATCCCTGGGATGAACTTTCTATTTCCCATACACTTATCAAGATTTCTCTTGAAGAGGGCCAGTGAGGTGCTCTGCTTGACATGTATGGGAAGTCTATTCCAGAGCATGGGCACTCTCTGGGTTATGAACCTGTCCCTCCAGCATGTTCTGTTGATTGTGGTAATGAGGTTAAGGTCTCTGGAGCGTGTGGTGTGGAGGGATTGGGATTTCTATAGATGTAGCATTTCTAACAGAGCTGGATCAGACATGACTTTGTAAGTCAAGCAGAGATTGCCTCTTAGTAGATGATATGAGACAGAAAATGGCTGGAGTTTTTTGAGTCTGCCCATGTAGAACATGTGTTTAAGGCCTAGGATCCTCTTCGTGAGGTACTTTAGTGGCCTTTCCAGCTGTTGCATGTGTCTAGTGAGGTACATGCCAAATGGGGTATTATACTAGATGATTGGCCTAATGAGGGAAGAGTAGAGAGAGACAATGACCTCTTTCTTCCTGGATACAAAACCCTTGGTAATGAGATGTGCTACATAGAAGGACTTTCTGACCACAGTGGCGATGTGGTAGTCGAAGGAGAGGTTGATGTCAACCTGTCTGGAAATATACAGAGCTAAGTTTTTCAGATCTCTGCTGAAAGTGTTTTGTTCCACCTCCCCCTATTTTCTGCTGTCTTAAGTTGGTATAACTGGTTTTTACAGCTTGTGTCATCTGACTATCTGAAGGATTACTTGCATAATACTAGACCCTGTTAGTTAACAGCCTGCATATCATTGCTGGAACCTGTGTCTAACAGAGCTCTTTTCAAACTATCTGGAAATATACAGAGCTAAGTATATTTTTTTGGTTCTTCAGAATTGTGTACTGTAAATTGTTGCTGGACTAATTTTATTCAGAGTTGTGCACTGTTATTTTTGATTCACTGTATAGTTTTTCAGATCTCTGCTGAAAGTGTTTTGTCCCACCCACCCTTCCTATCTCTGGTTTGTTGTTTAAATTTGGTGGCTTTTGCAGTTGCCCGCCCCACTGTAGATTTGATCTGGGACACTCCCCCCAGTCCCATCTCTTTACCACATTCTACCTAATACACTCCTTCTGCACTTGTTTTTAGTCATTTTTAATTTAATTGCATTTTTAAACTGTGTTTGGTCTAATATTGCTACGTACTCAAGTGTGCTAGCTTGCACTGCATGTGAATTGTTTTTACTGCTGTTTTAGCTACTTTTCTGTAAAAAAAAACAAAAAAACAAACTGTAAGCCTGTTTCCTACCTTTCCTGTAACTAGTGTAGTCCAGATACAGATTTGCTGTATCCAGGACTGTATGTAAGCTACTGAGCCCCCCCCCCCCCAAGCCTTTATGTGTTGTGCTAAGCACTAGGTAACCTGTCTACCACATAAGGAGTGGTTCAGGCCCAGAAATTGTAGTTATTGGCCATCTGTGCAATCTTTTCCATCTCTCTCAACTTTCTGATTTGAAAGCCCACATTTGCACTTGTTTCTTTCCTGTAACTAGTCTAGTGCAAATACAGATTCTTAGTTTTAGAACTTGAATTTGCTTATTCATGCTCAGCACTTGTTCAGAACTTGTAAGCACTAAATAAGCTACTAATTATTATAGCACTAAACCTTCCTCATTGCCTAGAGGAAAACAGTTTTTGTGCTTACTTTCCTCACTTGCTTAGAGAAAAACAGCACTTGTACTCACTTTCCTCACTTATCTCGAGGAAAATATTTTTTTTTTTCAGGCATGTCCAAGGGTCAGCTCCCAGTGTTCTCTCCTGTCTATCTGATGAATCAGGGCATCTTGGGGCAATGTAGAAATTGCCTCATGTAGACAGACAACCCTCTCCTCCTACCACCCAACACTACAACCTGTGAGAGATGCACTTATCTAGCCAAACTGGAGGTAAAGCTCTCTCCAACCAAGACTGAACTTAACATTCAAGAGGAGAAGGTAAACACTTGCACCACACCACACATCACATAGTCTCACTAAATCCACACCACCAAAATACACACATAGAAACACAAAAACATTCGTGGAGGCTCTCAATAATAATCTGCCCAACCAACAGACCTCCAAAGCAGAAACGCAAGCAACTTCCACCCCCAACACAACCCAAATGACACATAGCCCACAGACTCAGTGTGCCACCCTACCACAGCCAATAAGGCAAAACAACGTATCCAACACACTTGTCATAGGTGACTCAGTTTACTATTGTTTGTGCAGATGACATTCTATCGGCTGCAATGTGCCGAAAAACAGAATGTCGAATGCACAAGCAGTTTTGCAACAGATAGTCGACTCCACTTATGCGAATGCACAACTGCATTTGCATACATAGAAATCGACTATCTGCACGGAGATCCTGGTACAGTGGAGAGTGGAAATTCATCCACATCCCCATTGTAGTGCGATCTCGGAGTTAGAATATATAAGTAGGGTGGGTGTGGGGTTGCAGGGGGGCAAGCCCTCCTGCAAAAATGTGATATCTGTATAGGAGTTTGATTTACATCAGCTCCTATATGGCTATCACGTGGTGGTTTCAACAACAATGTCGAGTCAAATGCGTCGAGCATTTGGTTCGACATCGTGAACGGTAGTTATTTGTACTTTCGGTATTACCATTCATTTATTTGAACGGAAAATGTTTTTCCGTTCGAATAAACAATAGTAAACTGGTGACTCTATAGTCAGGCACACTGCTGTCCCACTCACCAGGCTAAACAAGGAGAAGGTTACTGTCAGCTGCCTGTCAGGTGCCAGAATCCGCCACATAACCCATGCACTCAGGTCACTCCACAACAAGTACAAATATGACTCTGTCATTGTCCATGTTGGTGTGAATGACCTGAGATGTGCCTCCCTGGACTACATGAAAAGAGACATGGAAGAGCTCTCCGATATTGTAGCTCAGGCAGGTATGACCCTAGCCCTGAGTAGCATTCTGCCATTGCCCAGAATGATACCGCAGTACAAGGACAAAATGATTGACTTCAACGATTGGCTAAGCTTCTGGTGTCATTATAAGGGGATCCAGTATCTGTCTGCTTGGAATGTACCTCACAATACATCTGCAGCACCTGGAAAGGCCACAGAAGTACCTCATAAAGGGGATTACTGGCCTCAAACAGATGCCCTACACTGACTGTCTCAAAAAACTCCAGCTTTACTCTGTAGCATATCACCTACTTCGAGGTGATCTCTGCCAAACATATAAAGCTTTGTCAAACCCAGATCTGTTGGACATGCTACACCTAAAGAAATCCCAATCCCTCTGAGCTACATGCTCTAGGGACCTAAACCTTGTCACCACAATAAACAGGACATGCTGGAGGGATAGATTCCTGTCCCAGAGACTTCCCATACTCTGGAACAGGCTACCCATCTATGTCAAGCAAAGTTCTTCATTAGCACTCTTCAAGAAAAATCTTGATGAGTGGATGGGAGATAGGAAATACACCCCGGGGATCACTTCTGTGCCTCTGCTAGACAGTGGCACAGGAAAATAACTTTCTTGGGTGGCGTAAGCCAGGGAACCTTGTTGGCTAGGCTTGCGTAGGTCCTCAGGCCGATAGCCTAGTGCCTACCTATGAATCTATGAACCTATGTGTCCCAAGATCTCTTATAATGCCATCAGTGTTCAGTGGGCTCCCATCGATGTGGTAATTAGTGGGAACTGAGTTTTTCCCAAAGGGGATAACGATGCATTTTTTTGGCATTAAGCTTAAGGCCATGGTTTGGACACCAGTCATTGGTCTCAGTGAGGCCTTTCTGCAGGATGTCTACATCACTTGGGGAGTTAATAATGGCTCCCAGCTTGCAGTCATCTGTGAACTTGGTCAGCCAGAGTCCTCTGTGTTGGCCTGGACTTCTGAGAAGTAGATGCCAAACAGGAGAGGACCCAGCACCAATCCCTGTGAGACTCCACTCGTGACTGGTCGGCAGTCTGACTTGGAATCTGCTACTTTCACACTGTGGGTTCTATCTTTGAACCAATTTGCAACCCACCTAGTAATATAGTCGTTGATGCCTAATTTGGTGAGTTTATAAATAATTCCTGAGTGGGGAATGGTATCAAAGGTCTTGGCCAGATCGAGGTAGGCTGTATAACTGCCTTGCCCTCATCCACAGCTCAGGTGACTGACTCAAAGAAGTTGACCAGGTTGAGCAGGCATGATCTACCTTTCATAAAACCAAATTGAGTGGGATCTAGAGTTTAGAGATTCCCAATATCCTTGTTAATAAGGTCCATGATGATGCGCTCCATAGCCTTACAGATCAGACTCATTAGGCTAATGGGGCGATAATTCCCAGGGTTTGTAATCTCTCCCCCTTTATGAAGAGGGATGACTATAGCAGTGTGCCATTTGGTAGGGAAAAAGCCTGAGGTGAGGCTGTGATTGAACAGGGCATACAGATGTGGTGCCAGTTCACTTTGTAGTTCATGTAGAACACATCCAGGGATATTGTCAGGTCCCATGGAAGCTGTATTCTTGGCCTTGGCCTTGGCCTAACCTGTGCTGCAGTAGTGCTGGGTCCCTGGCATTCCTCTGGTACTGTGATTGGTCCTTTATATATATATATATATATATATATATATATATATATATATATATATATATACAGACATTCACACACTCACACATACACATACACACATATGTGCACACACACACACACACACACACAAGCACATACATGCACACTCACACATACATGCCCACATGTATACGTACACACACACACACACACACACACACACACACACACACACACACACACACACACACACACTGTTGAAACTTGGGCTTGCTATATGGAGATTTGCCTAAAGATAGCCTGCACTGGATCTGTTTACTAGCCTACTTAACAAAAAATAAATAAACAAATAAATAAAGATGTGGCAGATCAAAGTGATTTAAAATGCATCAGCTACATTGTGCCCATCTGAATTGTCTGCTGAAATGGAAAGTGCTGCCTATACTCATAAATTGAATTTAAAGATATTTGTCTCAGACAAAATTCTTTTTCTGCTAAAAAGAAACATACTTTTATTCCCCCTTCTCACCTGATGATCAGTGTCTTTGAAAGAGTACGGGAGGACCAATTTAGACAAGTTTCTACATATAAATGTTTTTTTTAATAATAATCTTACAAATCAGGAAAGGGATATGTTGAATGAATTAAGTAAAAATAAGACAATTTGGGT
The DNA here is from genome assembly GCF_019279795.1 of Protopterus annectens. NCBI lineage: Eukaryota > Metazoa > Chordata > Ceratodontiformes > Protopteridae > Protopterus > Protopterus annectens. Next base: position 197,206,079 of record NC_056731.1, read on the forward strand.
AATGTCACTGGACAAAGGGGATGGACTGGACTATGTAGATTATTCAGGAAGGATGTCATCACTATTAGCAGGTGAGTGAACATATACAACTGTTCAGAAATGAGATCATTATTTCACACAGTAAAATAGATTATCAACTTTGAAATTTCGTCATACAAGGTGCTATGGGAAATAAAATGTTAAACTTTTTAATAATGCACAAACCTGGTATTCCATCCATGTTTAGGATCACAAAGATACGTTAGAATTGTGTTGATCCACCTGTGAGACCAATAGTGGTGGGCAAAGGGATCAAAGACTGGGCCATTGGCAAAGTATATAGACAGGAAATACAATACATACTGGACGAAAACTACATGTATTATGAGACTCTTGGCATTTATTAAAATATTTGACTTCAGTGGTATTTTATGATAATATTATTTTCATCACCATGGATGTGATTAATTTGTTTACAGTAATCCCATATACTAAAGGTTTAGAATTTTTTTTTAAAATGCTTGGTATGCAGGATGATTTGTCCACGACAAAACTTTTCATATTGTACACACTTTTGAAAGTAGTATTACACAATAAGTTTATATATTTTGAAGAAGAATACTTTCAACAGAGAGCTGGCATAGCTATGGGCACAGCTTACACCTGCTGTATGCTAATCTTACTTTGGCAGCATGGGAATTTGTATCCTGTCTGAATATTATTCTTCATTTCATGCATATTTTACAATTTTAGACAACATCTGAAAATCTGGAAAGGAAGTCTCAAATAGTTTTTGAGCTTTAAGGCTTGCTTAGAAAAAACAATGAACTAGTTAAAATGTACTTATGTGAGTGTTGAGAACATCAATTCTTTGGACATTACTATTCGGAAAGATAATCGAGCTGAATGCTTTACTTCCACTATTTACTGTAATGACACCTTTATTAATTCCTGCCTACATTTTGAAAGTTGTCATCCTGAAGTACAGTGAAGGGTTAAATGATGAGATTGTCTAGACTTGTTAGCATAGACACTTGGTTCCTTTTGGAGTCAGTGAAAGTGATAGCTATCTTTTTAGAAAGTGGCTATCTGATAACATAGTTAATAGAATTAAAAAAGAAGCATTGAAAGATAGGAACTGTAGGTTTCCCCTTATGTTGTGTCCAAAAGGGGCTGTGAACAGTACAATGGGAAAGCAGGCTGCAGAAAAGAAAGATGAAGGTACAAATCTTTCTTTAGTCCTTCCCTTCAGCCATGATGTAAATAAATATTCCTACAGAGTGAAAAGGATATGGAATATTACCCTTGTCCAGAATTGAAGGAAAAGATGGGTGATGTTTCACTTATTGTATTAGGAAATGGAAAATGTATTAAACATATAATGGAGGGGAACAGTACCACTTTTAAATCTCACCAGAAGTACTGGATGAGAAAATGTGGAAAGTGTAAACAAAGTAGATACACTTATGATGGGTCCTATGTGATGGTTTAAGGATGTGAAAGAAGTTTACCCTGCCCTGGCCAATTTAATTGTGATACAGCTTGAGTAGTATATCTGGCAACTTGCACATTGTGTCCTGCCTTCTATGTTGGGACAAACACTAGAAGGTTAAAGGATAGGATATATGAGCACCTTTATGATATAAATTATAAATTATGACATAATTATAACATAAATTACAATTATAAATTAGATTATAGTAATGCCTTGAATAGGCATTCT
>NC_056731.1:197244946-197377446 GCF_019279795.1 Protopterus annectens
TTCTTATGCCATGTCTGTGTTTCATATAGTAATGTATATGTTTTATGCTACTATTAGATGTATAATGCGTGAATTTTCTTGACAGGGGAACGGAGGTCATTATCCATTTTTACGATTGTTGCAGGGACACAACTGTCCAATCAGGGACTGTCCATGGCACATAGGGACAGCAGGTAACCCTGGTGACCATGGCCATGTCGCTACTGGGGTTTCCACCTTTTCCAGTTTCCGATCTGGGATATTTCCGGGACTCACATCTGACTTTACAGGCCGACACATACAAGCGGTCACTATATAGCATAGAACTTCACTTGTTTGCCTAAATAATAAGCTTATTGTTGTGGCAATTTGCTTGCTTATTCTGTTTCTTGTGTCATTTAGGTATTTCTGTTACAGAAATAACCAATTCATGCTACCATTACATTAAATACGGGATATCATTGTGTCCTACAATCGTAGCACATCAGCCATTTCTAATACGTTTTTTCGGACACAACTGGCCATGGAGAGACTGCCACAACCAAAGTGGGACAGGAGGTGAGCTTAGTCGCTGCTCCTATGTCGGTGCGGCGCTGACATGCGGCTGTACACCTTCTCTGAGTGTAAACACTGACGGTGCATTGCGGGACGTACGCGGTCTTATGCGTAGCCTTTGCTCCTTGGACGGGTACACTTATGCCTTCGTGGCTTCTATTTGCTTCTCCGTTAATTTGGGATGGGGACTATGTTGCATACTGTACGTGCGTTTCATTCTGCACAGGACCTGGCTGCTGCCATTACTATTGTGGGCGGAACGTGGCTGTCAGCACATTAGGTTGCTCACCTCATGCCGGCTTAGACACGCCTCCAGACGCATCCTACCTGGGCTCGCTCACGTACACTACGCACGTGTCTGTGATTCCGGTGCACTCTCATTAATATGTATATGGCGCTACTGCGCCGGCTATTCCATGCACCGCCGGTGCAGGCCTTACGCCGGCCTTGCGCCGAGCTTCATGAATCCCGGGGATTATGATGGAAGGGGAGCTGATTTTGATAACAAAGAATCAGTGTGACAAATAAGACTGAATGCCTGTAGCCCCCCTGGTGTCAACAATTATGTATCAATTTCAATTGTGTTAAAATACAGGGCAAATCAATTTTAACCACCAATTACAGTTAAAAGGAAACACATATAATAATTTAAACATTATTTAAATATAGGGTGGCAAATTGTGTGCACATGAGTCGATACAACTATTTTAGTCTGAATATTAAAGGTTAACATAATAACATTTTATTAAAGTAATTAATTTGTTTGGAAGAATTTAATGTGTTTAGATACTGTTAATTACTGAAACATTTGTAATACACTGTTGAATCAAAATGCTGACTTTATTGTTTAGCTTTTATTGGTCAGTTGGTACTTTAAATAATGTGTCAACAGAAATGTATATAACTCTGAGGAAGTCCCAGCTAAAAGGGATGAAAGTGTTTAGTTCAAGTCAACTAAATAGATTTACATTACTTGTGGAACCTGACAATCGATTTTTTTTAACAGACACACACATTCAAACATGTACACACACATATGCTCACACACCTTCACACATCTGCATACACACATTGGGCTTAAAGATCTGGATACAGATGGTCTGCACTGGATTAATTTACTAACCTGCTTAACAAAAAATAAATTAATATCTCACATAGTTTGATGTAGCAGATCAAAACAATTTTAAGTGCTTCAGCTGCTGTGTGCCTATGAAAAGTGTTTGCTGAAACGTAAAATGGTATATACTGTTAAAAGTAACCCATTACTGAGTGTGAAACAGGTAGATAGTGCTGATCCAAAGTAAATGAGAAAGGGATTTGTGGAGGAGGACATAGTGCTGATGCAACAGATTCCTCAAAGTGTGGACCAATCTGCAGGAAAGCAGTTCACAGTATACAAGTAGTGCTAAAATGTCTATAGAAGGCAAAAGCAAACGGGATCTGGCATTGATCCTTTTCTTGTGCTTGCGATTTGTACAACTCACTTTGTAGTTCTATGTGATGGAGACTAAGGTAGACGGAATATGTCATATGTCTGGCAGGGAGCACAGGTGACAAAAGGTCTGAGCTGCTTCCTTTGCTAAAGATATAGGGTTTGAATCCTCCCACATTCATTTCCATACTGTGTGGCTCTGAGCAAGTCACTTAATCAAACAGTGCTCCCTGGTTGCCACTAAAAACGGACAATTGTGTTCAGTGGGTTTTCTCTGTAAACAAATAGATTAAAAAAGCTGATATTTAACTTATAACAAAATACCTTCCTATGCAGTTGGATGAAATCTGTACAATCTAATTAACTACATAATTATCAGTAAGCATCAGTTTCTCCAGCTTATCATAGACTGCTGCAGTTTATTATACATCTTCTTTGGATGTAAATGTGGATGGTGCAATGGCCAAAGGACATTTAATGGTAAGGTATGAAGCAAGTAATGATATCTGAGTGAAAATTACATTCTTTGTACTGTCTGGACATTTCCCAGGCTACCTAAGAAGAAAGAGACAGATAGACAGACAGAGACACACACACACACACACACACACACACACACACACACACACACACACACACACACACACACACACACACACACACTCTCTGCCGAATTTTAATCGATGGATAAGATATATGGTGGTACTAACAGTTCTAGGCACTAATACTTAATAAGTAATACTTCGTGGGAGACAGAAGGGGCTTGGATGGGTTGTGAACTTCATGAAAATGCTAGGTGTTGTTAATGTGGCCCATTGTCAAGCTGCCTTAATTATGCTAATGAGAAGAACTGTATTATTGCTCCTTTGTTCTACTGTAAAAGGAACTCTTTCTTCATGAAAGAAGCTGTGCTTAAGTAATTAACCTTGGGTTAAGTGTGCTACGTGAGGTTTGTTACAGCATACGTGTGAACATACTGATTACAAGTCATACCACAGTAAATACAGGCAAACGATTTTCCATTCACTTTCCAAAGTAAACAATAAAGTATATCTACTGTCATTGTAAAAAGTCCAAAAATACTAACAAACCAGCTTAATTAACAAGGTTAAATGTAGGTCTATAAAAGGAAACATGAAGCTCTATGAAGTATCCCCTTCTCTTTTTATCTTCTCAGATGATTGTCAGTGTATGGAACGCTGAGGTAAAGCACACAGCTGATTTGTATGATATTGAAAAATACCAAGTACCTTACGATACAAATCAGTGCTTCCATTTTGTTTTAAATACCTGTACTCATGTTAACCAGATGAAGTGTGCAATGCTGCTTGCAAAGTGCACATGCTTTCTTTAATGCAATAAGCCAGCAAAGTAGGTGAAAGAAAAGGCTATGACTTTCAGGATTACAAGCTGAGTATAAGATATGACATGAGTTTTCAAATGGCATTGTTTCTTGAGGGAATGTGCTTTGTGAAATTATAAGAATATGCTGTCTTTCTATTTAAAAACATGTCCTAGCCAACTAATTAACAGCAATAATATAATAATAAAATGTCATATAAGGTACAGTAATGACGCACGGCAGCAACAAGGCAATAAGTTAAGCACAGATAGGCAGACAAAACCGCTACTCCACAAATATATAAAAACTTCGATTTATTGTAGCAAACATACACAGCATACGGTAAGCGCTTTCACCTAGAGAGGCTTCTTCAGACCATAGAGCCAAACCTTGTATGCCCTTGATAAACTAAAAAGAGCACCAAAACAGTTCAATAAATAAACAATTAAAGGTGCAGGTCCACTAACCATGTCCTAGGCTTACAATATATTGAGGGAATTAATTACTAAACTATATTTAATCTACATACCAGACATATATTAAAACAAAAAAAAAAAAATATATATATATATATATATTTATGGGTCTACTTCTAATGACCGAAATGCCGATTCGCCGACAGGGAAATAACCGACGCCAGAAAACCGACAACACACAAACCCGACAACGCGAAACACCGAACACCATAACACCGACACACTACACGTAAACAACACAGTACACTACAACACATATCCACTAGCCCTAACCCAAACCCTAACCCTAAGGTCCGACACTACCGCACACTCTCCCTACCTGCACCCTAACCCTAACTCACTTACACACCCTGAACCCCAAACTCCGACACTACCGCACACTCACCTATCACACACCCTAACCCTACATCCCTGAGTATTGCACACTTACCTGTCCGCTCCCTACTCCTAAATCCCTCACTATCGCATACTTACCAGGTCGCGCTTTCACATTCCCCTTGTCGGTCTTCCGTCTGTCGGGATTCGAGCGTGTCGGTCAACTGCGTTGTCGGTCGTTTCGTGTCGGTTATTTCCCTGTTGGCGAATCGGCGTTTCGGTCATTAGAAGTAGACCCATATTTATATATATATATATATATGTAAAAAAGTACATATACACATATGTGCACAACAACCCATTTATAAAAATAGTATATATATATATATATATATATATATATATATATATATATATCTATATATATATATATATATATATATATATAAAGAGAATATAAAAAAATATATATAAAAATAATTATAAATAAAAATATTTGCATTTATCCATGTCATTATAAGCAGGCAAGAGATACCGTCAATCCATCCTCTAACAGTATCAACATACGAATGCATACAGACACATAAAATTATATATGTGCATACAAGGAAAACACTTTACCTCAACCTCCTGGACCTTAAAAAAGGTCTCAGCAGCACCTTCTCATTCAGCCCGGGAAATACATCTGCCCTTAGCCTAACAATCCATCTGGACTCATAATTTCAGTACTACCCCTCACATCTTCCCCCCTATAATTAATATAAACAACATCCAAAACTTTAAAGTGGAATAAATGTGTGGAATCATTGGACAGTACATGTTTGGATAAGGCATTGACAGTCGAGCAGATCCTAATTTGATATAAGCATTCCCTTATCCTGTCTCTCAGCCTCCTGTCCGTCTTGCCTACATAAAATGCAGTGCAGGCTTCACAGGAGACTAAATAGACAACATGTGTAGAATTACAATCGGCATGAACCCTAACCTCATGGTTAGTGCCATAAATGGGGTGGTGAAAGTAGACATCAGTATCAATACAAGAACAGTAGTTACAACTGCCACATAGTACAGTACCAATACGTCTATCAACTACACCTACCTCCATCTTGGGATAACATAACAACTTCTTCAGGTTTGGTTTGCTCTTGTATACAAATCGTGGGACAATACCCACAACATCCCTCACATTCGAATCCAATGTTAACACCTCCCAATGTGATCTAATCACGTCCGTCAACCTACCAGCATCCTTAGTATAATACAAAGTCACCCTAAGACCAACATCTCTACTCTCAACTCTATCACCCTGACAAAAACCCCTCTAAATTCGCTGAACTCTCAGAGAAATACGGTGCAGTCGCTCATCCTCTCAGTGTCACGAGGTCTCTCAGTCCTCTCTCCAAATCAGGGGTCTGATACTCCCTGTTCTTAAATCTCTCATATAGATCCCGAACATCGGCCTCAAAACCATCCTGACTGGGGTTATACCGAGACGCCCTGTATACCTGACCCCTCACTACATTACCAATTATTATGTTTGGTAATATAGTGAGGGGTCTAGTATACAGGGTGTCTCGGTATAACCCCAGTCAGGATGGTTTTGAGGCCGATGTTCGGGATCTATATGAGAGATTTAAGAACAGGGAGTATCAGACCCCTGATTTGGAGAGAGGACTGAGAGACCTCGTGACACTGAGAGGATGAGCGACTGCACCATATTTCTCTGAGAGTTCAGCGAATTTAGAGGGGTTTTTGTCAGGGTGATAGAGTTGAGAGTAGAGATGTTGGTCTTAGGGTGACTTTGTATTATACTAAGGATGTTGGTAGGTTGAAGGACATGATTAGATCACATTGGGAGGTGTTAACATTGGATTCGAATGTGAGGGGATGTTGTGGGTATTGTCCCATGGTTTGTATAGAAGAACAAACCAAACCTGAAGAAATTGTTATGTTATCCCAAGATGGAGGTAGGTGTAGTTGATTCAAGTATTGGTACTGTACCATGTGGCAGCTGTAACTACTGCTGTTGTACTGATACTGATGTCTACTTTCAACACCCCATTTATGGCACTAACCATGAGGTTAGGGCTCATGCCGATTGTAATTCTACACATGTTGTCTGTTTAGCCTCCTGTGAAGCCTGCACTGTGTTTTATGTAGGCAAGAAGGACAGGAGGCTGAGAGATAGGATAAGGGAACACATATCAGATCAGGATCCGCTCGACTGTTAATGCCTTATCCAGACATGTTCTGTCCAATGATTCCACACATTTATTCCGCTTTAAAGTTTTGGATGCTGTTTATATTAATTATAGGGGGCGAGATGTGAGGGGTAGGACTGAAAGTACTGAGTTCAGATGGATTGTTAGGCTAAGGGCAGATGTATTTCCCGGGCTGAATGAGAAGGTGCCGCTGAGACCTTTTTTAAGGTCCAGGAGGTTGAGGTAAAGTGTTTTCCTTGTATGCACATATATAATTTTATGTGTCTGTATGCATTCATATGTTGATACTGTTAGAGGATGGATTGACGGTATCTCTTGCCTGCTTATTATGACATGGATAAATGCAAATATTTTTATTTATAATTATTTATATATATATTTTTTTATATTCTCATACATATATATATCTATATCTATATATATATATATATATATATATATATATATATATATATATATACTATTTTTATAAATGGGTTGTGCACATGTGTGTGTGTGTGTGTGTGTGTGTGTGTGTGTGTATATATATATATATATATATATATATATATATATATATATTTTTTTTTTTTTTTTAATGTCTGGTATGTGGTTTAAATATAATTTAGTAATTAATTCCCTCAATATGTTGTATGCCTAGGACATGGTTAGTGGCCCTGCACCTTTAATTGTTTATTTATTGAACTGTTTTGGCGCTCTTTTTAGTTTATCAAGGGCGTACAAGATTTGGCTTTATGGTTTGAAGAAGCCTATCTAGGTGAAAGCGCTTACCGTGTGCTGTGTATGTTTGCTACAATAAATCAAAGTTTTTTATATATTTGTGGAGTAGCGGTTTTGTCTGTCTATCTGTGCTTAACTTATTGCCTTGTTGCTGCCGTGCATTGCTACCGTACCTTATATGACATTTTATGGTTTTGCACTGATTCTGGTACAAGTAGCGTTAGTCCTGTGGGGAGTGATATTCGTTGGATTAATTAACAGCAATGTTTAACACTTATATTAAAAATCAAGTGAATAAAAAAAATTGACAATGTGTGATATCCAGGAAAAGCTTCTCTTAGTGACAAGGTAGAACTTGTGCCTAAGCACAAGTAGTGATGACCTACACAATTCATGAAATATAAGGAACTAAGTGTAGATACCTTATTCAACACAAGTCATCTACTTTTAGGCTAGTATTCATAGTCATTTGAACAAATGCGATAGAGGTATCCCTGATGTTTACGAATTTGCATAGCAAAGGCAAGATTCATACAGCTGATTTACGCTAATGCAAAATGCTTTAAGTATAATGAGGTGCAAAGCAATATATGCTAATGGGGGGGGGGGGGTTGCTGTGATTCATAGTCCAATATCCATGCCGTACACACAGCCATTGTAGAAAGTGATGCTTCACCTTTGATATCTGAGTTGCAATCCTTGAACTTGCCCCCAGCCATCCCTTTAGTCATTTGTTCAAATATGCACAAAAACGTACCTGGCACACAAATGAATTATTCCCCCCAGCAGCCCCTTCAGTAGTTTGTCTAAGTGTGCACAAGCACTAAAATGACTCAGAATAAAATATTTCACCCAGCGATCCCTTTGACCACGTATGTACAAGAACCAAAATGAAACATTTCCCCAAATGATCCCTTCAGTAGTTTGTCCATATCTGCACAAGCACTTCACTGACTCTGAAGTGAAACTTTTCCCCCCGTGACCACTACAGTAGTTTGTTCATGTCTGTACAAACACTTCACTGACACTAAAATGAAACATTTAACCTAATGACCCCCTCACTTGTATGTCCATGTATGCAGAAGCACTAAAATACAATAACAAATTTAAATAAAGTCAACAACTGTACTTCCTTTTAAAATGTATGGCAGTACATATTCCTTTTTCCCCTTCCACTCACAACTCCATATTCTCATGGCAAATTGCTGCTTACTGGCATACATTCAGGGCCATTAACATGTTTAGTATACAAATTAGGTCATTTTAGATTCATCTATATGAATCTATTGAAATAGAAATGTGCAATGCCTCATCTACATATTAGTTGTCTCCCTATCACTTATGCCTTAAGCATGTCAGGCTTCTAAAAACAAAACTCCTCTGCATTTTTGTAGTCATCCTAAAAATCATGATTTGCATAACTATGTAGAGCCATTCCTCATGGATTACCGCTATGAAAATGAGAAGCCCTAGACTATAAATACTAGCCTTAGTATCCCAGCTTGGCCTAAGAAGTCCTTCAGAAAACTGGGAGAGCAGCTCTGAGCATTTATGCCTCACTGCTGCAGCTAAGTGTTACACAATAAGATTCCTGCTGCACCATTATGTATTGGAGTACAGACACCATATATATGTCTCACAGTTACTGTAATCCAGGCCTATAATTTCATTTCTTAAGGAGAGATATCTAATACTTGTTCACAGGATCAGTCTTCAAGCTGGTTACATGCTGTCATCCCCAGCCTGATGTCTGTGCATTGTCAGATAACACAGGCAGGTGATAAAATACTGAGCAAAGAAGGGTTGCACAAAGTTGTTCTGCAGATACTGGAAATGACCAACCCCCACAATTAATTATTCATAAGGGCTTCATCTGCCATCTTATTTTTTTTAGAGAGTAAATTGCGATTGGAAACCTCATTGCAGAGTAAACACCAGCAGCTTGGTCTGCTTTGTGAATCTCATCAAATGTGTTACTCCTTCATTTATTCAACACAAGAACTGCTCTAAAAGGGCTAATTCAGATCAAACATTTACAAAATGCACATTTTGTAGAACTTGGGCAAATAAAAATTTAAGCTGTCTGATTTTATTTAGTAGAATAATATCAAATGTTAACTAGCATTCATAGAACAAAGAGTTATTTTCCTGCTTTTTCATTAATTTGTGTTACTGTGGTTATAATGTTAGATATTGAATAAATCTTTTCAGGAGTCAGCATCTCAGTACAGAACAGAACACAAGTTCAATTGAACTTTCTTTAATGTAAACTTACCGCTGAGAAGGGGTTGATGATAATGATAGAGAGCTGGTAGTTGGCCAATGTTTTCTACTCGATGGCTCATTATCCGTGACAGATGACCGGTGTGATGAAGGCTTCCTACTATTATACTGTGAAGGTAGACAGGCTCAATGAAATGGCTGAGAAGGGCACCCTGTAGTCCAAGAATATTCCACCTGAAAAAAAAGCAGGGAACACAAGGAAGATTACTAAATCATTCAGCCTTGTCAGACTCTCTTCGTACCTGTCGTAGCATAATTAGAATCTGAGAGTTGCTTATCACCTACTAAACCATTAGTGGAAGGTTGCAGTACAGAAAATGATACAGCTGCTTATGCAAATACTGCTGGAGTGCCCATCACTGTCTAAGTGGATTGCCTTAGACCCATCACAATGTACATGGATTGCATTAGAAATAGCAATAATTTGCTGTTATTTGCATGACAAAAGTATGCTGTTTACAGACACTTGTCCAAGTGTCTAAATCTGAAGATCCGGAGGCTTGACTTCAGTTAGAAAACAATACTATAGTTGGACAAATTATTTCGTGCACATCTAGCTATGCTGCTCCATTATTCTTACCATGGCTTCTAAAATGTGCTTGCTGTGAAATTACTTGAGGGTCAGTAGCCCACAGACCACAAAAAAAAAAAAAGCCAAATGCTTTTCTTCATAGGCAATCATTGTGTGTGATTTCTAATTATGCACCATTATGCACTAACAATGTTTCACTTTGTAAGGAAATTTACCCTTCTTAAAGTTAGTGCAACCATGGAGTTGGTATATATAAGTCTGAGGGGAGTCGGGTGCTTGTCCCACTGCAAAAAACAATAACAAAAAAATGGAGTTTTTCTCTCTTTCGCTTTTGGGCATTTTTTCCATTTGTTTGAACTGTTGACTTTCAGGAAGCTGGCATTTCATAGTTGGACCTTCTTACATGCAACTTATACGCTCTTTGAAATGGCTACATTTTGTAAATTGTGCTAGATGCAGCATGTGATATTTAACTACAGGTTTGGTTCCTTTCCTGCTTTTACCTGAGTAAGAATCATTACTTTCCAACACGATACAAAAGTACGTAGCAATGAAAATACTGAACAATGCTGGCAGGAGGTTAAAATGCCTCTTTTGTACATTTACATATCTAAACAATCCCACCTTGGTTTGTGGAGTTGACTGGTAAGAGTCTTATATGAATTTATATTTTATTGTTATCACTGTTTTTCAGTGTTTGTGTAGGTAGGAAGGGTTAGCTTGTTAACAAGATTTACTTTGTTTCATATTTTGTTGTTTTACCTTTAATTTCACTGGTGGTTGTTAGAAAGGTATAGGTTTTAGAAAGGCAAGCTCTATCCATTCCAAGGGACCTAGACAACTATAAATTCATACAGACTACAGAGAGGAAAATCCAGAGCATATCTAAACAATTCTGCATTGGTTTGTGATTTACTGTGGAGTTGACTGGTAAGAGAATTTTTTATTTGAATTTATATTTTATTTGTTATCACTGTTTTTCACTGTTTGTAGGTAGGAAGGGATAGCTTGTTAATAAATTTAGTTTGATTCATATATTTTTTTTGAAAATCCAGAGCATATCTAAACAATCATACCTTGGTTTGTGATTTACTGATCCTATTATTGATTTATTGATTTTTACTGTTTAAAAGAAGTGGGAACGCATTGCACGCACACCGTAAAGGAATTACAGCTTTTGTCTGGCCTGCAGAACTTGTACAGTCAGAACAACTTTATTGTATTTACTTTAGTATTTAGTTGTATATCGCTTGTGTGATTTTTGTCATAGAAGTTGATTTCAGTTCTCTTTGAATTCTGTGGTTACTGATTTTAATTATTCTTTTCTTTTACAATATTTTATTATTTTTGAAGCTGAATATGGATTCCTTAAATGAGAATGCAATTAATGATTTGCTAATGCACAAATATCTTCTGATAACACTGGCGATCTGTGTTCCTCGTGTCAAAAGTTGGATGATTTGCTTACCAAAAATCACTTGTGCAATTGGCTTGGCTTGGAGAACTGTTGTTTCATATATTAATGCTTGGACTGGTAAGGCAGACAGTATTAGGCAGAGAACAAATGGAACAATTTTAGGAAATGATGCATCTATTGTCTACAAAGATTATTCAACCCCTGTGAAACAAGATGATGACAACTTTGGAATTCTGAAGGCAAGTTGTCAGTAATCTGCGGATCTAGTTTGTTTAGACAGAAACAAAAAAAGAAGGAAAGGAAAAAGTTCACAACTAAGGGAGAAGAGGAAACTGATAAATGTCTGTAAAGTAAAGAGAATACGTACTAAAAAGGAAACTGCTTTGTTATGTAACACACCGGTTACAGGGAATGATAACATTGTTCTATCAGAAAACCTTCAGTCTACAGAAAAAGGCATCATGCTTCCAAAAGAGAAGGTAGAAAAAAGAGGCAAGGGGCAGGTGAAAAGGATGAAATCAAAACTGAATGTGGAAGGATTGAAGAACATTACTGTAAGAAAAAAGAAGAGAAAGACAGATGTTGACTACATTGCTCAAACTGTGGATCTACAATGCCAGATAGATGAGAATTTAATATACAATGAAAACAGTGGGATTAATAAGACTAATGGTGATTAAGATCTATCCTTTGTAACAACTGACAGAGCAGATATTACTGCATTAGAAGCTGAAGATTCTTCAGAGCTTGCCAGCAAAGATATCCTTGTAATTGGCGATTCGGTTATTAGAGGAACTGATACCTATATGTGCAGAGAAGATAATGAACATCAAATAGTGTTATACTTGCAGGATCAAAAATAGAAGATGTGAGACAAGCCTTGGAACGTTTTAATGTAAGGAAGTATGGATCTGTTTTTATTCATGTCGGTAGAAATGATCTCATCTGCAAGGATTCTCTTTCTGTTAGTAGGGAACTGACAGCCCTCTTAGATAGTACAGCTTGTACTGGCGTTAGGATGTACATTTCACAAATCACCTATGGAAAGGATAGTCAGGTCACTGTGAATGAAAAGATTTTTTGGGTAAACACCTACATGAAAAAAATGTCCTGTTTCAAAAATGGAAATGTGTAGAGCACCTAAGCCTAGATTTGGGCACACATGTTCAGACAGAATGGTGTGCATTTGTCAAGATCAGGGAAGAGAATTTTTGCAGCAGATATTTTACAGTATTTCTGCCAGGTCGAAAATTTAACAGTTCGCAGATAGCAACATTTGATACATCTCTGATGGCTCTTAATGCTAGGAGCATTAATAAAGTTTTTATTGGAAAATTTGCTATGTTCCTACAAGGCTGACATTGTTATTGTTTGTGAAACATGGTTAAAGAACAATGACTGGAAACCAGTTCTGTCAGGGTATAAATGTTTTTACTGTAATAGACATTCTAACAAAAAATCAGGTATAGGTGTTATAATAGGGATTAAAGACAGTTATGAGACTTGTGATTATTTCATGTTCAGTGATAACACCAATACTATAGACTGTGTAACTGTGACAATAAAGACAAACCTGGAACATATAACAAGTATTGGAGTGTATAAACCATCAAAGTCAAGTGCAGATGACCTAGAGGAATTTCTACATTTCTTACATGAAACACAAGAGGGAAGAATAATATTAGCTGGGGACTTAAATTTTCCAGAAGCAGACTGGAATAATATTGATTCAACAATGTTAATAAGGAAATTATTCACAACGTATATTCAGGAACAACAATTGTTTCAGATTGTAAAAAAACCTACCAGGGGATGGAACATACTAGATATTGTTTATGTTCCTAAAGAAATTACTGCTACTTCAAGTCAAGTTTTACCACCATTGATGTGCACTGATCATGGGGTTATAAATGTTAATTTGTTGCTAGATAATTCTGCCAAACTGAAATGTAAACCAATGCACAGAAGGTTAATTACAGATTATATGGAAGCAAAACAGTCACTGTGTAAAACTAAGTGGAGTGAGGTGTTCAGTGGAAAAACTTGTTTGAGTGCAAAAAATAAAAAAAAAAATGTTTAACATCAGGATCTAGGCATACAATATCGGGGGATATATTTCCATAAGGACAATATATCTGATTAAGGTGAGAGACAAAAAATATAAGAAATGGAAGACAGGTCGAACTACAACTTTGAAAAATGAAATAAACTAGCTGGACAAACAGATTAAGCATAGTGTGAGACAAGATCAAGAAAATTTTGAAGAAAATTTATATAAAGATATTGAGCATAATGGAAAACCTTTTTATAGATACATAAGATGTAGAAGGAGTAAAGACATACACATCGATAAACTGTGTGCATATTCTAAAATTTATTCTCAGACACAACAGATTACAGCTATATTTACAAAATCTTACGCAAAACAGTCTGACTCCACAAAAATGGATGATAAGTTGTCCTAGTGACATCCAGGTAACCCCAGATACTGGAATCAAATTAGATTATATTGAAAAAGAACTACAATACAAACTGGATCCAAACAAAGCACTGGGAGGGGACGCAATTAGTAACAATGACCTGAGAACACTTCAGCAAGAACTTATGGTGCCATTATATCTATTATTCACTAGGTCATATAAATATGGGGGGATTCCTCAAGACTGGAGACATGAGCTTATTAAACCTGTCTTTAAGGAAAGGGGAGTAGGACAAATCAAGAGTCATATATTCCCATAAGTCTACTTTCATGTTGTGGAAAAATACTGGAGACGGTAATATTTGATAAATTATTGTCAGAATTGTATAGGTTGGGGCTTGAAACCATATATCAGCATGCATATGTTGAAAACAGATTTATTACCACCTGTAACATGATGTTCTTTAACAATATATTAACAGCTATGAATGAAAAATTGTGCTGTGATGTAATTTATATAGATTTAACTTCAGCATTTGACAGGGTCATACACAAAACACTGATCAGAAAATTAGAACAACTAGGTATTGATGTACTCTTGATAAGATGGATAGCCACATGGCTTACAAATAGGACATGGCAAGTATCATACCGCAACTGAACAGATGAAATCCTTGGTTACAGTCAGGGTGTCCCACAGGGCTCTGTCCTAGGCCCTTACTTATTTAGATTGTATCTTTCAGACCTAAATTTTTCATCGGAGGTGTTCTACAGTCTATATGCAGATGACCTGAAATTGGGTAAACTGATTACATGTGTTACAGATAAGGCATGTCTGCAAAATAACTTGACTAAATTGACCATTTGGGCATAGGAGAATAATGTGTTGATAAATACATCAAAATACTAAGCATATGAGATTTGGAAGACATAATTTAAAAGGTGAATACTTAATACAGCACATACCAATTGAAACTGTAGATTAATTTAAGGACATTGGTATATGGGTAGATCCAGCTTTGAGTTTTTCCAATCATATAAACCAATTGGTTAATGATAGTTATAGAACTATAGGTTGTGTAAAAAGATTTATAAAGTCTTGGAAATCAAAAATTAAGAAGCCATTGTTTGTTTGTTACATAAGACCAAACTTGAGTATGGAATAACAATATGGAAACTGTATAAGAAAACAAGCATAAGTAAACTGGCAGGGCATCCATGGATGTGAAAATTTATGTTATCATGAAAGACTAAAATATCTGAACTTGTACAGTGTCTCTTATAGATATCTAAGTGGTGATCTTATTCAGTTATACAGGGCATTTAGAGACAACTACCTCTGGGAATGTTTGGGGTTATCAAAAAGTACTAGAGAATCATCATACAACCTATGTAGAATCTTTTCTATAGGAATGAGAAGTGTAATAATTGGTTCTCTGACAGAGTAGCTGATGCATGGAACAGACTACCAAATTACATTAAAACAGGTACTAATTTAGATATTTTTAAGAACAGCCTGGACACTTATTATAGAAACAAGTGTTTTCGTATATTGGCAAGCTAGAAGGGCATTAATGCCTGTGCTTGAAATATTTGTATGTATGTATGTATGTATGTATGTATGTATGTATAGCTGCTTACTTACCTGTGTTGCAGACACCATTAAAATAGCTTCACAGTACAGCAAAGTTAAGTCACAGTAAAAATTAATATTTTTAGTCATGACCACAGTAAAATGCATTCAAGGATTTATTACAGAACATACAAAAACTTGCAATGAATATTAAAAAAAATATATATTTCTGAAAAATTTCCTAAGACTGCTTATGACCCTGTCGGTCCATAGAAAGGCATAAAGGACAAGAACTTATAATACTTGGTATTTCTTATGAATACATCTCTGTCATGTTCTTTCAAAATAAAGTTGTAGATGAAGTAAATTCTTGCCCAAATGGTATAGAACAGATTAGACAAGAACTACAGGCATATGCTTGAATAATATTTAGGAAATGAAATGTTCTAATTTCTCTGCAAGACCAGGACCACAAATTATAATAAGGTAATTTAAAACACTGTAGCTGAAGGCATATTTTTATCATTTTAAGAATAGATATGCAAAATGCTGTTAGTCCAGCACTTACAATTAAATCAACATTTTGGTAATAAGATTGTGATGTGGGAGGGTGGGCAGAGTTCACCAGAACGCATTTTGGTAGATTTTAAACTGGAGCACATAGCTACAGGATGCTTCTTTGCAAACTAATGACTGCAGAAAACGTGCTCTCAGTCAGGGGCACACATTATACTGCTAATTTCTTACATCATTGTTCTTTTCATTAATTAACATTTCTCAATCGTTAGCACAATTATTGTGGTGCCTTGGTGCAGTACATCTCTTTTCATGATTAATAAGAAGTCATTATAGTTTCTTCTGAAGCAGTCAATTAACACAGAATACTTTCCATTAAGTACTGAACGTATAAATGCAGAAAGCAGTACCTGGAGAGCAATCAGCTTTAGGAACCTGAGACACCAATTGCTATAAAAAAGTTCCTTTTTGAATTTTTTTTTTTCATTAAACAGAAGCAATTTAGCTAGCCATATTAATTTACCTCTGAAGTACAACCATGCATTAGAAACATCTTTTAATCTCATGCTAGAAAAGGCAGCCATCTGGCTGCCATAGATTTCTAGGAGAGAACCTCTCTCGCTCTCTTTCTCTTTGCCATGTAAATGCAGGCCATTAAAGTGAATGCTTTCATCTACATAAAGCTCAAATGGAATATAAAAGGTAATATTTATGTACAGACACTCAGACACTTCTGGAGTTTAAATTGCCATAAGTTTTATGTAGCATTCACTTCTCTTCATCATATTTGAATGATTTTCCTGAAACATTTACGCATACAGCCAGCTAAAGTTAATTTGAATAACAACATTATTCTTCTTTGCAGCTGTGTAGATGGTAAACAGAAGACATAGTTGAGCAGCATTATATATTTATTAAAAAAGACTGTGCAGAGGCTATGTCAGAAATATAATTTTTGTAAAGCAAAGTATATTGATTATCAAGAACAGCAACAAGAACAAAAATGTAGATCACACATATTGCCACTGTGCATGGATCAAACGTTAATCCAAAGACTGGTGTGACTGCTGTTAACATGAAGGACTGTAGCAAATGATAAAAAAACAGAAATGGGGTGGATATGAAATGGAAGACAATGACATTTCATGGACTAGAAATATCTTTATGTCATCAGCAACCAACCATTCGCAACAGGAAGTATAAACAAATGACTCCTGGCACAGTAATCATGCAATCAGGTGCAGTATTGCTGGAAGTTATGGTAATATTAATGAGCATATAGTTGCTAGACATCCATTGGTTAGATATAAAGATGATGCTCAACTTTTAAAGCACCACAGAATGGGTGACATATTAAACCAGTCTCTAAAGTACTTTTCTTGTGATAATTCAGGTAGATATCTAATGTCAGATGGATAAGATAGCTGTTAGTTGCTTATCTGGAGTCAGGATATGCAAAATCACATGTTATTACACCACAGGTACCAGTATGATTCCATTATAGTCCTTGTAGGTGTAAATGACCTGAGATGTACTTCCTTAGATTATATGAAAAGAGACATAATGGAGCTTTCAGACTATGTGTCTCACGCTGGTACGAACATAGCATTCAGCAGCATATCATCAGTGAGGATGATGCAACATGAGCAAAAAATGACTGATTTCAACAACTGGCTGTCTTTATGGTGTCAATCTAAGGGGATCCAATATTTTTCAGCTTGAGAGGATATGGTTAGTAGACTACTTGCTTTGCCAAGGATGGTCTACACCTGCCCCCTTTAGGCTTTTGAATACTGGCTAAAACTTTATCCACCCCCATAGTGCCTTTTTTAGGTAATGACAGATTGACAAACCTACAGACATAGTAAAATTAACTCAACTTAAACCTCAATGTATTACTGCTAATGCCAGGAGCCTAAACCAAAAAAAAAAAAAAAAAACTACACTCCCTCCAAGCCCTCCTCACACTCAGGAATATAAACATCTGTGCACTTACCAACACATGGTTTAAAGTGACAGAAGGTACCTTGGAAGTGAAAAGTTTCAGTGCCCTGCACACTTTTAGACCAGAAGTTTCACAGACAGGGGATAAAGGTGGAGGTGTCTCAATATACATCAGTAACAAGAATACCTCAAGGGTGGTCAAACAGGATGAAGTGCTGGAGTTCCTCCACATGCAGATCACCATTGACAAAATCCCGCACCATATCTTAGTCAGATATAGGCCACCCTCCATGTCCCAAGAAGCTCACAGTGCATACATGGACCTACTGGAGATACCTATCATCCAACCAAATATCCTACTCATGGAAGACTTTAATTACCCCTCAGTAGAATGGGAATCTTACATGGCCTCAAAGCTACAGGCACAGAGATTCCTGGACTTCATATATACAAACACCCTTGACCAAACAGTGAATATGCTCACTACAGTCTCCAACATACTGGACCTTGTGCTCACAAATATGGGAAAATGCTGCACCCCCCCCACTGTCTCATCCTCCCTGGTAAGGTCTGATCTTAAAGCTGTCTCCTTCAAAATAAAAATCAACTCTATAATCCCATTAAAACCAGTAACAGTTAGGAACTATTCAAAGGCAAATTACCTTTCATTAAGTGATGGTTTGTCAAAAATTCTTTGCCCCTCAAAACCCCAAGAACACAGCAATGTATGCCAAATTTCAATGGCTGTAAAGATGTTGCTGTACCTACCAGAAGTAAGCCCAGAACTAGCCCTAGAAGCAAATCACCCTAGTGGCATTGCAAATTAAACAGAATTTACAACTAAAGTAAAAAAATATGGCAAAAATCAGGAAGGGTAATTCTCATAAAGATAAAAACTCTCTCATCAAAATAAACAGGCAACTAAGAGGGCTAATTAGGTCAAGCAAAGCCAACGTTAAGGTTAAGATAGCCTCCCAGGTGAAAGATAACCATAAAGCCTTCTACAGCTATGTCAGAATCCTGAAGGGCAGCACACAGCAAAGTGCTGAACTGGTGGTTAGTGGTGCCAAGCCTGGTGATATAGCGAACCTTTTAGCAGACAAATTCAGTTCCAGCTTTACCCCCCCTCACCCCCAACCATTCCCCCAAAATGCCTTAAACATAACCCTGCCAACTATAAATAGGGAGCATTGACTGTCTGTACTCACTAAAGCCAAAAACACAGCGTCAATAGGACACAGATAACATCCCAGGATGCCTTCCGAATAGTCTAAAATATAATTTATCTGGACTCCTGGAGCCATTATTTAACTATAGTATTAAAATAGACTTTGGGCCATGTGAATGGAGGACTGTGATGGTCATCCCCTTTCATAATGGAAGACCTTCAACAACAGATCCTAGAAACTAGAAACCCATTATTCTGACAAGTCTTATTTGCAAAACCATGGAACAAATTATTATGGAAATTATCAGCAAAGACATAGCAGACATCCAGACACTGGATTCATCCCAGTTTGGCTTTATCAAAGGAAGATCATACTTACTGCATCTGGTGTACTTTGAAAAGGACTTTAAGGCAGTAGATGAGAGGAAAACAGTGCATACTGCCTACCAAGATCTGGCTAAAGCATTTGATACAATACCCCATTGAGCATTGTCAACAAATGTATGAAACTAGGTATAAACCCCTTTATAGCATGCTGGATAGTTATCTGGCTCACTCATAGGACCCAGGAGGTCAGAATCAGTGAGGCCACCTCCACAAAGGGTCTTGTCATGAGTGGAGTTCCCCAGGTCTCTAAGCTGGGCCCACTTTTCTTTGGCATCTACTTTAGATGTTAAAGCAAGTGTCAAAGGCCTCTGGCTAGCCAAGTTCTCAGATGACTACAAACTGGAAGCAGTCATTGAATCCCCCAAGATAAGGACACCATTCAGGAAAGTCTAACACAAATAAATGCTTGGTGCCAAAGCCATAGCTTCAAATTCAGTACCAAGAAATGCATTATAGTACCTTGTGAGAAGCCTGCCACCCTGAGTAACTATGTCATCAATAAAACACACATAAAAGTTAATTCACCTGTCAGGAATCTGGGAATCCATGTAGATAGTAACCTAGCCATGGACCAATTTGCATCTAAGGTAGTAAGAAAATCCTTCTATGTTGCTCAACTTATAAGCAAGGGCATGGCATCTAGTTCCAGACAGGTCATCATACCAGTGTACTCAGCCCTCATCAAATCAATCATAGAGTATAATGCCTCCCTTGGTATGTACCTGACCAGACAAATGCAGCAAATGGAACATCCACAAAAGTTCCTTACAAAAAGTATACAGGGAGTAAACACAATGTCCTATGCTGATCACCTCAAAGTCCTGTCTCGTTACTTGGTATCATACAGACTTTTGACACGTGATCTTTGCCTGGCATACAAGACATACTTGAACCCTGTTTTATTGAACCCTCTGCACATCCGCAAAACAAACAGCATCAGAACTACTAGATTAAAAGACCAGACTTTTGCTTGCAACATAAATAGGACATGGAGAGACAGATATGTTTCTCAGAGAATTCCCATTCCCATTCTCTGGAACAGGCTCCCTATCTATGTGAAGAAGAGTTCCTCCCTATCCCTATCCCCATCCCTATTTAAGCATAACTTGTACTAAAGGATTGGTAATTGGAAATTTACCCCTGGTCTGGCATCTATGTCTTTAATGGACAGAGGCAGTCAGTGAAACACCCCTTTATAAATCAACTTTGTGGGTCACATTTGGGTTGCACAGCTAGACTTATATGGGCCCCAGTGGTCATTAGCCTGTTATACACCTATGAACTTGTCTGAGGAATGACAGTGGAATTTTTCCAGAGTCCTGGACAAGTTTCTCACTTATACTTCTAAATACAACTTTAAGTCATGACCAAAAAGGGAACATCCAATAGTGCAGTTTCCTTATCCCTCGTCAACAGATAAATAATACTTGGTTCAAAGAAAATCAGTAATGATCACACAATTTATATAACACAAATATTATCGCCACATACTTAGGCAGGTGAAGATATACAGAACGTGGCAGTCTATGTGACACCAGGGACATCCAGGAAGCTATCAATGTATAACTGGCATGTGTTCAGGTTAAACAGCAAAGAAGGGCTGGGCAGCTGGATGGCACTTATTTATTTATTTTTATTTTATTTTACATTTGTTGACCGGGCTAGTCCAACCGGATATATGTCTATTTTCAGTACAGGCCTAGGGAGAAAAGCTTCACATAGAAACAAAGCAGAATATTTCAATTACAGATACAGTTCACTTGTCAGACAAAACAGCTAATTGCATAGTAACATAGTAATCATGATAGATAACAAACAAAAATTCATTTTTTTTTTAGACCAAGCAATCATAGAAGAATAAAGTATTTAGAAGGGTGTGTTATTCCAAAATCAAGCTTGTATATGTCAGAGAAGAACAGGTAATTATTTACAAGGCAGGGACACATTATTTAAAAGGCAGTGACTCATCTATAAGGCAGTGACACATGCATAAGGCCCTAGTTGGGTACGATCATCCTAACTTGTAATAGTATCTGAGAAGAATGGGTTTTGTACAGTCTCAAGTTAGCTAACTGATAAGATTAAGATGATAACAGGATGAGGAATCTGAGTCTGGGTTGGTACAAGGACATAGCCAGTGGGTTGAAAGGTATAATTTGAGTTTCTTTTTGAATAGTGGAGTTGAAGAAAGAGATTTGAGTTCACCGGGAAGTAGGTTCCAGATTTTTCCCACAGTATTAGAGAAAAGGGAATCTCCTGCTTTATTGTTGGGTTTTTGTCTAGATACAAGTAGTTTATTTTCTGAGCGTAGGTTAGTGAGATTTTTATATGGGGTGATTAGACTCATGAGAATTGGTGTATTGCTTGGATGTTAAAGGGTCTTATGGACAATAATCAGTTGGTGGAATAGAATATGATTTTGCAGCTCAATCCAACCCAGTTGTTTCAGATTTAGGCAGTGGTGGGTTCTAAAAGGGGAGCCGGTTGCAAATCTGGCAGTGTTATCGTAGGAGGTTGCCAGCTTGTTGAAGTTGCTTTTTGATAGATTAGTGTATATAGGAGAGGCATAGAGGAGAGTTGAGATGAGGTGGGTGTGGGCAATAGTAGTTCTAGCTATGGGAGTAAGGAAGGGTTTAATCTTGTAGAGGGAGCCTAATTTTCTGTTAACTGATTTTATTGTGGTGTTGATATGAGTATCATAGTTAAGGTTGTGGTCTATTGTTACTCCTAAGAGTTTGGTGGTAGTGTCAGGAGATATAACCATGCCATTATTAGATTTGATAATGAAGTCAATTGGGGTGGACTTTTGTGTGGGAGTAAAGAGCAATAATTTAGTCTTCTTGGGGTTAAGTAGGCGACAGCGCTATAAGAACAATTTTTCTACTAATTCAAAAACATTTTGGGTGAGGGACTGCAGTTCAGAAGGAACAGGAGTGGAGCATATTAGTGTGGAGTTGTCTGCATACTGCATGCATGCAGCTTGAGGGATGTTTACATTTAGATTGTTAATAAAAATTGAGAATAGGAGAGGGCCCAATATAGAACCTTGGGGTACACTGAGGGTGGCAGGAAGGTGGTTAGATAGACTATTTTCCCAAAGCACTGCTTGTTGCCTGTTATCTAAGTAGGACTTGAACCACAGTAGTGCCTGTGTATCAAGTGAGAGGGACTTAAGTATATTTAGCAGTAGTTGAGGTTGACCATGTCAAATGCTTTTGAGAGATCAATAAAGATTGCAGAAGAAAGTGTTACTGTTACAGTTTTTGTTAATGTGGTCAGAAAATGATAAGAGGGCAGTACTGGTGCTATGAAAAGTTCTAAAGCCATGCTGAGAGTTTGGTAATAGGCTATTTTGGAGCAGGTGGTCTAATAGTTGATGGTGGATGCATTTTTCCATAATTTTAGCAAAGGGAGAGAGTAGGGAAATTAGACGAAAGTTAGAGTTTTGTTGAATTACCACCTTTGTGTAGGGTGATATATGGGAGATTTTCCAAATAGATGGGATGGTACCATCTCTTATGGTTCTATTTATTAGGATAGAAATAGGATAGAAATGTGTTTACATTTATTAACTAGGATAGAGAACTAATCCCCATGGCCCCTTTTCACATTCACCAACCAACAAATGGAAAATAGTGCCCAAATGACCAGATACAATATAACAGCACTATGAGGAAATAAAGCTGCAGTTGCTAGTTCGTAGATTTAATGATGCAACAAATAAAACATTAACGCTTGAAACACTCCAAAATACGTTTTCGTTTACACTTCACTTCATCAGACAACAAAAAGCCCTCAGGCCCATGCCCTTATATATTATCCTCACTAATTAACAATCATACAATTAAACAGAATTAACTATTTCAAGCCAACACTAATATTTAACAATTAAACAGCATACTAAGCTTATACAAAGCTTTACATACAAATCTAACAATATTTAATACAGTATTACCCTTTTCACATTCAGCCTGAGACCACTGTCTGGTTAAGTGACTTGCTCAGAATCATACAGTTAGGCAATTTAATTCATTTTAATATGTTAACTGGGTTAAATCCCTGATTGTAACAGACATGTTCATTTACTGCAGCAGGTAATCTCATCCAGTCTGGAGTAAAGCATCAGTGGACTTGATGGATTTCAGCTGGTCAAGCAGGATTCGGATTTGAGTCATCAGTCTGCTGCTGAAGCTGAGACACATTGTCTCAGTTTCATTGCTCAGGAAGGACTCGTGTTTACTCTTTGTATAAACATGCCTCAACTTCAAACAGCTGAAAGGACTTTGCAACAAAATTTAAATGTTTCATTCAGTTCATTTTCTGGTGTTTTAAGTGCTGCTTGTTGTATAGTCTTAAAATAGGCTAAAGTCTGGTTTTCAGGAAAGTAATCCTCTTATTTGCAGGTACTTGTTGAGCTTTTGTTTGTTATGATAATGATACTAAATAGACTCATACCATGTGAGTTATTGCTTGTATGACTTTCAGGAAAGTGTAGGAACATGCACAACATGGCATTGATCTGCCATGGCCTATGTCATGTGACATGCCCTGTACAATCAAGTATTATGGCACGACTGCACAGCAGATGTATAGAGCTTGGTCTTCAAGGCTGATTGTTATTCATAGCAGAAGATAAGAGAACACAGTGTGAACAAGCATAACCATGCCATATCTCTGCACATAAACTCAAATACATTGTCCCTCATCACAGATACTTTAGTATGCACATTTAAGTCTTGGCATTTCTCCTCAGTATTAAAACCCCTGCCCTGTCAGTGTCCACAATCAAACAAAATCGGTCTTTTCTCTTTTTCATTCTCCCTTTTTGGCTCATTAAACATCACCGCTGAACTGTTATTGTGCACGTATCACCAGCAGAATTCAGTAATGTAGCAAATGCAGTCCCACCTTTAATTCACCCATCTTTATCCATGTCCCAGTATTATTTTATACATATATTCATCCTTCCATACACTCATCCCTAGCAGTATCCAGTGTCGGGAACATACATTTTCAGTTGTTTCACATAGTCACTGTACTAAATGGAGGCTTATATAAATAAACATTTTTACACAAAGCTGCTTGGGCAGCTCATTATCACACAGCCAGGGTGGTATTTTGCCAGTGCAAACCTGACAGTACTGTTTAACCAGCTTGGTGGGGAGAATGGATGGTGAGTGGCAGCTGCCATGTCATTATGCCAGCAGCATGCAAATTCCTGCTACCTCACTCACCTGCACTTTCTCAGTGCCCCCCAGTTTCCAAAGTAAGCTTTATTTGGTAGTAGAGGCCAGCTCCGCTGTGTGTGTGTTAAAACACATACCTTTTTGCAAAGATGGCCCCTGCCCTATGTCATTTGATAATTTTGTGATTTTAAGAAGAGGGGCTATTGTTGTACCTCTTCATTGATGATCCCCTGCACTGTAGGACACAGTGGTACCATGCATAGTGCAGGGCAACTCAAAAACATGACACCTCTGGCTCAAGCATAGTCATTTCAGTGATGCACAGTGAGGAACCCTCTTTATTCCTTCCATAAAGTATGCATGATGCCAGACACTGATATAGAGGACAGCATGTGCTTGCACTGTTGCTGACATTGGATTGACTAGTGACCATAAAGCCTTTGATTTAGCTAAAGTAGACAGCAAGTTTGCCAATAGTCAGTTTGTCTAAAACAAGGGAGGGGAAAGGAAGGGTTGTACATGGTTGTATTACTCTACTAGAGACTAGGTATTAATACTGCAGGAACACAAGATTTTGAACTACCCACATTAGGAGGTGATACATGCCCTGTGCTACATGCACAAAGACATAAATGCACATTTGTAGTATGTCATTGCTCAGAGGCCAGGAGAACATAGGGCATTAAAAATGCACTAAAGTCATAGTGCAATGAGCCTGTCTAATGTCCACTCCTTTCTTCGACACTGAAGTAACACGTATCCAAATAGTCAAGAGGCTTTTTTTCTCCTCAGAGCTAAGACCCACATGGCAATAGGACATGCTGGTGTATGGGCCCAACAGGTGTGGGAACTGATGTGGGATGGAGCATTGCAGGAGCAAGCAAAGGGGCCCAAATATCTGTCCCAGAACTGCCACCTTGTCTCATTGCTGTTCCATTAACACAAAGCAGACAACAAAACTACTGTAACTGAAACAGGAACAGAAGTACATTTTTCAAGCAAAGGAAAAACACAGATCTGCCCTGGAAGCAGTAACAGTCAGTCAGTCAGTCTGCTTAATGAATAAAATGGGTAAGTGGTAACTATAGACATACAAAATGTAATACAGAAATAAACAAGGACACTATCTGGACATCAGTGTGTAGCTGTAATATATGAGTGACCAGTGACCAGTGCTGAATACTCAGCAGCAACGTACAGGAGCCAGTCCGTAGTAACCAAAACCACAAGGGGATAGACAGCCATTACTACAGATGAGATGTCTGAATCCAGTGTTGTGAACATGAAACCAAGCTTGGTGCACCTAAACTAAGAAAAGCAGGAAGCCAAGACAAAAACTAGGAAATTGTCCTTCATCAGTTTTCAAGAAGAATTAGAGAACAGAGAGGAAGAAATAAATATCAGCATTCGTAGGTGCAAAATTTCAGAGCAAACAAAAATATCATGGGTACCATGTTTGTCAGTGTTAAGAGAAATCATTAATGGGGACCTAGATTGAAGTAATGTAAACATAACAAAATGTAGAGGTACCAACGGAATAAAACACTGGCCGGAGGTAAATAAAAAAGAGAAATGTTTTAATAATAAACTGCAGAAACAACTAGGTAAGCGCTTTCACATCTGCTTCATCAGACCATATACTCAAAAAAGATACGCCCATACATATAGGTAATTCAGTTAGCAAAAGGCCAATCACTGAAAGGCAACAATCATTCACTTAAAACCAAATATGCTAAAACTCATAAAAAGAAAGTGTGGGAGCATAATAACTATGTACATTGCCATATAAATAGGAAGAAATGAGAATTAAAAAACTATATTATATGTATACAAACAGTAATCTGTTTAAATGCAAAATATATAACAACAATAATTTGCATGGAATATATGTAAAAATACATGTAAACAAATCCAACATCAATTAGCTTCTGAGGCCTCGTCCCTTCAGAAATGGTCTTAGTGGGACTTTTTCACTGAGTCCACTACCCTGATCAGCTCTTAGGTTAATCATCCATTTTATTCAGATCCAGAAGCTAATTGATGTTGGATTCGTTTACATACCCCCTTTTTATAAATATTGTCTTGAAATAGATAGATACTTATAGGTGTATTTGTACATATGTTCTATGCAAATTATTATTGTTATATATTTTGCATTTAAACAGATTACTGTTTTTATACATATATTTTTTAATTCTCATTTCTTCCTATTTTATATGGCAATAAATAACACAGAGCAGATTATCTTAGGAACAGGCAGAGGGCTGTTTCAAGGGATGCTGTGAATGACCTAAGCAATGTGGTTGAGACATGAATATCATGCAAGTTTTTGAGGATGATCTTGGCCAGTGGCACACAGAAAAAATAATCTGGCAATACATTGATAACTCAGGCTGGCGGAGAAGACCTGGTATTACAGGACTTGCTGGCCTACCTTGAAGGACCGTTTCAGAAGCAGTCAGATTTAACTGCTTCCATGTCTGGAACATCACCCTTATGAAATACCTGACTCCATCCACAGGCCTTCCCTTAGTGCTACCAGACTGAATGTGACAGCCTGCGGCTATTCCAGAACTCTACATTTTACCTACTTACCAGGTACTGTGTTACCATCACATTATACTACTTTAGCATGAGCTTCATTGCCTATCGTTTCATCAGAGGATCACTCTTACATTTCGGGTCTTGGTTTATCTAGCCATACACAGTTTCGATCCCCTGTAACTGTGATATTTCCTTGTGATAGTATTGGCTGCAGCTTACCTCAGACTTGGATGCCTACGGCCTGCTGACATTTCCAAAGTTGTAGATCAGCTCTCTCAGCTTTTGCTTCTTTGCTTATTAAGAGCAGCACCTTTGAAGCATGCTATCTAGGTGACTGAGGAAATCCCCCTCACTGAGTGGCTAAACACTCTTTAAAACTTATTCACTTTAATTTCTCCAAGTCTTTTGGGTTTCTAATACCATAATGGGAATGGGCCCCATTCCTAAATCAAACTATGATTAAAATGCATGAAATTAATATTGTTTCAATCTTTGATATTAGCCAAAAGTGCTCTTTGCAGCTCACAATGTACCCAGAACTGACTGCTTCTGCAATTCCTATAAAGTTACACATATCAGTAGCATATCTAAATCAGACTGTAAATTCTTTTCTATAAGACTTACTGCTCCTACTACTATTGGAACTGTCTGAGTATCCTTTTTCCACATCATCCTCATTTCTGCTTGCAGATCTTGGTATTTTATGAATTTGTGTCTCTCTGTATGTAAGACACTGTAATCACTGGGTGTAGTAATTTCAATGATCAGTGCTACTTTTGTCTTTTTTTATGAACGACTATATCTGGTTTTCTCGCATCTATTTTGAACTACTGGTAATGGGTGATCCCTTGTGATATAAACATCATCATTTTCTATAATGGTTTTGTGCCTCATATTTCCAATACTTCTCAGCTACTTCAATATTGTAATGTTTGCACAATCCCCAATACAACAGTCTTGCCACATTATTATACTTTTCAGTATACAGGCCCTCTGCCATTAGTGTATTACACTCAGTGACAAGATAGGCAACTGTTTCTAGCTCTGTTTTACAGAACCTGCATTTGTCTGTTTATCCCACATGCTCAATAGACTTAAAAAAAAACAATGTGTAGTTAGTCCACTATCTTGGGATGCCAATACTAATCTTTCATCTTTTGGTTTAAATTCAACTCTCCTTATCCATTCCTGCATCAGATACTGATCGACATGAGGTTGTTCCAAGAGTTTTCTGTACTTGCAACTATATTTATGCCTTTTCCACATTTCTTTTTTTCCCATCCGATGCAGCTTATTACATTCTTTCTTTTTTTTTTTTGGCACTTTCAGTTGCTGCCTGATTTTTGTCTACTTCTGGTTAGGTTTCCATTCCTGCTTGAGGCAGATATGTTTCTGCTAAACTAAGCAGAGAAGTCATCTTAGATTTGTTCTCTTTGTGTTTCAAAACTTTCACTATGTTTGGAACTGGTGAGGTCAGCAGTTATGTACGTTCTCTTACAATTGCAGTTCTATACATGGAATCAGTCCTGAGGAGGCCCAAACCTCCTTTAGATAAAGGAGTATATGATCTTGGTATACACTGATTTTTTTATGTATCATTTGATAAGTGTGAAGCATTTTTCTTGTTTTCCTGCCCAGCTGATATAGCACCTTTTGGGACCAATCAATCAACCCAAAACTGTAACTTAGAACAGGAAGAGCAAATTGGTGTATAGCTTGGACTTTATTCCTAGATGTCAGGGCTGTTTTCAGTATTAAATTTAGTCTTCCAAAATATTCCTTACTGAGTTTTGTTTGCATTTGTTCATGTGTTATTGTCACCCCTTCATCAGTTCCCAAATATTTATCTACTCCCTCCTGCTCAAGTTCCTTT
The DNA here is from genome assembly GCF_019279795.1 of Protopterus annectens. Taxonomy (NCBI): domain Eukaryota; kingdom Metazoa; phylum Chordata; order Ceratodontiformes; family Protopteridae; genus Protopterus; species Protopterus annectens. The sequence goes on from NC_056731.1 coordinate 197,273,830, forward strand.
ATATTACATTCCTGTCCCAAACTGATATTTTCCTGGTGCTGTAGCTTTCCCGCTTTAAAGGTTGCTTTTGCACATTTATCAAGACTAAATTTCATTCTTATATCATCTAAGAAAGTTTTTACCTATCCTCATCTGATGAGCTGTACAGTTTTAAATCATCCAAAAAAAAAGACGAGAAGTCTTTATACTTTGTTGTTTTCTGGGTGCTTAATGATAACCATGACCTAATTAAACAGTTTAATGGGTTAAGGGGAAGACAAAAGAGCAGTGGGGACAAAGAGTCACCCTGAAATATCACCCTTTGAATTTTTAGCCCTGGGATAATAATTTTGTCCTTTATCATAGCTTAACTGCAAACTGGTTTGCCACTGTTTTATGGTCACTGTAATGTAACTGAGCAATGCAGTGTGTATCTTATACATCTGTAAAAACTCCTTTATCCATGAATGTGTGATGTTGTAAAATGCTTTTTTATACCTATCTATGCCATACTTAGGTTCGTCCCATTTTTACAATTCTCCATTATGACTTTATTTAACAACAAATGATCACTGGTTCCATATGACTGTTTTTTTGTTACACTTTTGATCCATTGCCACCATTGAGTTTTCTTCTAAATGACTATAAACTCTGTCAGCATCAATTCCAGTATATAGTTTATACATCGTCAGAAATCAAGTTATTGGTCTATAATTTTAATGTTCATTCTTAAAAAGGAGTACCATTTTTCCTGTTGTTAACCAAGTTGGTGTCAGTGTGGGGTGCACATTTAAGTATTTCCTACTCAGGGCTAAATCTTCATGTAATGATGTTAATACCTTTACCCAGAAGTCAGGTACTACATCTGGGCCTGGGGTTTTCCAGTTAGGAGCTTTTCCTAATTTTGTTTAAATTTCTTTGGCAGTTATTTCATCCCATTTCATATCTTGTACGTTTGAACTTCTTACTGTTTCTTTTACTTCTTCTATCCATTCAGTATTTTGTTATGTTCCACAGGGTCTTCATATACATTTCTCCAAAATATCGCTGGTTCTTCTTTTTTGGTGGTGTTTCTATCCCTTTTGCCTTGTGTTCCAATTCGCTATAAAACTTTTTTTGGATTATTAATGAATTGCTTGTTTTGTAATTTTCCTTTATACTTAACTGCATATCTTCTAAGTTTTTCTGCCTGTACTATTTTAGTTTATTATTTATAATAATGTATGATAGTTCCTGGCCTGTTCTAAAACTGCACATTGCTTTTAGCCCATCTACCTTTCTAAGTATTTTTGTTGCTCTCTTTCTTCTTCTATACTCTTCTAATAGTGATGCTTCTTTTTTTAATTGCGTTATAGTTTTCCCCATTTGATACTTCCAAGATGACATTTGATTTCTTCCTTTCCCTTATTGCCATGTATTTCTCTGGTAAGACTTTATCTGTTATTCATTTAGTGGCACAGTAATATATCCTATTTACTTTTGTTATATCACATGGATTTCTGTTATTAGTGTTGATCACTGTATTCATTTGTTTTATCAGACTTCTAACATTTTTGGTCTTACTGACTTTCTGTAATCTATTTCTTTTATTGTTCTTAATATGTTTATCCATGTATATTAAATCAAGCAACTCTTCCCTTAGATATTTTTTTCTTCTAAACTAAGGGTGCATTCTTTATTCTCCATTTCCTGTGAGCATTCTACAGAAAGTTCCAGAACATCTTCCTTTGACATATTCTATTCAGCTGCGTCCTGTGTCATCCATTGCTCTTTCATATGGGAACTCACTGGCCTATGACTGTGTCAGACTTGTCACTGTTTCTTGCTCTTTTCTCTGCTGTGCACCTCCTATTAAAATTTTGTACTGGTTTCCTACTGAAGGCTCCCGAGTATCTTCATGTGGCAACTGATTAATGTTTCCTGTTCCACCTGTTCCTCCTTAATTTGGGGACTCATTGTTCCATCATGCTGTGATGTTACCAGTGTTGGATTTTCTACACTACGTTCTTCACTTCTCAGATAATCAGTAACTTCGGTTTCTATCCCTTCCACCTCTATATTACCGATCCTCGTTCCTGCTTTCCTCCTTTGTTGTCTTATTTTTTGCATTGTAATATGTTCCATATCCAGATTCCCTGTATGTCTCTTGAAATATCTTTGCTGCTGCTTTTTTGTACTGATTAGTTTTGGTTTCCCCTTTGCATAAATGTTGCACTGTATTAAATGCCTTTTTTTCTTTCCCTTGTCCATATTTCTTCTTCAGATGTCTCCCGCTTCACCTGTTTCTCCTTACTTTTGGGACTCATTGCTCCATCATGCTGTGCCATAACCTGTGTAAGACTTTCTACGCTAAATCCTTCAGTGTGCAGGTATTCCATAACTTCAGTCTTCTGTTCTATGTTCCCCCTTCGTGATCGGATTTTTTTGTATTGTGAAATTTTCCATATCTGGGTGCCTTTGCCTGTATTCTCTTCAAATATCTTTGGAACTGCTTTTTTGTATTGATTAGTTTGCCTTTCTCATTTTCATAAATATTGCACCATATCAGATCTTTGTTTCTTTTTTTCCCATGTCCATGTTTCTTTTTTTATACCTTTCAAAAATCTCTAGATTTTGTTCTTTATATTTTCACACTTCTTCAGTCACTTCTTTTTCCAAGCAGCCCAAGGTTTCTTTGTCTATATAAAGTTTTTCATGATTCTGTTGTACTAATGAACACAAATTTGGGTATAAAGCTTTTGGCAGGTTTTCTTGTGAAAGTATTTTTTTCTTTCCTCTAATTTCTCTCTTTTAATCTTTTTTAAATATCTTCTCTCCAGAAATTCTGGGCTTCTTACATAATAGTAAGGCAAACAAATTCAACTGCAGAACGCTGGTTTATTATTAATACAACATGAAATCAACAAGTACTAAGCACTTTCACCCATAAAATATACTGGGCATCATCAGAGTACAAAAAATGTAACTATCACTTCCATTTAAATAGGTGCAGCAATTAAATAGTGACTAATTAAAACCAATTGTAATTAATTAAACAATTATTTATTTATACACACTTCAATGTAAACCCTAAAAACTGCCTTTAAAAACTGCCTATGTCAACAGTTATAATGCCAAGACTTGTTTAAACAAATTTTGAACAAAAATAAGCGTTCATATAAAATGCAAATAACAATATCTTAAAAATTTATCTATAACAAGTACATACAATAAATAAACTATAAAGATGTGAAAAAAATAGTATGATTAAAAACAATAAATAAATAAAACCCATAATTATTAAAATAAGTCATTAAATAAATTGTGATTTATATCTAAGTATACTGGCTATAGAAATGTAGTCATTGATACCTGGATGAATACTTGCATTAAGTCTTAGTTGCCATAGACATTCTTTAACTTCTAATAATGTCTTATCATCACCTCCTTTGTTATTATTGTGAGGTATTCTATCTATCACGAAGAATAAAAACCTTTTAAAATTGCCACACCTTACACTATGTGTATATAGGGCACTAGTGTGTTTTTTTCTTTTTATATCTCTGACATGTTCTCCTATTCGATCTTTAAGCTTTCTGACGGTTTTCCCCATGTAATAAGCTGAACATGATGAATAAGTAGCAAGATAAACTATTTTTGTATTGCAGTTGCAATACCCTGGACATCTCATAGTTTTTCCAAAACTACATAGGGTCCGTCATTAATATATTTTCATGTGTGACATGTACCACATTTACCCATCTTAGACTTTAAATAAATATTCTTACTATATGTTGCTTCATAATATTCTTTTAAATTCATACCTCTACTGTAAGTGATTTTGGGCCATAAACCAAGGATGTCAATACATTCATCATTATTCAAAAACACGCTGGCCCAAGTCTCTCGTACAGTATTAACAATTTTCATAGATACTTCGTTGAAGGAAATAACAAACGTATCATTTCCAATTATTGATTTGTTCTCACATAAAGTATTTTGAATTCCAAACTTTATAATAGGTTGATAAATTTGCTGTCTTTTCATCTGTATCTCAGCACTTACTTTGTCAATCAAATCCTTTGGGTATCCTCTATCTAAAAACATACTTGACAATACTTTAATTTCATCACAAAAAAAGAATCTTCACTAATAATTCTTGAGAGCCTAACCATCTGCCCTTTGATTAAATTCTTCTTTTGATAGTGGGGGTGGCAACTGTCAAAATGTAGGAAGGAATTAGAATGTGTTTTTTTCCTAAAAATATTAGTTTCTAACCTACCCTTGTTTTTATACAATACTATATCCAGATACTCACAGTAATTATCATATATCTTGCTAGTAAAACTTAAAAAGCTTGATGTAGTGTTAAGAAATGTTTCAAATTCTAAAAATCTTTCTATTGTCCCCTTCCAGAAAAATCAAAATATCGTCCAGGTACCTCAGATAAAGAGCAATGTCAGCCCGATAACAAGAAGTAAAAACCTTTTGTTTCTCCCAAAAGGCTAAAACTAAATTTGCATAAATAGGGGCACATCTTGCCCCCATAGCTACCCCAGTTTTTTGTCTAAAATATTCACCGTTAAGAAAAATATAGTTATTTTCAAGTACTAGTTCCATCAATTCCCCTAGAAATTTACATTTGTCTTTACTTAGTGCACCAAATTTTAATAAGCTGGCCTCAAACATTTCTATAACCAACCTGTGGGGAATCACGGTAAACAGACTTACAATATCAATAGTAATCATAAACATTTCTGGGTTTATCTCAACAAAATTATCTCTTATTTTATCCAAGCAATGCCAGGAATCTTTTACTATGTGATCCAACTTTGTTAATATTTCTTTACAATGAAAATCTATAAAAGAAGCCATGGCCTCAGTTTTGGACCCTCTGGCAGATACTATTGGTCTAAACGGTGGATTATGAACATTTTTGTGAATTTTGGGTATACTGAAGATGGATGGAGTCATAGGGTATTCCACATTTAAAAAGTTATATTCATCCTTAGTAATGACACCATCCATCAAATATTCATACATAATCCAATCCAACTTAGTATAAGCCCTGTGCATTTCATGTTTGGAAACCTTTTCATAAGTGGTGTTATCACTTAACATTATGGTCATTTTATTAAAGTAATCATCCTTAGTCATAACAACCACACCACCACCCTTATCGGTCTTCATAACCCTAAATTTGTCTGTTGTTGTTAATTCCTTAAGGCAAAATTTTTCGGCTGTGGTTAAGTTATATGATGTTGTTTTATCATTCTTCACTATTCTGTGTATCTGAGTATCACACAACCTCTCAAACACCTGAATGATAGGGTTTTGAGGGGGTATAAATGTACTATGTCTCTTTAAAGTAAAATAATAATTATCATTCTGAGTACCTTTATTATTCTTGAAAAACATCCTTAAATTAAGTGTTCTAGTAAAAAGTTTTAAATTAATAAGAATTTTACCAATATCTAATCTAAAAGTAGGAACAAATTTAAAACCTTTTTTAAAAAGGTTTAAATAACTAGCATCAAATTTAAAATCAGTAAAATTATACACACTAAAACCTCCATCGACCAAAATAGAACATTCACAACCACTATTGTTTACGCGTGTCTCTGGCAGTTTTTCTTGTGAAAGTATTTTTTTCTTTCCTCTAATTTCTCTCTTTTAATCTTTTTTGAATATCTTCTCTCCAGAAATTCTGGGCTTCTTACATAATAGTAACAATACATAATTTATTTATTATCCTCAATAGTCCCCTCTGTCATCTTTATGGCTCTTTTTTGTCTTGTCAGTTTTTGTGGGTTTTTTTGTGGATTACTACATCCTTCTACAATGGGGGGGGGGCATCCTGAGGAAGTCATCCTCACTTACCTGTATGAACTGTGTTATTACTAACTTGATAATTGATAAATATTGCTGATTTTGTCTTTTTAATACAGTGTGATCCGTTGTATTTTAAGGGCATGCTTTTCTTATTTGTGTAGTTTGCTCTTGATTTTTAGTTATTGCCTTATTTATTTTACTGACATTTGTCTTTCTTTATTTCTAGTTCATGTTTTACTGTTTATTAGTTTTTATATACATGCTTATATTTAAAAACATCAGTAATCCTGAACTTGACTTAAGTCATTAAGTGGCAATAACTGCCATACTTTTCTTGGGCAGAGTGGAAGAGTTTCACGGTCCTTCTGCAGCAGTACCTTATCTGGGTACCAGAGGTACTGCAACATTGACTGTATCAGTTAAAGGACAGGCATATCCTAGCAAAACTTTATTTCACTCTATGGAGCATTTACCATCTTACAAAATGATCCCTACATTCCTACACTGCTATAATGATTTGGCAGTTTCTCACTCTGTGTGACATTTCTTTGTTATTCAACTTCTTTAATAAACATCATGTTCAATTTGTATCACATCTCATGATATTTTCTTTGGGAACTTGCCTCTCTGGCATTCATATTATCTTAATGTTCACTGCATTTAAAATGTTGGTGTGGAAGACTCCTATACAACAAGGTATCTGTAACCTTTCCTTCTCACCTTCCCACTGAGCAACAGATATATTGAATCTCTTGGGTCATGAGCTAACACAATCTTTGCTACATTATAACAGCATAAAAACTGCTGCTCTGTAGGAACAAGCTGAGTGTGCTGTTATGGCTGCATGAGCATTTCAGAAAATCTGACACCACTTGCTGACAAATGACAGAATGGAAGAGGATACTTTAGTTAAAGAAATTTTTACCCCGCAAACAATGTATTCAATCATTCTCTGTAACTAATACAAAAGGCCCGTGTAATTATAAGATGGCAGAAAAAATAAAGATTTGCTAATTAAAGAAGAACACATATAACCACTCCTGAAATTCTAAAATAAAGCCACTCCCAGTATGAATAAATGGACAGAACAACTCAATGCAAAATAATGCTAAAAGTGTTATAATGCAAGGATACAGAGTGCACTGTTTTAGAAAAAAATGTCTTGAATGAAAGTCACATCTCTATGGCAGTCCCAATGAAATTATTCCTCAGATATAATACTAAAATATGATAACATGTTTTCATGTTCTTAACATAGCAGCACTTTAACACACAGAAGAAATACATTTGAATTGTGTAGGTTGAGAGGAGCTAAATGCCAGCTTCTTGGTAAAGATAATTGCATGCTTTTTCTAGGCAGGGATGGGATGGATAATTTGATTATTAAGAAGTCTCAGTCCTTCACTACATTGTTACAATGTTACCTGTTGTCCACTGAAATTCTGTGTTACAGGTAACAAGGGCTGAAAAGGGCAGAATTTTAGTTGGGAATGTTTGACTGAAAACTGGTAAGCTGAATCAAATGATGTAAAAGAAAAACTGATAAAAAAGCATTTGAGATGCCAAAGTGCTGAGCACAGTTTTAGAAAGTATGTGCAAGATATCCTTGCTGTGCCCGAAAGTAAGCCTGGCTACACTAAAAAGAATACTACAAACATGTACACTGTTACATGGTAGATACAATGATACTATACCTTTGCCTTTTTATACTTAGTATGTCTGACAAGTAGTGCAGATCCCACATAAACATTCCAAAGATGGAAATATCCACTCCATTAAAATACAAGTAAAAACTGAACTGTTTAAGCTTTGCTCTCTGGGTATTTATGATAGCATCCAATACTACAACACAGGTATAGTCTTCTTAACTTCCTTACAGTGGAAGCTAATCTGACTGTTAAGTCACATATCAAAAAGATAATTGATGTAGTCCCTCCTTGCAGCATGCAAAGATTTTAGTGAAACCTCCAAACCTATTTCTGGTCATCATCTGCTAGATTCTTTTATTAGTCCTCTCCCACCTCACAAAACATGCTGGTTGACTGCACACAATCAGCTGCCCAGGGTTTGTATTCATTCTTGCTCTTGTAATTTGGGTCTATGGCCCAGCCCACCTACCAGATTAATAAATGATAAATAAGTAAATAAGAAAATTAATAATTCTTAAATAAAGATTAAGGTCCTGTATTTACTCCATTGAAACATGCTGTTAATATCCTACTATTCCTAAACAACTGTTAATTTGAGATACATGGACATAATTGCCTTGGATGATCCCTTCCTGCAAAGAAACAATTCATTTTCTGTTGTCCCAATGCACAACTTTAAACAACATGCTAATCTCAGTTCAATCAACTAGTCAAGCAATACTTTATTTCAATGATCAATTTTGGAAAAAAATACACATTCAGAAACGTGAAAAGTATTATAAAATATGCAACACATAAAATAATAACAACTGTGCTATACACAGTTACAAGTTTCAAATGTAATAAAATCAGAAACTGTTTTTAAAAGTAGTTAGATGTAGATTAGGCGACACCACCTTAATTTTTTTTTATTTTTAACCTTAAACAAATTTTTAGCAAAAAAAAATGCTCTGCAAACTGGAGACCTTGATGCTTTACATTTTAACATTTCTAGGAATTTCCTAAGGAACATTAAAAGTGTGTGTATTGAAGGAATCTGTAAAATAAAACAGATGCACAAACTTCCTGCCATATTTGATAAGTTGCACTGATATTCTGATATTTAAGGATGGTGCTATAGCAGTTTTGTAAATATAACAAATGATGGATGAAACACAGTTATACATCTCAAAATAAAATTATAACAAGCCCTCAATTTCTCTAGACTTCTTTTGATATAACTACAATGTACAATCAAATTATAACCTAGGACAGTTAAGAAAGATGATTTGCCTAGCATTTTTCAGGCTTCCACATTTCTACACAGATGCAAACATTATAAAGAAGCTAAATTATTTATATAGGCATCTAGATTCAATTTGTTGTATGTTAGTGTTATGTTATTGTATATTAGTATTCTCAAATACTTGGCAGAATCAACCCTCTGAATTACTTGTCCTTTGAAACATATGGCAGTTTTCCCTAATAAATCTGCAAAAAGGATATAAAATGAGATTTCAGTTTACTTATGAATAAACTATAAACATCTGCCCATTTTTGAATTATCTCTAAATATGTGGATAATCCTATTCCAATAAAGTTGAATTACATTCTGGTATTGCCTGACCAATGTAGCATCATCCGAGTACAAATTTAATTTAGAAATGTAATTCATAACAGCAGTCCAAGCAGGCAGCCTTGTGTGACTGCTTTCTTTTGTATCATAAATGAAGAAACAACTGAAACAAACCTAGTAGCATTGACTTTTAATTAGCTAGGTACCTAGGAACTGGATTATGTTCCCACCAATTTATAAATCACAAAGTATTCATAAAATATCCATGTACAAAACTGTTATAGGCTTTTAACATCTTGTATGAATGGAATCTATAGCCAGACAAGTACAATTTATGCATATGAGCAGGGAAGTCATAATAGTAGGTCTTTTTTCTTGCAAACACATCTTCTACTAACAAACTGCTAGCTTCTAAATACATCTATAGTTGATTAGCTAGGCATTCTTCAAACACGTTGGACAATGGGGACAAGAGTGCAACAGGTATATTATTGTTTATATTTAATCTAGCTCCTTCTTTATAGACAACATTAGAATAGGTCTTTTTTTGTTTAGTGGGGAACTTTTTCTCCACTATAATATCATTGAACAAATGTGTTGTTGGCCAATTAAGTTTATTCCCAGCACCACTATCTTAATACCAACATGTGCCATGTGGAGGCATACTTTTCTTGTAAAGCCTAATATGTCAGACTAATCTAATAAAGAACTCTTAGTAATCTTATTAAATAGTTAATACAATTTTCCATAATTTGAAAAACTTTACTAATAATTCCACCATTATCTGCTTTATACTATCAACTGAACATGATTTTCTCTTATCCAACAAATATTTTAAATGTTACTGAGGTTCTGAACAGTTACTTTTATGGCACAAAAACAGCAAGCAATCAACAAGTATAATAACAATTTCTAAAGCAAAGTTGAAAAGAAATAAAACAGAAACATGCTTAAAATGCAGTGTGTCTATCAACATATATTCATAAGAATGTCTTTATTGTTTGTTTCTGGGCTAATGACCAGTAGGGCCCTTACAAGCCTAACTGCATATCCCAAACACATTTGGATTCTGAATATTATGGATGACTATATGGGGGGGGCATGTTATTAAGGAGGTAACTAAGGGATTTGTAGAAATGGGTGTTCATTAAGATAATGCTTCTTTATTGATGGCCTCAGTCCATAAGGGACATGGAGCCAGCTGGGGGATAAATTTACAATTTTTCATCCAATTGTTAAATGGATGCAGGGATTCTTGAGAGACATATCTGTCTTTACAGAATGTTCTGTTTATGTTACAAGTGAAATTCAAATACCTGGAACTAGTATTCCTGGTGCTGTTTGTTTTGCATATGGGCAACAAATCTATCAAGGCAGGGTGTGAAGAAGCCCTGTAAGTCAGGCAAAGATCCCCTGTCAGCAGCCTGTAGGAGATTTAATACAGAGACAGGGTCTTTAGGTGATCAGTGTAGGAAAGGGTATTCTTGCCCTGAAATGTCTTGGTGAGAAACCTTTGTGGGCATTCCAAATGTTGCAAGTGTTTGGCTAGGTACATGCCAAAGGGAGCATTGTACTCAATGATGGGTCTGATAAGGACCAAGTTGAGTGGTACTATAACATCCTTGGACATGTATGCTATACCCTTACCTATAAGTTGCGCGACATACAATGATTTTCTTACTATCTGTGTTGGTCAAAGGCCAGATTGCTGTTTACATATGTCCCCACATCCCTTACTTCTGGGTTGACTCTTTAGGCGTATTATCAATGGAGCAGTTAACTTAGGTTGACAGTTTCCCAAAAGGCATTATAATGCATTTATTGGCAATTATTTTTAGTCCATGGCTTTGGCAGCAGTCATCTGTCTCTGTTAAATTCTCTTACAAGACATTGATTTCTTTGAGGGAATCTATAATAGCTCCAATTTACTGTCATTTGTGAAACTGGTGAGCCAGATGCCTTGAATGTTAGCCTTAACTTCTGAGAAGTAAATGCTAAACAGGAACAGGCTCAGCACAGAGCCTTCCGACGCTCTGCTGGTGACCAGTCTTTTGGTGGAGATGGTCTCACCAATCCTGACTTCTTGGGTTCTGTCTGTGAGCCAGACAGCAATCCAACAAGTTATACACACATTTATGCCTAGCTCAGAATACTTGTCAACAATGCCCGAGTTGGTTATTGTATTGAATGTCTTGGCCAGGTCACAATACACAGTATAAACAGTTTTACCCTTGTTCATTGCCTTTGCAACCCTCTAAAAGAAGTCTTTTATGTTATGTAGCACTCCCTTAAAAAAGCCAAATTGGGATGGGTCCAGTGTCTGTAGGTTGCCAATGTACTTGTTTATTATTTCCATGATAATTTGTTCCAAGGCTTTACATATTAGGCTTGTTAGACTGATAGGTCTATTGTTTCCTGGATCGGTTGATGGTCTACCCTAATGGAGGGGAATGATTGCTGTGGTCCTCCATTCACTTGGAACATAGACTGTTTCAAGGCTGTGGTTGTAGAGTGCCTCAAGTGGTCCTGATAGGTCATGTTTTAGAGTGTTCAGTAGGCAACCGAGGCTGTTGTCGGGATCCACAGAGGCAGTGTTTTTGGCTTTAGTAAATGCTGCCAGCACTTGGTCCTTGCTAATAGTTTTGGGAAGTATGTTAGAGGGGATTTTACCTGGAGGATCTGAGGGAAGTGGAAGGTGAAGTATGAGCTGAATTTATCACCCAGTAGTTTTGCTGGGTCAGCCTGATTGGAGAAGGTGGTACACTTCACCACCAAGTCAGCACACTGCTGTGTGTTACCTGTAAGGTTCTGGAAGTAGCCAAAGAAGGCCTTGTGATTGTCCTTAGCCTGCAAGGCTATTCTGATCTTGTAGTTGGCCTTGTTGTTCCCTTCACTAAACTACTTGGGGTTACTATTGATGAACACCTAAAATTCGACACTCACATCCAGCAAAACATTAAGAAAACCCATATAAAATTTGGTATGCTATACAGAAACATCCACTTTCTCTCTCCTTCCACCAGACAAACTCTCGCCACTACTTATCTACTTCCTTCACTAATGTATGGCGCTCCACTACTAACAAACCTATCTGCCTCTCTCTCCTCCAAATTGGAAGTCTGTTATAATAAGATTTCTAAATTTGCAACCAAAGCCAAATTCTCCTCCCATCATTGTACTGCCCTTCATTTATTAAATTGGCTTGAACTCTCCAACCATCTAGACTATCTCCAAATTACTACAGCCCACAGACTAATTTTTCAACCTACTAAGTTCCCAGCAACTTACACCACTCAGAGAACTCTAAGATCTACTCACCAAAACCTAATCACTGTTCACAAACCCAATCGTCCTGCTGGTTAGCTTCTTCTATCCTTTTCCTTAGCTAAAAAATGGAATTCTCTTCCTTCCTCTCTAAGGACTTGTGAAAACTATGAAAACTTTAAAACTCAGCTACATTCCTACCTTTCCTCTAACAGGAAATGCAACTGCACTCTCCCCACCTAGCCTAATAATCAATCCACCCCTTAAACTCTTGACTAACTCTGAGTACAAGCTAACCTAATATAAATGTACATATTGTAAATAACATAATTGTACGTATTAGAAATAACCCATCCCACCTTTTTTTCTATCTTTTCCTTCTAAGTCTTCATCCTCCCTCTCAATTAAGTTACCACTGCCATCCTAAACATTTAGATACTATGTAACCAAAGAATTTATTCCTGTTCTCTAGCATGAAATGAAATTGTAATTGTGTCTTCTTCACTATGATTGTACTTTCAACTAAACTATGTAATGCGGAGCTTTTCTCCCTGGGCCTCCACTGAAAATGGGCTCCCTGAGCCCAGTGGACGTCCCCGGTCATCATACTGGAAATAAATAAATAAGCATATTAGACCTCTAAGTTTCTTGTTCAGTTATATACGAGAGCACCTTTCTTTAAGGGAGTTGCTTTTCCTGATTTTGGCCATGAATTTTCTTCTTTTATTATATACCCTGTTCAGGTGAGGATTCTATCAGTGACATTTGTTTTTAGTGTTTGTTATGGGTTTACTTTTGGTAGGTACAGCATCCTCTGTGCAGCCTTTCACATGTTTGTACAGGGACTCTATATATAATTCTGCATAGCTAGCTGTGGTCTTGCGGTTAGGGGGAGCCTTGAATATTGACAAACTGTCACTTAATGGGGTGTAGTTTGCCTTAGAATAGTTCCCAACTCTTACAAATTTAGCTTGATTTTCTGGGTTGATTTTTACTTCAAAGGAGCCAGCTTTGTGGACCTCACTTGTAAGGATGTGACACTGGGGGTGGAGGGAGTGCAATGCTCTCTCATGTTAATGAGTACCAGATGCAGTATGTTTGATCCTCTGGTTAGAGCATGTACTATCTGTTCCAGGTTGCTTGTGTTAATAAAGTCCAGGAAGCATGGTGCCTGTGAGCCTGAGACAGTGTAAATTTCTTATTCTGTACGGGGGTAGTTAAAGTCACCATGAGTACAGTGTCTTGTTGGATGTTGAGCACCTCTATTAGGTTTATATAAGAGTTGTGAGACTCTAGGGGCATAGATAGTGACCGGTAACTAACCATGATATGGTGAGGGACCTTATGGTGACTTGCACGTGGATGAGCTATGTGGTATCATCCTGTTTAACCAACCTGGAGATATGTTTACTGCTAACATTGATAGAGACACCCCCACCTTTGGACACAGTCTATATTGTTGGTCTAAATGTGTGGAACACACTGTAGCCTTGCACTACTGGAGAACTTTTTATGCTTTTAAACCAAATATAGGTCATGGCTCAACTGTCTACATTCTCCAGAGTAAGGAAGGCTTGAAGGGTATGGAATTTTATATTTAGGCTCCTGGACTGAGCAGTAATACCTTAAGGTGGCCTGGAAACTTTTTTCACCATGTTGGTAGTGTTGTCTTTTTGAAATTGCCTAATGAAGGCTATAAAGAGGTGAATAAAATTTTAACCAGTATCCAAAAGCCAAGAGGGGGGGGGGGTAGGTGCAGCCCCTCCTAGGCAAAGCAATGTGGTCTGTTGACCATGTTGTTCCATGCTGACAGATATTGGATCTCCATGCAGTGACACCAGAAACTAAGTCAATTATTAAAATTAATCATTTTACGTTCATACTGAGGCATCATCCTTGTTGAAGGTAGAATGTTGCTCAATGCAAGGGTCATACCTGTCTGTGACACATATTCCTAGAGATCCACCATTATGTCTCTTTTCATATAGTCTAGTGATGTACATCTCAGATAATTTACACCAACATAGACTATGATAGAATCATACTGGTACCTCAAGTCAGTGACCTGAGGTCATGCGTTACATTGCAGATCCTGGCTGAAGATAGGTAACCAACAGTTATCATCTCCTTGTCTAACCTGGTGACTAGAACATCTATGTGTCACACAAAGGAGTGACAAAAATATTAGGTAAAGTACATGCTTGCCTTATGGGATTTGCTCCTGTGGGATCATTGGTTGTAGGCTTAAGTGAGATGTTTGTTGTTGCCTTTGATGTGTGTTTTAATGATTGCAGAGGAGCAATGTTCCCATTAGATGGCTTTAGAGGTCTTTGAGACTTGGAAATTTTTCTTTTAACAACCTCAATATAAGACAGTCTGTGTGTCTGTGGTGAGCAGTTTGTGTGAAGGGTGTAGTGTGGGTATTTTTGACAACTTCATTTGTACGTGAGGATTTGCTGCCAAGGAGGTTGTGTATTTACATTTCTCACATACTGTGTTATCTTCTTTAATGATTAACTAGTTGTCTGAGAACATAAGAAAATTGGGTTTTAACAGGGCTCTCTGAGGGTATTTTCTGGGATTTAGGGCAAGATGTGAGAAAGTGCTAGGATATCAGTGCTATTCCATGTACAAGCTAGCTGCACTAAGCTTAATTCTGCACAATGTCACACTATTTAACAGGTTTTTGACCCAATCCTAACTTTATATGGAAATTTCACTCTCTAGGTGCTGTACAGGGCACTGCTAACCAATGCTGCTCAGTGGTCAGCTCCTCAGAAATTAAACAACCACATTTTGAGCTCCCTGGGGTGCCTCCCACCTCAGAGAGATCAGGCAAACACTTTCTGCCACAAAATTAACGATCGTGGAATTTCTTAATGTAAAAGCACAACAGAAGTACCTCTCAAGTGTAGGTTAAACAACAAGCAACTACCAACAGCTAAGTCCCTGGCTAATTCGCCCTTCTGCAATGTGATTTAGAGGTAAACAGAACTAGAAAATCCAACAAACACAGAAATTATCAATTTTGCCTCAAAATTAAACAAGTGCTTTAAAATACTCAAAAAAGAAGCAATCACTGTATAACGCAAGTACAAGTGCAGTAAATCAAGAAACTGCTGTTATCTTAGTCTTTTTCTATATAATGATGATGATGGAGAAGGAGGCAAGAGGAGGACTGCAGTAAATGGTGAGCAGTATTGGGAACATTTTGCAGTTCTTTTACTCTGAGTTTGGTAGCTTTGGAGCAAGGAAGAAATGAATGTATGAGACCCATGCAGTATTCATTTCTTTGTTGACAGTAATCACTTCACCACAGCTGTTACTGCTAGTAACAGCCTGTAGAGAGTGATTATGTATTATGTTTCTGTCTAAAAAAGATGGAAGTTCCCACCTTGTAAAAAATAAAAACAATTTCAATTTACTGCCAAAATATAAGCCAATATCTAAGTTTTGTGATGCTCAATATGGATTAAGTTATGTAGTCACAATTAGGACCCTAGATTGGGCTACTGAAAATCCACTGGTGGGATACAGCTACAGACTCCTAACATAACCAAGTGATGTTGTCTGACATGACAGCTGATCGTGTTACTGTAATTATCATATCTTGCAACCTCCTAGAGCAAGAAATCTGGACAAAGCCATAAAAAATGGGGGGGGGGGGGGCAAAGACCCAAAAATAGGGACAATTGTTAAATATTGCTGTTACAAGCTTAGAAAGTAGTTAGTATAACATGTTTTGCATTAGCATGGATTTTATGAAGGATATGAAGTCTGAAACTCAAATGTCTGCATTATTTCTTGAGTTAAAGCATGAATAATTTGCTAGAAAACTACAATTTTATGAAAAATGTACGAAAAATATGAGGCAAAAAATCTGGACATTCTGTGAAAATCTGTACAGATGAGAGGTATGTAGATTATGCTTCCAGACCATATAGGATCAGGTTATGAATGTGACATAATTCTCCATTTTCTTTTTATATACAAGATGCCAGGAAGTAACTTCTGTTATCGTATCTTATACACAATCTGCCGTCTGTTGCAGGGGTGTGTTTGATTACCAGGGACATTTGCAACCTGTATACTCTACTAAGAGGAAATCATATGAGGAGAAGATCTAAGTGTTAGGTTTTATACAGTTGCTATTCACTTATAGATGATTTTTTAACCCAAAACATGCAAATCTCATCTTGGTCTTGCATTATTCACCAGATAACCAGTTGGATGTTGAAAGGGTATACAGAGCTGAGAGACAGTGAAGAATGTTCACATATTCATCAGTTGTAACCACCCCCTCTCAGAACAGGTTTCCATAATTTAAAAATGTGCCTTTTTCCTTCCTCAAGTTGACATCCAAATGAAAAACCTCCTCTTATGTGATGATTTACCACATTTGATGCATGCTTTAATGTTGTTGCAATGGTTGGAATTGTATTCCTTTACTTTGAAGTTGAAGGAAGTAGTCATGGCAGCTGCTGTATAGCAGGATACAACAGTACAGATCCTTTTTCATCGATACAGTCAGGAACATGTTCCACTAAACTGGGGTACATGAAGTAAACTGAGGAGATTGGGCCAGGAATAGGATTCAGCAAATTTATCTAGCAGAATCTTGCTTAGTTACAGTGTAGCATTAGTGCCCTGAGACTGCAGAACTCTGAGAGTAGGGACATTCTCCCATTAACCCCTATGTTTAACAATCCCAGTTCTGTGGAGTGTACAAGGGGCTTGTTTCACTATAATATGCTTTAGTAGACATGGTTTTCTTAAACGCAACACTTCTCAGTAATGCCTTTACTGATGTAATGTTCTGTGCTCTGACCACAAAGGTATGACAGGATGGTATGACTCCACCTGAACTCTGCATTTGTTTCTGGCTGAGTAGTACCTCTCCTTGACATAGTCCTTTTAACTCTCGCTGTCCATCACTGAGGCTGATTTGTCATTTGCCCTTTCATAGTCTGCCTTGAGAAGAAGGAATAATTAAATATGTTACAGAACTAGTCCATTATATCAGATGCAAGGTATTTTATAGCTTGTTTGATATGCCATCCAAACAAACTGCTACATCAGACTTTAAAGTTTCAGTGTAAAAAAAGTTTTTTTTTTCCTCTGGTTATCACTGGTTTAGTAAATGTGAAATTTACTGAAACAGACAATAGTACTGCAGAAGTAACTGCACTTCCATATCTTACAAATTACAAAAGGCCTTGTAAGAATCTTGTTCAGAAGCTAAGGAAAGCTCACCCTTAGTATGTACAATTTCCTGGGTCATATCACCACTCCACTATTTTGGTCACTTTGATACATGTAAACAAAACTTGATTCATTATTTTGGCACTGACAGCCATTGCATACTCGTCCTTTGGCACCTTTAAATCTCTCTTCAGATTTCTTATTCTGATCCTGCTTTAATAAGTCATAGGAGGGGTTACTTTTATATAACTGTGTATTTCAATAGTCCCTGTTTTTTGTTGTATTAGTGTGCTGATGTTTCACTCTACATTAGACGCACAGTTGAGATGCTAGCGAACACCACTTTGTGAGGTAGTATTGTCACAGATACATCTAAGTAATATATCAACAGCATTTACAATAAGAGGAAATCCCATTAACAACAGCACAGTCATTTCTAGGGAAGGATACTGACACAAAATGGGGGATAATAAAGGTACAGGAAAATTTAATTCCCTTGAATAAATAGAAAGTCTAAACATTTTCAGAACATACAGTACAGAAATTTTGAAAATTCAAGACTCTGTCTTCTGAAAACAGGAAAAAGCAAATAAAAATAAATGAAGGGACAGGGACGTCAACAACAAAGTCAAATGTTAAATGAATCAAAGCTACTATTAAGGGTGCGGTAAGACAAAACTTATTAAACATTTCGTAATCTGGTAGTTTGCTTAGGTCCAGAAAATGATCATGAGTTGGACATTTTCCGTTTTATTATACAGTGCCACGATAAGATAACATACTTTTACCCTCTTAAATAAACTGCAAAATATACAATATAGGAAACATGTATATTCCTATATAACGTGTGATGCCTCACTTTACGCCAGTCTAGGGATACGATACTGAACATTAATCGGGGAAAAAAAGCAGCATCATTTATAAAACAGCTCTAATATATGTTATCCCACATGAGTAGGATATTTTTGTTTTCTTTTGTAGCGTGAAGAGAAGTTGTATATAGGAATGCATCTACAGCTTCCAAACAAACATTTGACAGTAAGTGTGGCAGTACTGCTACCATGTAGAGATTAACTTTTTAAATGTATATTTATGTCATAATTATTTTATTCAGTAGAACAAATCTCTTGGGAAATAATTCTGCTTGCTTGAGTAATAAGTGCATAAAACAAGCTCATTCTTCAGTTATCAACTCAGATGTACTTTTATAGACATAACTATAGCCTCCATTAAAGATTAAAGATTGTTTGAAAGATCGCATGCATTTAGTACCAGTTATTTTTCTAGACAAACAAATATTTATTTAGCCCTTCCAAATCAGCATGTCTTATATACCCATGTTAATGCTTGTTACAAGGGAAATGCAAGAAAGGGACATACAGACAGGAAAAGCCCTTTCTTTTTTTGCCGTTAATTCTGTCTATTTCTGCTTGGCTATAAATGGTCTTTGCAACTTTCTTGTCATACTTGAGAATATTGTTTTATTCCAAAACTGATATAGAACATGATATGCTCCTTAATACAGAAATAAAATAAGTATACTCAGGTACCAAAGTCTGTATATTTTCAAGTAAAACACTATGCACTCTTAAGCCTAAGAAACAAAAGAAAATAATTAAATTGAATGAATGAATAAATACATAAAGAGACAAATAAACAAACACGTCTGAATTCCCAAAACTGAATTTTTAAACAATGTACTTACTTTGGTAGGAATGTTTGTCACATAGGTTTCTGCAGAAGACAGACAATTTTATGTCACATGGGTGATGGGCTTAGCTTATTATGTTGTATATTAAGTGTCATAAACGTTTGATGTACTAGTTTTATATCACCTGATACTCAGGCTTTACCTGCCTGATAATACTAGTTTTTCTTACCTGTCTAATACTACTTTTTTTGCCTACACCAGTGCTTTCATTTACCCTGATTTTGACAAGCTACAGATGAAATGAATTACAAGCAAATACTGCCCTCTGGATAAGCAGAAAGTGTACATTTATCCCTGCTACCAGAGCTTGAAAAAAGTCAATAACTTACATGTATCTCTGTTACTTAGGGACTGAAAATAATCGATAATTCCCATTTTACCTGTGGGCATTTGACAGTACATACATAAACACTGCTTATGTTTCATTTAATACTGCTTTATATGACCCAGTACTACACACACAAACAAAAAAAAATGCAGTGGCATTTAAGGCCTGTTTTTCAAAATCACAGTTTCCATTTTTTTTTGCAAAACTTGAAAGCTGCCAGAACGTCTGTAAAAAAAAATGCATTTTCATTTTTATGAGTCTAATCCTACAGCTTTGGGCTTTACCCCTTGTTATAACTTCTATTCCTGGAAATGCGTCTCTGTTGATACTTGATTTCTTTAGATGACATTGATTCATGTCATATCCCCTCTACTTACTAAATTTTGCTAAAAAGACAAACTGAATCTACTAACTGACTGATCTGCTCATGATAGATGTAGTCATCTATGACCCTGTACAATTTTAATTGTGCATCTGTAAGCCATTTATTTATTTATTACATGTTGTTAAATGGACTAGCCTTACTGGGGAAACCATATTTGTAGAGAAGATCATGGAGAAAACTGCCAGTATCTACTTCATGTACAACAGAGGGCAGACATTATGCAGTGCACAGACATCATTGACCATAAACATTGAAATAACTGAATGATTAACGATTCAGATGGGGGAGGCAGTCCTGGAAAAATAATCACAGCATTTTCAAATATGTCCAAATGATGCTGGCCTTTTAGATTAGTTATGAAATATATAAAACATAAACAAGACGTTGTCGCGTTCGATTCTCAGCTAGAGCGTCTTCTGTGTGGAGGCATGCGTGAATGGGCGTGCCTTTGTTGAAGGTTGTGCATCAGGGCTGGTAACTCAGTACGTAAAAATTCACTACCAAACATTAACGGACCGGAGTTCCGCTGTGGCGACCCCTAACCGGGATAAGCCGAAAGACACAACAACAACAACAAGAACAACTAGAAATAATTATGCAACAGAAAATGCAAAGGCTATAACAGTTTAAATACTACTGTGACTGATTTAAGCTTTAAATAGTCACGATGAGGTTAAGATCATTAAATGATACTGCAGTTTAAGCAAACCAATCTACACTCAAACATAGAGATACGCCACTTTTTAAAAGGAACACATAGGAATTCCTGTTATAGACTAGCAGTCAAAACAGTCAATGAGCTTCATTGCTCAGGAACACAGTTTCTATGCACACTTTCACACATTTTCTGGTCTTTGAATTGAACAATAAGTTAATAACTCTCAGGTGACTTGTCATCTCAGGTCAGAGTGCACTACTTAAACATGGTCTCCCTCAGAAAATACTTTCACTTTACAAATTAGTCAAGTGCTCACTGTTAGTTGGAAGGGATTTTTTTAAGAAAATCCAGCATTGCTCTGTTAGTGTAGTGGGAGATATTGCAATGTCAGTGATTTAGGGAGACATTGTAATAGTCAGTGATTTAGGGAGACATTGTAATGAATCAATGAGACAGGGAGATATTGTAATGAGTCAGTGAGACACGGAGATATTGTCACAAATCAGTGAGACAGGAAGATATTGTAATAAGTCAGTGATTTATGGAGCTGTTGTAATGAGTCAGTGAGACAGGGAGATGTAATGAGTCAGTGAGACAGGGAAATGTTGTAATGAGTCAGTGAGATAGGGACATATTGTAACCAGTCAGTGAAAGAGGGAGATATTGTAATGAGTCAGTGAGAGAGGGAGATGTTCTAAGAAGTCAGTGAGACAGGGAGATGTTGTAACAAGTCAGTGAGACAGGAAGATATTGTAATGAGTCAGTGAGAGAGGGACATCTTGTAAACAGTCAGTGAAAGAGGGAGATATTGTAACCAATCAGTGAAAGAGGGAGATATTGTAACAAGTCAGTGAGACAGGGTGATGTTGTAATGAGTCAGTGAGAGAGGGACATATTGTAACCAATCAGTGAAAGAGGGAGATATTGTAACAAGACAGTGAGACAGGAAGATATTGTAATGAGTCAGTGAGAGAGGGACATCTTGTAAACAGTCAGTGAAAGAGGGAGATATTGTAACCAATCAGTGAAAGAGGGAGATATTGTAACAAGTCAGTGAGACAGGGTGATGTTGTAATGAGTCAGTGAGAGAGGGACATCTTGTAAACAGTCAGTGAAAGAGGGAGATATTGTAACCAATCAGTGAAAGAGGGAGATATTGTAATGAGTCAGTGAAATATGGACGAGTAGATAGCACTTACAAGTGCCAACATCTCTTTTATGTTTATGTGTTTTGGTCTGTATGTCATGTTCCAAAGACTGTACTACAGTTTTATTCCCAAAGGCACTGCTTGCCAAGCAACTTCCAAGGCATCTGTTGTTATAGACTGTGCTGGAGCTGTGAGGGAAAATGGGAGACCTGGATCCTGAGACATTTGGTATCTTCACCCAAAAAGTAAAATTTTTCATAAACCCCAAAACTAAAATCTGGAATGTCAGGGGATGGTGATGTGGGGCCAAGAGATTTTAGGTACCACTGGATTTTTGTTAAGTGCAAGGGGGATTATAAGAATCATGTATGCCATGAGACCCGGAATCCTGAGAAGTTCCCTTGATGAGACAGTAGTCTGAGCAGAAAAACTCAGGTATAGCTCTAGATACAGATCTACTTTTTCCTGTGGAAGAAAAGCTCTTTTGACTAAGGTATTTAGGAGGCATCCCAGGAAAGGAAACCTGTGAAAAATCGTTAAACAAGCCTTTTGTATGTTCTTCTGGAACCCCATTCTGTGTAGGAGATCCCTTACCCAGGTGAGACATTCCTGACACTTTGAAAAAAGACTCCACAAAGATAATTTGTTTAAATAAGGAAAATGTGAATTCCTTGAAGTCTGCAGTATAACAGGAATCAGACACTTTATGGATACCCTTGGAGCAGTGGATAGATGAGAAGGCAATGCAGAGAACTGACGATGTGAGCCAGACACAGAAAACCATGAGAAACATCTGCAATCTGGATCTACAGGAATATAATTATATGCACCTTTTAAATCGAAGATCTCCAGAAAACTCAAATGGAGAATAAGGGGTAACAAATTTTGAAGGGATAATATTTTGAACTTGGACACTGTCACAAAGAGATTCAAAAAGGAAAGATCCAGAAATGGTCTCAAAGAATTTTCTTTAGCACCAGAAACATTCCTGAACAAAACCTTTATCCTGACTGAGGAGGAGGGACCACTTCTATCATGCCCTGAGGCAGCAGATCCTGAATGACAGAAAGGAAAAAAGGAGTTTGGTCTGGTTGATGGGGGGAATCCCTTAAAAAGAAGGGAGAGACTTTCACTGCCATCTGTAACATTGAGGGATTACTTTCCAAACACACATGTCTGAAACTATCTATTGCCAATGAGAGAAGTGGAGGTTGAGACTTTCTGGAAGGATTAAGGGTTTGCCAGGGAAGGAGGAGGGGAATCTTGTAGATATTTATTCTGACTTGCTAGACTGTCCTTCTTATTGGGTGTTTTCCTTTCTTTTTCAAACCTCCTTTCCATTGCTTTTTAAACATTTGCTTACCAGCAGCTTGCTGAGTTTGTTTATTTTGCTTTTTAATGACAGTTGTAGGGGTAGTATTAAGCCCTCTAAATCCACTGGCAAACTTGGAGAAGGAAGGCTGCAAATCTGAGATTCACTGAATCAGCTTACCTCCTTCATCAGACTTAAGGACCTCTGCAGCAGATGACCAGAAAGCTTAACATTTTCTAGAAGTTTTGAGAATGAAACCAAGCAACCCCCCCCCCCCCATAACTGTTCCTGTGGCAACGGCTCTGGAAGTGGCATCATCAGAATCAAAAGCACATTTTAGACTGTGGGTAACCACTAGAGACACAGAACTGATCATGTTTCAGAAAGGACTTTTTCCTCAGAAGGGAAACAGATGCCATAATACTCTTTATGTTCTCAAAGCAGGCAAGCATAAACTTTAACATATGGGCTTGACAGTTCAGAATTCTAAAAATACGTGCTGCAGAACAAACATTTCCCCAATTCTATCAAAAGCAATTAGCAAGATGTTTAACAGCAGCTTGGTTTACTAAAGCAATAGCTGCTGGTTTTGATCTAGGATGCATGCATAAGAACTTATAAATTTGAGGAACTTTATAGAATCTCTCTGCTTTTTTAGTGTGCAGCAGGCTGTCTGTCACACAAGTTACAGGCTGTGACAAACACATCTCCCAATGTTTTGAGAATGGGAAGAATAGGAGAAGGATCTGGAAAATCCAGTTGTCATAAGTCATTATACTCCAGGAAGAGTGGAGTGTCATTATTTTCAAATTGAAACAACTGATTCATTCTGGAAATTGTTTCAGAGAAAGAAAATCCTTCAAAGGGAATGGCACTTAACCACACATGCCTCAGGCTTCTGAGGAGACAAAATAGACTATTTGCCTTCACAATTATTTTTATGGTTCAAAAAAACATTAACCTCTTCAGAAAATGAAGAATGCCCCTTTCTTTTATCAGAAACAATAAAACTGGAAGAGTCACCCAATAAATCATTTCTGTCAAAGTGACTGAGACAGGAGAAGACATATGTACAAGTTTTTGCTTCTTTCTGAAAGGAGTTTCTGAAGAAGCAGACCCACTTTTGCCAAGAAAAGCCTCCCTGGGGATAGGCTTAGCAGTCTGGCTAGGCAGAGTGGTACTCCTTGACCCTTCCCCAAGACTGGCAAAACTGACCGGTTGGTTAGCTTCCATCTATTGTCACATACGCATTTCTTGGACCTGCATATTTGCAAAAATCACAGTCATCACAGAGGCATTTCAAAAGAGGGTAACAAATGTTACTTGGGTTGATAGAAGATATACAAAGAAAGACCCATGGAAATCAATGTGAATGGTTTATCAGAAAAGAATGAGTGTGGAGCATGACGGAGCCATTGTACCAGGCACTCCACACGGTACAACAGGATAACGACTAGAGATATATGAAGAAAGCATGGCGTAATATGAATATACAGATTCAAGAGGCAATACATCTCCTTCCTCTTCACTAACTTCTTGACTGCCATATGCAAACAAAACTGTCTGAACAGGCTGACTGGGACTGCCATCATGACCCAGTTTTCCTGGTTGAATGACTTAATAGTTTCAGCTTGTTCATCTTCCCTCTGGTTTATTACTACAACCTTCCCTGCTAACAATTTGGGCAAACCATTTAGGTGGTTGTTATGCATGGCAGACCCTACTGATAGACCTGTTATATTTACCACCCAAGGAATAGCTTCTGCTATGTTCTGTAAAATCTTATAGATGTCACCCACAGTGCTAGATCTCAACCACCCCACGGGCTCATGCCACAGGAAGGCGTGCACACATACACACACGCGCGCGCGCGCGCGTGTGTGTGTGTCTGTGTGTGCGCGTGTGTGCGTGTGTGTGTGTGTGTGTGTGTGTGTGTGTGTGTGTGTGTGTGTGTGTGTGCATGAACATACAGGCACATAGGTACACATGTAGACACAGACAAACTGTCTGACAGACACACTCATGCACATTGTACTCTGTTATCATTGATTGTTGAAGCAGAGCAGCAAACATTTACTGAAATGTATGAAGTGACTGAACTGTGTCACAGTACATTTGTATCAGCTAAAGCTGCTGACATGCTGTTTGCTGATGGCTACCACAGTATCACACTTGCTTGGAGCATATGCTGATATCACTGAATGACACTATCAATGCACTTGTGCAAGGTAAACAGAAACCACCTTTGCTTCTGGCATTTTTCTGGTGCAAATTTTATATGTACAATTGGAAATTTACAAGACTTCTTCCCTGAATGTTCAGAACCTGGTACTGACTGTTATCTCAGGTGTTGATTTGTTTCTTCTGGAAGCATAAGAGAAAAGTCTAACCTGTAGCCAAGCATATACAATGCATCCTGGGTTAAGTAGTCTCTGGCTAGTAAAAAACAGCAGCTGTAATGTACCTTTACTAGGAATTTCCAGTATTCGCCAAATGATAGTTGGTTCAAAATAGTCTGCCCTAGGTTGCATTTTCAGCAACTAGCAATGGTATAAGAGACAAAAAGCTACACTTTTGTTTCTGACTGTGAAGAGAATGTGATGTCCTAAGCTCAAATTATGGATTTATTCAAGAAATTCTGAAGGAGGATACAGAGCATTAGCTTTAAAATTAGAACTATTATCTGTACAAGGAAGTCTGAAATGGAGAAACAGTTATTTGCCAGCCCCAGAAGAGCTATCCTTCTTTACCTTGCAAACATTCATGTATTAGTAAGAAAAAAATAAAATTAATAAATGAAATAAACATTAGCAGGATTTAGGACACTGAACAAGTAAGGCAGCGGGATAGAGCACAAAGAATGGGATAGTAACTGATTTACATGACATGGTCCAGAGTGATAGCTGGATCATCTTGCACCTGGCACCCATTCCCAATGTACTGCCCATCTCCTCAGCTCATAAGTGAAGACAACAAAAAAACAAAAAAACAAAAAAAAAAAACACTTTGGCTTATGCAATAGTGAGCCAATTCGTACTCTAACTCAACTTCCTAGTACCTACAGCTGACCCATGCCCCTTTCCTTCAGCAAAGAAAAATGCTTCGACATTTGTACACCCCACCCCTCTGCTCTTTAATTGAAGAACAAAAAAAAAATGCTGTTAATACCAAATAATGTGAAGGAAGTACACTTTTGCACTTCTTGTAGACGTCCTCTAACACTTAGCACCTGGGTAAACTACCCCCTTCCCCCCACCTTTGCTACACTTTTGCAATGGTCTAATAGCAGGTATGTGATGGAAGGGATGGCTGATAATTCAGTGTTAAATCTGCTTCCTGCGTACTTGATCTGCTTACTTAGCAGCTACATTGTTTCAGTGTAATGAATGATAATGGCACTGGGCAAGCAGCACGCTTATGTGTATCAGTTTGGTATAGCGACATTCTTTTCACTGCAATCGCTTATTTCATTCCTGGCTTCAACCTGTAAAAGCTTTGACAATAATATCAGCATGGCACAATAAGTCCTTATTTAACTAGCAATGTCTTTCACTGAGGCAAGAAACAGCTACGCAGCATGGCCATACAATTATATGTTCCCATTCTGTTCTCTAGCTGACTGTCCATGGGGACTTAGGGATGCAACATACACACACAAAAAAAAACTGTTTCAAACCTCCCCTGATGGTTTTTTGAAAAATGGTACCTCTTGGTTGACCCTTGCCCTAGTGATGGGGAATGAATGGGCCAACTGGCCTGAAGGAGGATGATGAACAAGAGAAATTTGGAGCAAAAAGCTCAAATTTCCCGATCCCCACCTTAGTGCGATCTCCAATTAATATATCAATCTCACAACTAGCATTCACTGTTGCGGGTTCAACATTTTCGAATTGCCGATATGAAACTTTGATAAACTGACTTTCAACAATCAAAGTTTGCATAACGGCATTCGAAATTTTGATAGTAAACTGAGATTCATGCATGATTTAAGTTTGCTTGTTTGTTGTCGATGCAGTCTATGTCAATGCAGTTGGCTGGTGAAGAAACCACTATAACTATATCAATATCTATATTTATCTATCTGTATATATTGCACACATTTATCTGTGTGTGTGAATATGCAAATGCACACACACACACACACACACACACACACACACACACACACACACACACACACACACACACACACACACACACACACACACACACTTGTTTTTCTTAAAGGATATTGCAGCTGCAATTGAAAAAGGCAACAACGAAGAATTTATTGCTAATACTAAGTATTTTTTAAAATGTGTTACCTCTCCAGATAGCAAATGATCTGTGACATAGCCTGCTTCCTGTAGTTGGCTATGCAAACTTCCTATTGAATATTAATAAATTCTATTCTTAAAATTAGTCCTTGACAATGTGTTATATGCAGTGTTTGAGAAAAGAGGGAATCACAATCCTTTCTGTTGTATTATCATATAACATGGAAAAGAAAAAACACTGCCATCTTTATTGTTACAAGTGTGCATGTATCACATAAAATCTTTAGGGGCTAAACAGAAGAATCACCTAATAAATCAGAATGATTAAGAAAGTAAGTTAGCCTTCTAGCTGACACTCTGTTGTCCAACATGAATATTGCAGTTCAGACATAGAACCACAATTTGTTTTAAGAAATCAGATTGCTGTAAATAACCTACAGTGCAAGCTTTTGCACCACACAGATGAAGAAATGAGGACATAAGAGCCGAAGCCAAAGTAGCTGTAATTGCAGAAAAGATCAAACAGAACAGATTACAGTGGTTCTGTACATGTGCAGAAAAGCCAAAGACAATCTGGTAAAGAAGATTTGGGACAGACAGGAAGAAGGCAAGAGGAAACAAGGGCATCCAGCAAAGAGTTGTATGGATTGTGTAACAGAAGGGCTGTGGAAGTCAGGCATGAGTGTTGAAGTATGTAGGACAGTGGCATTGAATAGAGAGATAACGGCAGTTGACACCATCTCCTAACCCCATGTAGAAAATTGGAAAAAGGAAGTTGTTGATGATGCAAATAAAAATGAAAAGGATGAACCAAACCACAGCCAGAAGTAAGATAAAAGTACTTTCATTTAATGGTGAGCGATTTCGCGCCTGCACAGCTGCTTCATCAGACAATCAATCTAGTTTACACATATTTAAAGTAAAAACAACCAATAAGAACATCATCTCAGTTACACATGTAAATCTTCATTTAAAAAGCACAAAACAATAGAACACATTATACTTCATCTGTGTATTCCGTTACTCTGCAGTTCCAGTTTTATAGATATGTTATGATTAATTCCCTTCCTCCAAGTGGCTCTCATTCTGATGATCCACTCCAATTCCACTTGCTCAGTCTGATTCCTTATGTCTCCCCTCTTTTTTTACTAAAAACCACTTCCACTACCTTAAATTTAAAAGTGTGCATATGGTTAAACATAGCTACATGCTTAGCTAGTGCATTAGAGTCTATATTTCTTGAAATATCATACAAATGCTCTCTTATGCACTCCTTCAACCTGTGGTTGGCCTTCCCTATATAGAAGGAACTGCATTTTACACATTGGGGTTGACAGACTATATTCATGCTGCTGCAATCTGCCTGTACCTTAAACTCCTAAGTTTTTTTTTGTGTCAGGGTGGACAAATTTTCCACTACTATCTATGTATTTACAATAATTACATCTTCCACATGGATGAGTACCCACCTGAACCACATCTAATCTTTCAACAGCCATATCTTTTGGTCCACAAAGGAGTCTTTTCAATGACTTCTTGTTCTTATAAATATAGCTGGGCCTATCCCCTATGATATTTTTCACCTTCTCATCTGTGCAGAGAATGTCCCGATGTTTAACAAAAATATCCTGCAAGGCTCTAATGTTGCTAGCATAAGTAATGGGCATACGTAAACACTTCTTCATTACATTCCCATTCTCACTACTGTCAGTACCTTCTGAAGAATAAGGCTTAGCTTGGTCTTTCCTAAGCTCAGGTACCTCAGTTAAAATTCTAGTTACTTCCCCATTATTATATCCTCTCTCAATAAATTTAATCCTACGATTCTCTAGTTCCTGGGGTAATCTTGTATCATTGGCTACCAGTCTAGATGTTCTTAAACCTTGGCCTTTGATAATATTTTTGATAATATTTTTAAAGATGTGTCCTGGATGCATACTATGTATATACAGATATGTATTCCTGTAGCAGTCCTTCCTAAAAATTTGTGTGTCAAACATACCCAAATCATTCTTAGATATTCTAACATCCAAAAATTCAATGCTATGAGCCAAACTAGTGATAGTGAACTTTAAAAATCCTGTGCTATTATTCATCACCTGATAGAAGTTCTGTAATGAGGGTTTATCCCCTTCCCACAGCAAAAATAAGTCATCTACAAAACGTCTATAAAAGACTAATTGTCCTGCAGTTTCAAATCTACCAAGATGACATCTTTCCCATTTGGCCATGAGAATGTTGGCATAGCTATTGGCACACAAAGTGCCCATAGCTATGCCATAAATTTGAATTTTCTGAACATTTGTCCCTCAAAAAGGAATATATTGTTTTCCAATATTAGTTCTAGAAACAGGGTCAGTAACTCAACAAACCTCATGTTATAGGTAGCGTCTTCTATCAAGTATTGTTTGAACATTTCAAGGCCAATATCATACAGAATCATGGTGAACAAAGATTGGACATCTGACGTAACCGTTACATAAGCTGTACTAATGTGTTGACTAGCAGTAAATGTGTATAAGTCATTCAGAAACTGTTTTGTATCCCTAAGGACATACGTATTCTTACTTAGAACTGGTTTCAAATTGTTCTCAACATATACACTTAGCTGTTCCTTGCACCACCCTCTACTCACCACTGTTGGCCTCATCGGTGGTTTGGTGGGGTGCTTGTGCACTTTTGTAAGCCCCTGTTCACCAAAGCAGCACTTTCGGATAAGTATGCTTGTTGTGCCGGTCGTACTGCGGTGTGGATAAGGGAAAATTCCCTTTTCCCCACTGTAGTGCGACCTCGAGTGGGAATATTAAAGTAGGGGGTGTGGGGGTGCTTGCCCCCCTGCATAGAAGTAGGTTTAATGTTGTTTTTTTTTTAAACATACTTTACTGTAAGCACTTTTTCAATGAAAGCGCTTTCAGTAAAGTACGTTCAGTAATTATGGATTCAAAGTTTTGATCTTTCAATTAAAAGTCCTAGATCCATTCATTCAAATTCTTTATGTACTTTATGTATGTGCTGTTCATTACTTTAGAAATGTTTATGATTGATTGATGTCAGTTGATTACTGGTTACTTAATAAAATGTTAAAACAGCAAAAACTAGTACATAGATATTAGCAAAAATATTATAATTAATAGTAAGCAATTTCCTACATCCATTCACAGATACTATAAAGTTAAAGACCAACCTCTGCCCCTTCAGCAAAAAAAGTATACACATCGTAGTCATATTTTCTCCTTCTCTTTATGGATAACTTGAAAACTGAGGACTAGGGAAGGAGCACAGCTCGACCATTTAAACTTGTATATAAAATGAACTTAAGTGAATCACCATGGGAATGGGAATGTAGGTATCTGTTGATGGCTTTATCTGTTGCGTGTTACATAAATTATGACTTGGTCCCACCAGAGTTGTTTAGCTCATTCGTTTCCTGTCCAGGGTGTTCTCTGGCAGCAGCATTCAAACTCCATTACAAGTGGAACTTAAAGGGTAGATAGGGGGGCCAGAGACTTGTCTCATCAAAAACTGCTGCAACGGGGCTCAGCTTTTAGTTTTTTATTGGTTAATTGGTGAATTTGTTTAAATCAGTTTGCTACTGTTATATTACAAAAAAGAATTATACACTTCATGCATCACCGCTTAGCTAGGGTTAAACTATTCCTGGTGCCATAAAGCCTGCTCTTCAAATTTTCCCTTTGAACTAGCCAGTTTTTTAGTTTTAGCACTAAAATCTGTTTCTTTGAGCTCAGCACTTGTTCAGAACTCGTTGTAAGCACTAAAAAGCTACAAATTACTACAGCACTCAACTTTCCTCACTTGTCTAGAGGAAAACTGTTTTTAGTACTTAATAAATAAGCACCTACTCAGGCATGTCTAAGGGTCAGCTCCCTGTGTTTTCTCCTGTTTACCGGATGAATCTGGGCATTTTGGGGTAATGCAGCAATTGCCTCATGTACACAGACAACCCTCTCCTCCTACCACCCAACACTACAACATGTGAGAGATGCACTTATATAGCCAAACTGGAAGCAAAGCTCTCTACACCCAAGACTAGACTAGACAGTCAAGAGGAGAAGATAAACACTTGCAACACACCACACTCATCACATAGTCCCTCAAAATCTACACAACCAAAACACACACATAGAAACACAAATCACACACCTACATTCACGGAGGCTCTCAGTAAAAATCTGCTCAAGCAACAGAGACCTCCAAAGCAGAAATGCAAGTAACCTCCACCCCCCCAACACAACCCAAATGACACATAGCCCACAAACTCAGTGTGCCACTCAACCACAGCCCATAAGATATAACAATGCACCCAACACTCTAGTCATATGTGACTGTATAGTCAGGCACACTGATGTTCCACTCACCAGGCTAAACAAGGAGAAAGTTACTGTCAGCTGCCTGTTGGGAGCCAGGATCCGCCACATAATGCATGCACTCAGGTCACTCCACAACAAGTACAAATATGACTCTGTCATTGTCCATATTGGTCTGAATGACCTGAGACGTACCTCCCTGGACTACATGAAAAGAGACATGGAGGAGCTCTCCGATCTTGTAGCCCAGGCAGGTATGACCCTAGTCCTGAGTAGCACCCTTCCATCACCCAGAATGATACCACAGTACAAGGACAAAATGATTGACTTCAACAATTGGCTAAGCTTTTGGTGTCATTCTAAGGGGATCCAGTATCTGTCTGCCTGGGATGACATGATCGACAGACCACAATGCTTTGCCAGAGATGGCCTGCACCGGTCACCCTTGGGATTCCGGATACTGGCTAAGGCTCTTGCCACCCCTATAGTGCCTTTTTTAAGCAAGGTTCAAATGACAAATTCATCACCTTAACAGGTGCAAGGAAGCAAAATCTGAGGGTAATGCTACTCAATGCTAGAAGTCTAAACCTCAAAATGCATTCACTCGTGGCACTCCTTAAAATGGAGAACATCGACATCTGTGCAGTGACAGAGACATGGTTCAAGGCTCCAGAGAGCACCTCTACATTACCAGGCTATACATTCATACCACACCTTTCGGCTACCTAACCTGCACCGAAACACTAAAGACGGAGGCGTGTCCATATTCATTAAGGATATCCACACCTCCAGGCTAGTTGCTCGGCATAATGCATCCGAGATTATCCAAGTGCAACTAATTCTGAGCAAGACCACAATCCAAACTGTAACTTGCTGCAGATCCACCACCATGCCCCAGGATTCCCACTCCTCACGTCTTGATACACTGGAAAATATTAGGGTACACTGAAAAATATTAGGGTACAACCCAACACCCTAATAATGGGTGATTTCAACTACCCCACCATTAACTGGGAAAACTACTCATGTACCAACTCTTTTGCTCAATGTTTTCTGGAATTCATAAATTCCAATGCCTTGGATCAACTTATCCACACCCCCACCAGGAGCAGCAATATCCTAGACCTGGTCATTACCGATATGGGTGACCGGTGTTCCACACCAGAGGTCAATTCCTCATTTGTCAGATCCGACCACAAGCTAATCACCCTAGACATCCACATCCCACTCCCACCCCCATTAGGGAAACCACCATAAAAAAATTTTCCAAAACCAACTTCTAGCTTCTTAAGACAGAAGTGGCAAACTTCATGACACCCATGCAGATGGACAATACAGGTACGACTGCTGAATCCTACACAAATGCACTGTATAAGCACTTACATGTGTGCATGGACCGTGCTGTCCCTAACAGAATCAAGATGCTATCCTCCAAAAAAAGAAAGCCAGTCTGGTGGTCCTCTGCCATAAACAAACTCTACAACAGAAGAAAGAAACTGTTGCAAAAAAGAGTAAAATCCTATGATTGGAGGAACTCCTTGGTCAGCCCCAGTAAGAAGCTGAGATCCCTCATAAAATCCTCCAAAGCTAGTCATGAAAACAAAATCATCACTGATTCTAAAGACAACTACAAAGCATTCTATAGCTATGTCAAGAATCTCAATGGCAACACTCAAATCTGCTCTGAGTTGCAGCACAATAGCACTAAATATACAGAACCAACTGATATTGTCAACATCCTGGCAGATAGGTTCAGTGCTAACTTTACCCCCCTCGCAACCCCTAAAGGGCCCATCTCTATACCAGAAGAATGCAAAGGTCCTGCAATCATGGCTGCACAGGTAAAAAACACACTCTTCAAAGCCAAGAACACAGCATCCATGGGACCTGACAACATCCCAGGCTGTGTTCTACACGAACTGCAGAATGAACTGGCACCCCACCTAAGCACCATGTTTAATAATAACCTCACTTCATGCCTTGTGCCCACTGAATGGCGCACAGTGACGGTTATCCCACTCCACAAAGGGGGAGCCACCACGGACCCCCGGAACTACCGCCCCATTAGCCTAACGAGCCTGGTCTTCAAGGCCATGGAACGTATCATCATGGATCTTATACACAAAGACATTGGTAATCTCCAAACTCTGGACCCCACCCAGTTTGGGTTTGTAAAAGGCAAATCATGTCTCCTAAACCTGATAGACTTCTTTGATGCAGTCACCAAAGCTGTAGACGAGGGTAAGGTGGTTCACACAGCCTATCTAGAGCTTGCCAAGGCTTTTGACACCATCCCCCACTCTGGAATTTTAGATAAACTCTCTAAACTAGGTATAAATCCCTATGTCACAAGATGGGTTGCCAACTGGCTCACTGACAGTACCCACAATGAGAAAGTAGCAGACTCCAAATCCGACTTCAGACCAGTGACATGTGAAGTACCACAGGGTTTAGTCCTGGGTCCTCTCCTGTTTGGTATCAAGTTTTCTGAAGTACAGGCTAACACAGAAGGTCTTTGGCTAATGAAGTTCACAGATGACTGCAAAATAGGAGCCATAATCGAAACTCCTAACAATGTGGACATCCTACAAAAGGGCCTCACGGAGACAGATGCCTGGTGTCAAAGCCATGGCCTCAAGCTCAATGCCAAAAAGTGCATCGTCATCCCCTTTGGTAAAAACTCTGTACCCATGACCTACCACATAGGTGGTAGTCTACTTAACACTGAAAGTGTGATAAGAGACCTTGGGACTTGGGTGGACAGTAGTCTCTCCTTTGATAATCACATCACCACAGTAGTCAGGAAATCCTTCTATGTGCCACACCTCATCACAAAACGTCTCTCATGCAGGAAAAAAAGAGGTCATTGTTCCCCTCTACTCGTCACTCATTAGACCCATTATGGAGTACAATGCCCCTTTTGGTATGTGCTTCATAAGACATCTACAACAACTAGAAAGGCCGCAGAAATACCTCACAAAGAGGATTACTGGTCTAAAACAGATGACCTATGCAGACCATCTCAAAAAACTCCAGATTTACTCCATCGCATATCGCCTACTCAGAGGCAATCTCTGCCTAACATACAAAGCTATGTCAAACCCAGAGATGTTGGAAATGATCCACTTAAAGAAATTCCAGTCCCTCCAAGCTACATGCTCTAGGGACCTAAACCTTGTCACTACAATAAACAGAACATGCTGGAGGGATAGATTCCTGTCCCACAGACTTCCCATACTCTGGAACAAACTACCTATCTATATCAAACAAAGCTCCTCATTAGCACTCTTCAAGCAAAATCTTGATGATTGGATGGGAAATAGGAAATTCACCCTGGGGATCACCTCTGTGTATATGCTCGACAGGGGCACAGGAAAATCATTTTCTTTGGTGATGAATGCCAGGGTACCTTTTTGGCTAGGCTTATATAGGTCCTAGGTCCAATAGCCTAGTACCTACCTATGAACCTATAAGAGTTCATCAAGCAGACTTGCCCCACTGTTCCCTGCAGTCTGTAGCCCTACAGTAGCTCATACAATCTCCACAAAGGCTGCTTACTCAAGGAAGCATTCAAATTTCTGCTCAGCTGCTATGCCCTCTGATGAATGCCATATTAGGCCAGACAATATGTGCTTACTTGATCATAATCTATGGCTGCTACACCTACTGCTCCCACTAGGTGTCACCCAAGTAATGACACACAGCCCCCCCCCCCCCCACTACTGGAAATTGGCAAGCTGAAAGCAGATGGTCACTCCCAACTTCCGTGTTCCCCCTTTCTGCACCCATACTGCTAATCGAACGAGGTCGCAGTCAGGACTTCAGCACTCTTGTCATAATGAAGGACTATAAGAAATGAAACTTTAGATTGTTTTGCTTACAGATTTTGAATAGCAGCTTGAAAATGTTATTTGTTTCATTTGTTTACAAATGTACTGTCCTCATTATCATCATCATTACAGATCTTAAAGCAATTAAGATGCAGTTTCTTGTCAGAAGCATGTGGTGTTTTAAAGTATGGTTATTTTGCTGATAAGCAGGTTTCCTAATAGAATTCCAAATACTCAACATTTGAAGTCCCAAATATGACCAATGAGTCTCAGCACTGATTGATTAGGATGAGCCATGTGTATAACCCCCAAGCACCTAATGATC
Source organism: Protopterus annectens (assembly GCF_019279795.1). Taxonomy (NCBI): domain Eukaryota; kingdom Metazoa; phylum Chordata; order Ceratodontiformes; family Protopteridae; genus Protopterus; species Protopterus annectens. The sequence continues at coordinate 197,309,568 of NC_056731.1, forward strand.
TTCAAAATGGATACCATTGGACATTAATCTGAGCCTGGCTAAAATGGATGACAATAAAAGTTAGATTATCAGTTGTAGCCTTTCCCAACCCCACTGTGATTAAAGCGCCCTTGAGTTGTCTGCCTGTCTAGTTAAATCTGATGAATTCCATTAAAAATTTAGGCAAAAGTGCTCATGTAGAAAGCCTTTTAATACTGCACTAAAAACTGGATTTAAATGCTTTCTAATGAAATAAAAAAAATGAAGTGACTTGTGGACTCAATGGCAGTATTTTCCTTTACTGCTAGAAGTTATATTGTTTGTATTTATTTAAAAGTACAAGAATGGAGATTTGATTTTTAAAATAATTATTGTGGGAGAAGCTGTACTTATCCAGCAGCACAATGTGGGATTTTTGTTTCATACACCTGCTTCTAAATATACTTGCAATGACACTGCTGATCCTTGAAATAGGGAACAAATCAGAAACTTCATTTTTACAATTTTGGGGCATATAAATGTTATCCTTGAAATTGAGATAAGCACCCTTAAAAACTGCTGATGTTCCAAAAGGGAACACCTGTACCAGGATTCAGAAAACTTACTTTCTTTGTGGCTTTCTATGGTAAAAGAAAGCTCCCCCCAACTGAGAATACCACAGCAGGACAGTGAAGAAAGCAGGCCTTCCCCTCATAAATGGACAAACTGCAGCCTTCTTTACTGAATGCTATGCTAGGTCTCCATATCATCAGCGAAGTCTGGCTCAGTCCATACTTAGATGTTGCTTTGCTCATCTTCTACTCATTTTTCTACCATCATAAATTACTTTCATATGAGGGAAGGTAAGGACTTTATGACAAGGGTATCTGTCAAAATTCTGTCAGTGCAGTACATTGTGCTGTTTGCCTATGCAGGCTGAATACATAATGGTGAAGGGTAAGGCAGATATGTACTACTGCTTACAGTTCAACTTGTCCCAGAATGTAGCCTTTTTCTTACAAATGGTTTCATTATTCACTCTCTGTATAATCTATTTAGCTCCACCAGAAGGTAACCTGCAGCAGAACAAACAAATGGCTACTAAATCACCCACCCCAGGCTGGCCATCCATCTCTGTGAATAATAATCAATCTGCGTGCAGATATCCCACATCTTTAGCAGTTGGGCAGTATTTTGGCTTATTTTATTGACCATCCCAACATAACCTACTGCACGTTATCTGTTAGATCAGTTACAGGTCTTCTGTGTTAAATCTGCCGTTTTGGTTTGCTTTAACCAAAGTTCATTCTGTGCTTATGATGACAGGCAATTGCTGCTCTGAACCATTTTGTTTTCCATTAATTGTACTGATTCTTCGCCCCAGATGGCTACCTTACACTTGTTGCTTGCTTTTATTTTACCTCACCACCTCAGTCCATCCCATTTTAAACTAATTATATCCCCAATCAATCCAAAATGACAGCCCTTCCCTAAGCCTTACAGGCTCATTAATGTACCTGAGAGGTAATCTTTTATCAAAACCACATTATACATTAAGTATACTATAGACTAGCAAGAAGGTTAGCACTTTGATTTGGAAAGCCTGCACTGTAATTACAAAGTATGCTTAATCCCCCTAGATATAAATCTGTAAGGGAGTAGACAGAATACTGAATATTTTAATTAAGCAGGAATTTGTGGGCATTCTTCATTATATACAATAAATCATTTAGTACCATTCCATAGCATTTGGCAACATGGAATTCTTAATAGCATCTCTTCACATTAATGATAACAAACAAATATGTATAGTTGCACTATACATCCCTCCAGGCCACAATATTCCCATCCTTGAAGATTTCTTATCATGGTAAAACAAAAATATATCACAAGAAACCATCATACTAGGAGACACTAACATAAACTGGCAAACTCTCACCTCAAACTCTCCAGCTAACAGCATAAACTTGTGCAGCTTTTCCCAGCTTATCACTACTCCCACATATGGCATATCCAGTCAATATGAGTCAATATTAGACTGGGCATTAGTGTCCCACCCTCAGAATTTCTCTAATTCAGGCACTCTAGCAAACACCTTAACTGACCACCTTCCAACCTATACCCACATAATCCATACCCAAACTCCCAAAACCTATTCTTATAAAACAACCACGAACCTCATCCACTTTGGCCAAACTACTTTCACCAACATCCTAAAAGCTCATAACTGGGACCCCATAAAAACATTACCTTTAGACGATGATGTACATTATTTCAACACAGTCTTCCTAGACACTCTTAATAGCCTTGCCCCAATACATACCAAACATACAAAACTTAACCATGCTCCCTGACTAACAAAATAAACTAAACAAACTATTCTTGCAAGAAACCGTGCTTGGAAAAAATGGTGGAAAAATAAAACTCTGCTAACAGAACAAAATTTCAAGCAACTCTGTAATAAGGCTAAAAACTAGTAAAACATGACAAGAACTTCTTCTCAGCACAATTAACCAACCAGCAAAACAATCCAAAACAGTTTTGGAAATCCGTCTCCCTTTTACTAAATCCAGGACCCTTACATAACCCCACAGCTTTTACAGACAAAAGCCCACAACAAATAGCCAATATATTTAATACCCACTTTATTACTTCCATTCAGAAACTAGTTAATAACTAATAACTCCAATAGTCACAGAAACCTAGATTCCCAAAACTCAAATAGCTCAATCCAAGAAAACAGCATCCCTCTGTCATCACTTTCAACAAACTCTTCTAGTACTAACAAAACCACTCCTCATTTCACTATACAACCAGTACCCACATCCCTACTACTTAGACTGTTATCCAAACTAAAACCTTGCTCTCTATCTGTTGACAAATGTCCACCCGAATATCTACAACTTGCTGCCAAAGCAATTCCTTACCCAGTCAGTATTCTTATAAATCGTTCCATCTCAGAATCATATGTCCCAAATATATGGAAAACATCTATCATAATCCCATTACATAAAGGTGGAAATTCCAATGAACTTTCTAACTACTGCCTTATCTCTATACTGTCCCTCTATCAAAAATACTAGAAAAATGCATACATGCTCAGTTTCTTCAACACCTCACAAACAATGACCTCCTTGTCTAACCCAGCATGGTTTCCGTCCAGCACACAGTACCATTACAGCTTTAATGTCATTTACTGACACAGTTAACAAAGCCCTAGATGCAGGCCTAGCTACATCAGTCTTGTGTCTTTCGGCTTTTCCCGGTTAGGGGTCACCACAGCGGAACTCCGGTCCGCTAATGATTGGCAGTAGAGTTTTTTTTTAAGTGCTGGCTTGCCGGGCCTAACGCACAACCTTCAATGAAATCTATCAAAGGCTTTCAATGCTGTGTCTCATCCTTTACTGTTAAAACGACTAGGTAAATCGGGCTGCTCCTCTAACACTCTAACATGGTTCACCTCCTATTTAACAAACAGAGAACAATCAGCCAAATGGCTCAATGAACAGTCAGAATACCAAGCCAATAGTATGGGCATCCCACAAGGATCCATTCAAGAGCCCCTAATTTTTAACACCTTCATAAATGAACTTCATAAAGTCTCATTAGAGTGTAAACTCGTTAAATATGCCAGTGATTCTACCATTATCTCCTCCTCTGACCTCCTTAAACTCGCACAGAATTCTTTTTCATTCAGTAAATCCTGGTTAAATGATTCTCATCTTCTGTTGAACCCAAAAGAATCCAAACTCCTACTCTTCTCCACAAAACCACCACACACACAGATTTTAAAATATTCTCACATAACAAGACAGAAATTGAACTAGTAAACTCATCAAAAGTACAAGGTATAACTATTGACAGTTGGCTCACATTTGAACAGCACATTCTTAACACTATAAAGAAAACCCACTTTAAACTAGGTAAACTTTATCATCATAAACTTTATCTTGACACAAACATCAAACTAAAACTGGCCAACACTACTCATTCCCTCTCTTCTCTGTGGAAGTCCCATATTCACCAACCCCCACTCAAGCCTTTTTAATAAGTTTCAAGCATGTTGTTATATAATAGCTAAATTTGCCACGGGCTTCTCCTATCGCACATGTCATTGTCAAGCTACTTGTCAACATAATTGGCTTGAATTCTCCCACTACCTACACTACACACAACTTACTGTAGCCCACAACTTTTTGTTTAAACCAAATAACTGCCCTGCACTCCATTCTATTCTTCAACCATATACTCCCACCCACATGCTTAGATCCACTAATAAACATCTCTTAAATGTATCCAAACCTGATGAAAGAGCTGATGAGTGTCTGTACTCCCACAGCATTGCCAAGTTATGGAATGCCATTCCCTCACACATCACTCAAGTTGACTCACTAAAAGCTTTTAAAATCTGCTTTAAAAATCATTATCTAAACAACCCCACCTGCTCTTGTACAATAAATTTCACCCACCACAACCCTATCCACCCGCCTCTCTGCAAAATATTTCTACTACTATTTCAAACAATGCTTATCAGACAGCTAAGATATAAATCTGGTTTTTGCCTCTTGCTGGTTGCACTTCTACTTTATTGCTTTCTGTTATCTGAAATGTCTGTACTGTCACTATTATTACGAGTGACCTTTTATTATATTGCAAATGTCTGTATTTCTGTGATTACCATATGTCATTATTTTTCATTGTAATGTGTGTGTATGCTTCTTGCTGTTGTAAAGTGTTTGTGGAGCTTTTCTCCCTATACTTCCACTGAAAATGTATTATTTGACCCAGTGGACTTTCCAGGTCAACAAATGTCAATAAATAAATAAATACATAGTACATGGCATTCTGCCATATCTCTATCCCTACACTAACACACACTCATATTTTCATTCAGTTCTGATAGATAGCTTGATCTTAACTACCAGTACTACTTTACTCTAAATTCCCCCCCACAGTTTAGAACCTCAGAAGCTCTTTGCTTGTCCTGGCATTACTCTTCAGTCTTGTCATGGCTGATTGGATCCTTTGGTCTCTTCTTTCAGTTTTAACTTTGAGTCTTAACCTTGTCTTTGGTACTTACCTTAAACCTTCCATTTGTCAGTTCTTCTTCAATGTGTAGCAACTAGATTTTTCCTCAGAGGTATCATCCCTCATCTCTGTCACCCCATTTTAGAGCATCAGTTCATACTCTCCTGACACTTACATCCTTAAAATTATTCCTTCTTTGTACCAGTCTCTTTACTGTACTACCTCTCCTGAGTCTACTGTGAGTTCATACTTTACTAGACTGCCCTTTATTTCCATTTTTTGACTTTTCTCTCTTCGTAAGCCACACCTATATTTCTCATTCTTCCCCCTACATCACTGTCCAGTTTTGTTTCCCATGCATCAGCGTTCATCCTTTAGCTACTCATTTATATTCTAGTATATACTGAATGGAGTTGCCTAAAATAATTCCATATGCCATCTGTTCTGTTCCGTTTGCTCATCTAAGCGACATAATACCCAGTGTGTCTGCTGGCAACCAGGCACCACTTGCAATTACCCCTGCATATCACCCAACTATAATTTAACATACGTTTAATACAATATTTGCCCCTCACCACTTCAATGGCAAATATAGCTACACCCTAGTCTGCATAACTACTTCCCTGTCTTTAGTCATGTTGCTGTATCTGCTCTCTGTCTTGGTACAGCCTTTCATACCAAAACCTTTGCTTGGAGCATCGTTTGCCAAAAACATTGTCTCTTAACTACAAAGAAGAAAACTTTCCATGAGAGCTTTTTCCATGAGTACATTAATTGCATTTTCATTCCCTGATGAAAAGGACTATATCCTGATGGACAGATTCCTTGACTTCTAAATTTCTCAAAGCAACTTATTTTGGGATATCTGCAGAATGGAACATAGAAAACTTTCCATCTTGGCTACTTAATATTTTTAAGTGTCTAATACTACAAGCTATCTGTTAGTCTTGGAAGAAGCCCTTAACATTCCCTCATTAATTATATTTGGGCACATGATTCTGTTACTCAGGTAAGGAGGTGTAATAACTCACTATTCATTCTTTTTGAATTGGGCTGCGCTGTCAGAACTGCCAGTTATCTCACAGAACTGGCACATGAAGGCAAACATAGTCCTACCTACTTTTTGTGTCATGAGTATTTTGGTGCTTAATCCAGATCTCCAGCAAGCAGTCTGATAAAATCTTTGTTTAAAAGATGAAAGTACTTACATAATTGATTTGTTTGAATAAACCTTTTATTGTTCTTTCTGAACTGAGAAACAGTGTGGAGTTTAACATATGAGTACTGACGTCTACTTGCTGGACTTCGTGTGTGTGTGTGTGTGTGTGTGTGTGTGTGTGTGTGTGTGTGTGCGCGTGTGTATATATATATATACATGTGTGTGTATGTGTGTGTGTGTGTGTGTGTGTACATAATCTGTGTATTTGGATGTATATATATATATATATATATATGTATACATGTGTGTGTGTGTGTGTGTGTGTGTGTGTGTGTACATAATCTGTGTATTTATATGTATATACATATATATATATATATATATATATATATATATTTTATATATATATATATATATATATATATAATATATATATGTATACACGTATGTGTGTATGTGTGTTTGTATATATATATATATATATATATATATATATATATATATATATATATATATATATGTCTATATACATATATGTATATGTATATATTATGTTTAATATTGCACAAGTTAGGAAGAGAGAACGTGAAGATGATGCAACATTCACTTTAATAATCTTTTTCCATGTTTAACCACCATCACAGGACACCAGTTATCTTATTAGTTTGACATTATGAGCATTAATCTACCAGCCAGTGAGAAACAATAAGGTTTCCAGATATTTCTGACCTAGGATTAGGCATTAATATGATATGTTACTATCATAATTTCTTAAAGTATTTTGAGAACCATAACTATAAAGCTAAGGAAATTTATCAAGAAAATTACATACAAAGTGCTATACAGAACCTATTACTATTTTATAGATAACTTTATTTTTTACCACTGTGACTTGTTGAATCCTCCATCTGTCTTTCTGCAGGCACGTAGTGCACTTTAATATAACTATATAAAATATGAAAAGGATCATACTCACAGCAGAACCTTAAGAATGCACTTTCTTCCAGATACTGAACTTATTGTAGGGTCTGAATGAATATTATAAATCATGTTGATGTTCACAAGGTTTTGTGAAAATATTGCTTCTTACCCTTTATTTTGCCTTTGTTCACTCAATATTCACTTAATCAGTGTTCATTCCTTTCTTGTAGTTATAATTGACTATAATGCATGTCAGCAACTTTTAATTTTTTTAGAAATCAAACTGAAAAATGGTCTCGTCTGTGGTAATTCGCTACAAAATTAACTACACTTGGACAGTTAACAGATGAAATAAATATATGCCACATGGCTGGTAATCAACAATGCTACATTTAGCGTTGCCAGTTATCTGCATTCCCAGATACAGGCTTTTCTAGCAGACTGATTTCTCTGAGTATGCTGTCAGTGTTCTCTGCTGCTTAATGCTGTTTGTTACAGCAGAAGTACACTACTGGTATTTTGTATGAGAATATTTAGCATCTGTTAAACAAACGCATAACCTGCATGTTAATTAAAACTACCACTACTGCCACTGAAACTGTACTACTACTAGTTAACAACCCAAGCACTATAACATGATGCAAAGTTTGCAGCAAATGATTTCCATTTCTGTCAGATATATTATGTTTAATTCCCTATGTGTATTTAAGAGAAAAAGTATCTGGTCTGGGGTCTGCTCTTCAAAGTTCCATCAACTAAACATTCGCACTAGTGTAGTACTGATATTTTACAACAGTTCTATATGTTACACTAGGGTACCAACAACAAAGTTAGTATTACCTAAGATGCATTGCAAATGGGATGTTTTATCATGTCTGCTCTGTTCATCTCAGAGAACTATGAATCTTGTGTTCAGCTTGCATGTTTGCCTATAAAAAAATCTAGAAATATGAACAAAGTGTAGTTTTGTTCACTAGAGACATGTTTGCCTATACAGAGCTCTAGAAAAATGAACAAAGTGTATTTTTTTCACTAGAGACATGTATGCATTCTTCAATATGGACTACAACTAGCCTGAAAACAAGTAAGAAGATTTCAAAGTCCAGGTTCTGACCTTCATTGTTGTCAGACCCTTGCCTTTCATGATCAATCATGTATACCAGAGTAAAAGCAAACAAACAATATGAATCCCCCAGCTGAAGTAAAACAAACTGTTCAAAGACAAAGTTGTTCTGAGAAGCACAAGTAACCCCATCAAAACAGAAAACAGGAAAATATCTTCTGGGCACTGGAAGAGAACTTAACTGCAAGCAAGCATATTGCATTTGTCATCCTGGCCACAGAGCCTCAAGCTGCAGAAAATCTGAACTTATAAATGAGAGAAATGAGAAAACCATTAAACTTTGCAGACTTCAGAATGCCGATTAAAGTATTAAGGATAACATTAACAAATGACCTTTACTTGCATAGTAGGCAGGAAGAAAACATTTTAATAAAAGGATTTAATAAACTAAGATCCAGCTATTTTCCCCTTCATCTTGTCTACTGCATACTCTCTTGACACAGCAAAAAAGACTGCTCAAGCTGTTGACATCTCAGCTGTATTTACAAAGAAAAAGAATAACTCATGTCTACTTCTCAATATAGATAAACCCCAAATCAATATGTTTGCTCTCCCTTGTCAGTCAACTAAATGCCATAGTTAAGTCAAGAAGATCCTCAAACAGGCATTCTTCAAAAAGAAGTCAGGAAATGGGTGTTCATTCACCCTTTTATTTCTAAAAAATGATGTCTTAAAATAGGATGTAATTATAAGTGGGTAAAGAAAAATGCTATCGAAAACAATCAGGTCAAGAATGGCAGTAAACATCATACTAGCTTTTGAGAGGACCGAATACTCAGACTGCTAGCACGAATGAAAACTGGTCCCATTTCACAGGATCACAGAAGGCTGGCTCATATATATATATATATATATATATATATATATATATATATATATATATATATATATAGATAGATATATTTATGCATGTGTGTATGTGTCTGTATGTATGTATATATATATATATATATTTATGCATGTGTGTATGTGTCTGTATGTATGTATATATATATATATATATATATATATATATATATATATATATATATATAGATATATTTATGCATGTGTGTATGTGTCTGTATGTATGTATATATATATATATTTATGCATGTGTGTATGTGTCTGTATGTATGTATATATATATATATATATATATATATTTATGCATGTGTGTATGTGTCTGTATGTATGTATATATATATATATATATTTATGCATGTGTGTATGTGTCTGTATGTATGTATATATATATATATATATATATTTATGCATGTGTGTATGTGTCTGTATGTATGTATATATATATATATATATATTTATGCATGTGTGTATGTGTCTGTATGTATGTATATATATATATATATATATATATATATATATATATATTTATGCATGTGTGTATGTGTCTGTATGTATGTATATATATATAATTGGGTGACAGCCCACATATCTAAGTTTGTTGAGGATATGTTGAGACCAGTTGTCAACCAGTACCCCACCATACTAAGGGATACTTATGATCTCTTAGATACCATCAAGGACATCAAGTTAGATATGAGTCAGCAATATACATTTATTACTTTAGATGTCAAAAGCTTATTCACGTCAATACCCAACATTGAAGGGATGGAAAGTATTAGACAGCTTCTGAATAAAGAGACTTCATATAGTAATGACAGGAACATCTTGATAAGCCAACTATTAGAACTCATTCTCTATAACGATGTGTTCTTGTTTGGAGACAGGTATTATTTACAGAAATGGGGGGTGGCCATGGGCACCCCCTGTGCTAATACCTATGCTAACTTGGTTGTCCTATGGTGGGAGAAGCAGTTTCTTTTTCCTCATGAGAACTTTAGACATGTTAAACTGTACAGGCGTTTCGTGGATGATATCATTATTATATGGGAAGGGGATATATCAAATTTTGAAGCTTTCCTGAGAGACCTAGAAACTACTAGCAGTTTCTTAAGATTTACCCTTGAGTCATCCACCACCCACATTGACTTCTTAGATGTGACATTATGTTTTACATCTGAAGGGGATATTATTTCATCTTTATATAGGAAACCCTTGTGGCGCAACTCACTATTGACCTTTGATAGCATGCACCCCAGGCATGTGTTTCAGGGAATAATCAGAAGCCAATTTTTAAGGATCATGAAACTTTGTAGTAGAGAAGCTGATATCATCAGAGAGGCTTCAATACTAGAAGATTTATTTGTAAACAGAGGTTATGATCCTGCAATGGTTGGATATATCAAACACAAAACATTGGGTGATATATTGCATATGGAGTCCTATAAACAGAAATCAACAACTCAGGTGACCCGGTACCATAATAAGGCAAGGTTTACCTACAGGAATTTGGTCAAATATGTAATCACGTATACCAGCGATATCAACAAGATACAGCAGGTTGTTCGTGATAATTGGCACATATTGACCATAGACCCTACAACCAGTAGACTATTAGGTGAGAATCCAGTTTTTTTGTATAAGAATAGTAAGAACCTAAAAAGGATTCTTTGTGTGGATACATACACTACAATAGAAAGTCAGAAAGTGACTTCAGTCATTTCACACAAACAGGGTACTTTTCCATGCTATGACTGCAACAGATGCAGTTATATTACAAAGGAACAGCCTTTTGAACATCCAACCATGGATTATGTTTTTATACCACGTTTTGTTGCTAACTGCAACTCCAGCAATGTCATATATCTTGCCACCTGCATTAAATGTACAGCGTTCTATGTAGGCCTAACTAAAAGGAAACTACATGAACGCATTTATAATCATCTTTATGACATCAGAAAGAAGGTGGAAACCAATGCATTAGCGAAACATGTTATTGAGTATCCGTCACATTCCTTTACCTTCAGAGTTTTGCAGATAGTGAATGATAATAATAGAGGAGGTAATAAGGAGAATAATTTGGCCACTACTGAACTACACTGGATCCTGAAACTGGGAGCTCACTTAGTACCAGGGATTAATAGTTCTGTATCTATGAAACCAGTGTTACTATCTCGCTAATAGTTTTCAATATCAGTTCCTAGGTATTGATAGAGAGAGCTGCATACACCTAGTTACTATTGATGAGCCATTTTCGCTATCCTAAATAATACACATGTGGGTATGCATTTTTGTATTTCAATTTGTACCTATTTTGTTTTTATTCATTCATTTCCCATCCAGCTCTTTTACTGTGTGTATCTGCATATTTGTATCGTAGTGATATTTGTAGTATATATTATGGCACTTTTTGCATCTTTTGCTTTTCATCATCCCTGATTATGATGTTTGAGATTAAGTTATGTATTATATGGATAGGTTGTCTCCTATTTCACTTAGATATAGTCATAATTAATGCCTCTGGCTAGCTGTGAGTATAGGATGATATGACTCACATTATGGCTTGCAATTGGTGACTATAAGAACTTGTGACTTAAGATGTCTTGTCATATAGATATGTTTTAGACCAAGGAGTGATTTTTTATGAATATCAGTTGTTGGGTATTCTTGATTAATTTGTGTGCTCAATTTTCTTGTTTGTGATAGTATATAAGTTTGTCTTTAGACGGAATAAGTTTTCCGTTTTTATTTAGGTTTATATCCTTTTAGGATTTCATTTATTATATATACTTCAGTATGTATATTTTAATGCAAACAATACTTGAGCCTAAGCTTGTATGAATAGTGCTTGTCCAATGGCTTTGTTTTCATTGGGAAAGCAACTACAGCTTTCTTCAGAACGGACGGATCATTGTGACCGTTTCGATAATTATGCCTTTAATGCTTGGATCTGCTGCTTATGGCTTTCTGGTATTAACATACTGTTTAGGAGTTCAGCTTTTGAACATTGGTTCTAGGTCGATATGAATGGAAGCTGAACAACGCTCCATGCAGTAGATTTTAATATATAATTAGCTTGTTTAGAAATATAGCATGGTTCTATGTTCATATTATATGTTTACGTGCCCACATATGCCTTTCGCTTCCACGTTTATTCAACGCGGATGTGTTTGCAGTGGAATAGTCACTTAGTAATATACTTAATGTAAAAAACATTTAGGCTCAAGACTGTATGAACATTGTTTGACGAATGATCCTGTATTCATTGGGCTAGTAATTGTAGTCCTAATCATAACGGACGGATCAAAGTGACTGTCCTGATCATTATGCCCTCACTGTTCGGATCGGTTTAGTTATGGTTTTCTAGTGTAAATATGTCTTTTAGGAATTTAGCCTTTGAATACCGTTTCTAGGTGACTTGAATGTAAGTCTAAATTATGTTTCAGGAAACGGAATCAGTTTGTTTAGGAACACAGTATGTTTTCATGTTTATACTATGCATTTATGTGCTTATTTATGCTTTTTATATTTATGTTTTTTAACGCTTATGTGCCTATAATGTAACAGTTGCTCAGCAACAAGTATACAACTTGATTAACTGATTAAGTGGTCTGCTAATTGTTTGATTTTCCCGCCTTTGGCGGTATAAATAATTAGGTTGATACATTGAAATAATGAAATCTGAAGAAGCGTGGTTTTACCGCGTGAAAGCGCTTATTTTCTCTGTTCATCATTAAAAGATTGCTCATTTTTACAACGGAGTAGCATCTTTTTTATATCATCACAGGCATTGTAGCCTTATATGCAGTTTATGGACAGTTTTGCTCAACAGTTTGGTGATTTACTATCATTGGTTTTAGCTATTCTAGCTACAGGAACATTTTGCTGACCGGTCCTGGTGGTTGGTTCACTACTTTTGTCTTTATCATATTTATGCATGTGTGTATGTGTCTGTATGTATGTATATATATATATATATATATATATATATATATATATATATATATATATATATATATATTTATGCATGTGTGTATGTGCCTGTATGTATGTATATATATATATATATTTATGCATGTGTGTATGTGTCTGTATGTATGTATATATATATATATATATATATATATATATATATATATATATTTATGCATGTGTGTATGTGCCTGTATGTATGTATATATATATATATATATTTATGCATGTGTGTATGTGTCTGTATGTATGTATATATATATATATATATATATATTTATGCATGTGTGTATGTGTCTGTATGTATGTATATATATATATATATATTTATGCATGTGTGTATGTGTCTGTATGTATGTATATATATATATATATATATATATATATATATATATATATTTATGCATGTGTGTATGTGTCTGTATGTATGTATATATATATATATATATTTATGCATGTGTGTATGTGTCTGTATGTATGTATATATATATATATATATTTATGCATGTGTGTATGTGTCTGTATGTATGTATATATATATATATATTTATGCATGTGTGTATGTGTCTGTATGTATGTATATATATATATATATATATTTATGCATGTGTGTATGTGTCTGTATGTATATATATATATATATATATATATATATATATATATATATATATATATATATATATATATATATACAGATAGAGAGCAAGAGGGGTAATATATCTTTGAATATATGTCAAATGTTCGAAATATCGAACTTTCGAACACTATGGCATATGGTATAACAGTTTGAAACATAAAGTTTCGAAGTAACCCAAACATTTTTGCAGGAGTCATCCTTAATGCAAATAAAAAAAGACAACAAGATCATTACTGGGAAAAGATCTAAGCTCGCTTTCATCTCAATGCCACCCATCAGGTGTACATAATGAATATTAGCTCTGTTAAAGGATTAACTACAAGATCATATAGCTAGTGATTCAATGCTGCTTCTTCTGTTATCTGCATTATTTTTATTAATATGTAATCTCCGTGGTATCCTTGAAGTCTCAAAACAACCGACTAAACAAGTACAGTGGGTTCAAAAACAAAACAATGTAAGAAACTTTTCTGTGTGGAAGATTTTCAGTCCATATATCTCTAGTTAATCACTGTATATTAATCAGATCAGACAATAGTAGTAGAAGTAGCAAACTTAAACTCATCTTAAGTAAAAAAAAATAAAAATAATAAAAAATACATAATTGTACAGAATTACTAAGTATTTGAAAGTAATCCAAGCAAGGCAGGCAGTCTGTTTCCAGTAAAAAATCCTTTATTAAGTACCCAGACAAGCGATCCAAGTAAAACAAAAATAGAGTAATAGTTTCCTCATAAGTCTGTGTACTTAATAAAGGATTTTTGACTGGAAACAGACTGCATGTCTTGCTTGGATTACTTTTGAATATTCTGTACAATTATATATTTTTTATTATTTTTTTATTTTTTTTTACTTAAGATGAGTTTAAGTTCGCTACTTCTACTACTATTGTCTGATCTGATTAATATACAATGATTAACTAGAGATATATAGACTGAAAGTCTTCCACACAGAGGTTTCATACATTGTTTTATTTTTATTAATATGCACACACACACACACACACACACACACACACACACACACACACACATATATATATATATATATATATATATGAATCCTTAAAAATAGGGACTTCAGTGTTGCTTGTATCCTCCTCACTCAAGCATTCAGCTGCATAGTCACGTTTAATGCTACCTACTTTTCACAAAGTCTAAACATGATGACTGCTTCAGACAACTAGCTGGTTTAGTTTATGATGACTGCTTCAGACAATGAGCTGGTTTAGTTAATGATGACTGTTTCAGACAACTAGATGGTTTAGTTAATGATGACTGTTTCAGACAACTAGGTGGTTTAGTTAATGATGACTGCTTCAGACAATGAGCAGGTTTAGTTAATGATGACTGTTTCAGACAACTAGGTGGTTTAGTTAATGATGACTGTTTCAGACAACTAGGTGGTTTAGTTAATGATGACTGCTTCAGACAACTGGCTGGTTTAGTTAATGATGACTGCTTCAGACAACTGGCTGATTTAGTTAATGATAAGATGGTACATAAATATCGCTCACACTTAAACATGACTTGCTGCTCTTGCACTACTTTAAAAAATGGTTCCAAATTTGTTTAATTTTAGTGGCTTATCCTTTTTTGGGGGGGGGGTTGACATGTAGTATCTTTAAGGGCTGTGGCTCATGCTTTTTTTGGGGAGGAATAAAAGAAGTAATGGTATGTATGTCAGTTTTGCAGTAAGACTTTACTGCAGTTTTTTCACAAAAATTAACGCTGAATATTCCACAAGGCGTTTTCGTCCAGGTGCCTTTGACTTCTTCAGACATGATAACAAACATTTCTGAATACATACTTATATACCCTCCCCCTTAATTAATTAATTAATCAATTAAATCTTTAAAAACATATTACTTATTTAATAAAAATTCTTAAAAATGAATAAATAAAATATATATTGTTATAAAACTCACACAATTAATATATTTTGTGCACATGTAATGTTCAAACAGTATCATAGGTTACAGGTTCATAGGTTGGTACTGGGCTAGCTGCCCAAAGGCATATATTAGCCCAGCCACATTGTGCGGTATTCACCACCCCTTTAGTAGTTCCCTAGACCCTTGTACTAGCAGCTAGTACCCTTGGCCCCTATCTAGTAGTGCTGTTGGTGTGATTCCTGGTGTGAACTTTCTGTTACCCATCCACTCATCAAGATTCCTCTTGAAGAGTGATAGTGAGGGGCTCTGTGTTATGTACATCAGGACCCTGTTCCATAGTAAGGGAAGTCTCTGCGAAGGGAATCTATCCCTCCAGCATGTTCTATTCATTGTTGTGTTGAGGTTTATATCCATAGAGTGTGTAGCTCAAGTAGATTTGGTTTTGCTAAGATGGAGCATGTTCAACAATTCTGGGTTGGACATGGCTCTGTACTTTAGACAGAGATCGCCTCTGAGAAGGCGGTATGCAACAGAGAACAGTCTTAGCTTTTTCAATTGTGCTGCATAGGGCAGCTGTTTGAGGCCAGTAATCCTCTTGGTTAGGTATCTCTGTGGTCTCTCCAGCTGCTGGAGATGTCTAGCCAGGTACATTCCAATTGGGGCATTTTACTCAATAATGGGTCTGATGAGGGGCACCATTACATCCTTAGATCTTGATGCGAACCCTTTCGTGATCAGATGGGTCACATAGAAGGATTTTCTAACCACTTTGGCAACATGGTTATCAAAGGAAAGTTGACTATCTACTTGATCAGATGTGTACATAAAAATAAATAAATATGATAAATAAATAACTTGATAATAAATGCTTAAACAACAATTCTAAAGGAAAATATGTTTTAAAAATGTATTATGTATACACAACTATTTCCTAAAAGGACACTTCTATAATTTTGCAGATCTAAGCTTTAACAGAGGTAAAATTGAGATAGAATCATTAAGCCCTGGTGCTTTATTAGCTTCCAAAATTATCTGCCATAATGTTTCTCTAAATTCCAATTTAGTTTCCCAGGGACCCCCTCTTACTTCCTGTGGAACCATCTCTATTACTGAAAAAAGAAATTGTGCATTGCTGCACTCTAATGTATGTTTAAACAAAGCATTCGTACTGTTCTTTTTTTTTCAAATCATTATGGTGTTCATAAATTCTGCGTTTCAGTTGTCCTTCTGTTTTGCCTACATAAAAGGCATCGCAGGAACCACATGTAACTAAATAGACTAGTCCCTTTGAATTACAATTTGAGTAATTTTTGTTATATATGGTTTTATTTCTTGCTTGTAAACATATCTCTTCCCCTTGTAATATGTATTTACATTGATTACAGGCACTACATTTATATGTCCCCCTCCTTTTTTGTGTAAATATCTGTGTATTAGCTGCCTGTTCTAATACATTTTTAATATTCTGTCCTTTTTTGAAAACAACCTTTAAAGGTTTGTTCTTAAATATTTCTAAATCTGTGAATTCAGTAAACTTTTTCCACTCTCTTTCAAGGGTTGATTTAACCAAGTATGCTGTTCCACTGAAATTGGTCACAAAGGCTCTACTGAACTCTTCCTGACTTGTTTTTTGTACTGTAAATTGTGTATGAGTCAGTGGGCCTGAACCCAACATAGGTTTGTATTTGTCTTCTCTCCCTTGTACCACATCTGAATGTATATTGTTAATCAGAACTATAGGGTAGCCTCTATCTATAAACATTTTACTTAATACCTTACATTCATTCTGAAAATCAGAATCCAAAGATGTCATATGGCTAACCCTAACATATTGTCCCTTGATAATACTCATTTACTGATAGTAAGGGTGTGCACTGTTGTAGCTAATATATGTGTTGGAAAATGTTGGTTTTCTGTAAACTACTGATTTGAATCCTTTGCCCGTATTAAATATAGTCACATCTAAATAATTAAATTTTTCTGATGTTACCGGATGTGTAAACTGCAAAAAGGTGGTGGTTCCAAAAAGATAATTCATAAATATTTCCAACAATACCCTATCTCCTATCCAAAAAATACAGTTATCATCAAGGTATCTAGTATAAAGTTTCCAGTATTGTGAGAAAGGACAAGTATGAATAAATTTAGATTCCCATACAGATAAAATAATATCTGCATAGGTGGGGGCACAACTAGCCCCCATAGCAACTCCCTGTTCTTGCCGGTAAAATCCTCCTTCAAAAAATAGGAGATTGTTTCTGAGGACCAATTCTGCTAGTTCCAGACAAAGGAAAATGTCATTTTCTGAGATGTTTTGCCTCATTCTCAATGCTTCTTCTAACCATAACAATCCCAAGTCATGTAGAATGACAGAAAACAAATCAACAATGTCAATACATAAAAATGTAAGTCCTTCCACACAATAATCTGGTCTAATTCTGGCCAAAAAGTCCCAGGAATCTTTCAGGATGTGGGGGCATCCTCCCCATAATTCCTTAAGTTTCCAATCCAGATATTTGGCCAATGGAGCTATTTTGGAACCTTCTGATACAACTACTGGTCTGAAAGGGGGGTCATCCACATCCTTATGCACCTTAGGAATACAGAATATGGATGGTATTCTAGGTGATTTGTTTTCCAAATATGAATATGTTTGAAAATCTATGACCCCCTGATCAAACAAGTCCTATAATGCCAAATCAATTTTGTGATAGGCAATGTTTATTTCATTGATTGATACCTCACTATATTTTTCCACATCCTGCAGGAGAGAGAGCATCTTTCTCTCATATACAATTTTATCCATTAATACAATTCCCCCTCCTTTGTCAGGTTCCATAAACCATATTTCTGGATTAATACACAATTGCTTTAATAAAATATTTTCTTCCTTGGTCAAGTTATTTTTAATATAACTGTTTTCCTGATTTAGAAATAAATTCCTGAGTTCATTTTCTAATATCTGTTCCAGATTTTTTAATTGTGGATGAAGTTGTGGGTTAAAAGTACTGTTTTTTTTAGGAATCACACTATTTGATGTAGCTAGTGGTATGCCATGAAAAAACTGCTCTAAATTTATTTTTCTGATAAACATCTTGATATCTAGTATCATCCATGTAAGGTTGCCTTTTTTCATAGGTATATATTTAAAACCTTTCATAAATAATTGAAAGAATTATTTTGTAACCTCCAAGGAGCTGTAGTTAAATATATGAAATCCCTGCCAACTAGAAACGTATAACATTTTGAATATCAGTGCTATTGGAAAATTCCCCTCTTATCTGTATGTCCCTCTGTTGCCCCCTCCCCTCTGCTGGAGAGGGGCTTGGTAAAAATGGTTGTTGTTATATTTTTGCCTCAATCTTTCCGATCTGTGTGGGGAAATATTTCCATCATTATAATTATTTCCACTATGACCTGACCTGTTTTGTGATTCCATTTCATTCTCGTTATGTTCTAACTGTCTGTTGTCCTGCACCACCTCTAAATATGTTCTACTGTTGAGAAAACTGTTATGTTGGGCCCTAGGCATAGGGTATTGTTTCCCCTCACTGTATTCCTTTAAATTACAATCAGGTTTATTACATTTTCTCTTTATAATATCATCACATTTTTTACCTATCATATTTCTGATACCATAGTATTTGTCTTGCTTACTCTGTACACTAAACAACAAATCATTTTTGATACATAAATCCAATCCATCTATTTGTTCATTTAAAATCAAAATTTCTCGCTCATAATTACGAATCAATGCTTTTAAAATTTCCAGACCACATTTGTCAAAAATGGTAATAAGTTTCTTATGCAATTCAGTTCCTTCCGATACATTATTCGGATATTTATAAACTCGTAAGCCTTTGGGTATTATGCTATGTTTCAAACATTCACCCAAATATGCAATTTCTATATTTAAAGTTTTGTACCTGGTTAAACATTCCTGCATTTTGTTAAGGCTTACTCTATAAGTGTCTGATTTAGTACCTTGCACTTGTTGCAGGTTTCTTTTTTGAAAAGATGGTTTCAACTGTAGCCAGTCGTTTAAATTCTGGCGCCCGTGTTTTTTGTTCGTTTCCGTTTCTTCATTGGGTCTGTTGTTGAAGTCCTGTGCATTCCCATTACCTCCTTGGGAATGTAAAATCATAGGAGTGTTATTCCAGGAACCATCCGTTTGCCCTGAACCCTGGTTAACTGCACTGCTTTCTTTTGATGGTCGTTCATTGCTGACTAATGCTTCCTGATTACCAGGAAAGCCTGTATTGGACAGTAATGACGCTACCCCTCAACCAATAGGGGTCAGGATGTTCATCAGTTGTGTTAACTGATCTGAGATTCTGTGTATTTCACCCATCTTTTGGCCCCGACCATCATTGGGGCTGTACGAGGGTGAATTCAGCTCTTCCAGAAGCTCCATGACACCACGTTCCAAAAGTTTCAACAAATATGAGCCTGCCCGGTGAATGAAAACCAAATAACTGAAAACCAGACAAGGAAGTGCTGTACGCAGAAATTTTATTCACAAAAATTAACGCTGAATATTCCACAAGGCGTTTTCATCCAGGAACCTCCCGGACTTCTTCAGACATGATAACAAACATTTCTGAATACATACTTATATACCCTTCCCCTTAAGTAATTAATTAATCAATTAAATCTTTGAAACATATTACTTATTTAATAAAAATTCTTAGAAATGAATAAATAAAATATATATTGTTATAAAACTCACACAATTAATATATTTCGTGCACATGTAATGTTCAAACAGTATCAACAAGAGAAGCCTTGACGAGTGGATGAGTAACAGAAAATATACCCCGGGGATCACTTCATTGGCTCTGCTTGACAGATGCTTAGTTAATTAATCAATTGGGCGGCGAAAGACGACACACTCTGGCTAGGATTATAAATGCTCTCGGGCAGATAGCCTAGTACCTACCTATGAACCTATTAAAGGAAGGGAACATCAGTTTGCAATGACGAAAACTTAACATGTCCATGTAATTAAATTTTATATCATCATCAGCAATTTTGTACTTGAAAGTGTTATGGATGTATGTCAAACCAATCGACAATTCCTATAAACCATCCACAGAACTTTATACACTATTTAAACTACAAATGCAGTTCAGTGATTATTTTCTAAGCACTATTATAACATTCAATGAGATACACACAAAAAACATGACAAATACTAGCAGTGACATGGTGTTAATACTTATCAAGACAGCAAAGCTAAACTATGACATTAAATTATATATGTAATAAAAAATAAATGTAGAATGCCGAAAGTCTAACAAAACATGGTAATATAAAGTACATGTCCATATGTTTATGGAGATAAAATAGTCTGATTTCAGCTTGCATGGTCAAAACCAGTGGAACCAAATCTATTCATCTACAGTATGCCAAGGGAAAAACAAATACCTGCTTAAACCAACTGTCTGTAAACAAAGCTAAAGCCATGCTGTTGAATGGAGAAGCTGGTATAAAAGGCTGTCAGGTGAGAAAAAGCATCTCGGTATATGTGGAATTAATGTGAAACAGAGCTCTTCACTACGCCTGTTCAAACACAGTTTGGACCAATGAATGGGAAATCACAAATTCACTCCTGGTTTGTTGCCTGTGTCCCTTATGGACAGGGGCAGCTTGCAGATGCCTTAAGGCACGTGCATATATCAAAGCCACTCTAGCCCAAGAGCATTGATAATTTGAAAAACTGGGGCATGAATGGCTAGGCTACAAATGGCTCTAGGGCCATTAGCCTAGTAATCTCCTATGAACCTCCTAGGATCCTAAAATAGTGAGACCACATATGGCGTATTCTAAATGGATGAATCTCAACAAACAGGTGCATCAGACTGCCAGAGAACTAGCACAACCATTTCCAGGATGCCTCCTATGTTATAAACTACATTTCTGAAAAATATATTGCTTTCTGATCTAAATGATAATGCATTTCTATATTTTTATACTTGCAGAGTTAACTTATGTGTCTCTTGTTGATTATAAAAAAGTATTTTTTTATTTCAAGAGCTCCTTAGGAACTCCAATTGTATTTGTAAATTCCTCTTATAAATACTTGTAAAACAATAATAATTTAAGCTTAAGAAGTATTCTATATATGATTATTATGATATGTGATTGTTAAATCTTATGATATGTGATTGTTAAATGTATGTTCTTCTTGTATAAATCTTTGCAGTGTTCTGCAGGGTTAGTCCCGTAAAATAGTATTTTGCTCAATTTGTTTTTACTTCATTTATAAAACTGAAATCAAGAAAAATAAATAATAATCATCTTAAAACAATAATTGCCATGATTGTCTTTATCATTATACTGTAAGACTTGGCAGTCCTACGAAAACTCATTCCATAAACACAACATTCAACAGCCGTGCCTCAAACCTGGAATCTATGTCTACTCTGCCTTATAAAGCTACCCAAAAATGAAAAAGAGAACTATAGAAAGAAATAAAGATAATGTTAATTACTCTGTTAATTAAATACTGCAAGTTTACAACTTCCTCAGAGATGAATATCTGGAGAATATTTGCTGTCTAAAAAGTAAGAAATGCAGGGTTGCACTTTAAATGAGGAACTTCAAAACATTACTCCATTGTGCTGTAAGGTATGCTTCTCTCTTCGTCTCTAAGTACATTGCTTTTCCACAGTGGGCAGTCTGGAAGCATCATTAAAAGTTATCATATGTGACTGCAAAGCTGTAAAGTGCGTAACAGTATGTGTTCCATTAATATGCATATCCCACTCCTGTGCAATTCATATGCAATGATACTAGCTCACAGCCATTACTGCAATAATGTAACAGGACCACGATTTCATGCTGACTACTGACTCTCTTATTCCTGAACTCAGGTCTGCAGCTCAGGGAGTCAAGAAGCCAACACATGGAAAATAAACATGTAAATAGAACAGTATGTGTAACAGACTAACATATAATTAGAGGAAATTTTTTAACAAGCTATAATGTGCTCCAATAATATTATAAGTCTTGTAGAGTTTATCATTAACTAGACACAAGTTTAAAACTGAAACAAAAAAATAGTAAAGAAAATATATTTCAGTGACATAAATGCAACAAATTGTTGCAGCTCTTGTTTGCGATGTTGCACCCTTCTTCACAAGGAAGTGCTACACCATGTAAAGAATCTCTTTTATTAGGTGAGTACCTGTAAAATATACTCTTGTCTGCTGTGGTGGTGCTGTGGTTAGTGCTGTTGCCTCACAGCAAGTGGTTCTCCAGTTCGGTTCTTGGCTAGAGAACCTTCTTGTGGCATCTGCATGTCCTCCCTGAAGTCGAATGAGTTTTAAGGACGTGTGTGCGTGCATGCGTGTTCCTTCTGTTGACGAATGGGTAGACTTGACACTGTAAAAACTCCACTGCCAATCAATCTGCTGATCGGTGATCCACTGTGGCAACCCCTAATGGGAGAAGCTGAAAGACATGTAAAACATACTCCATGGCTACTGAAGAAACAGTAAAATAGGTGGATTTGATTGTATCATTTAATATGCAGAATACATTTTTCTTTCAGGTGTATTTATCTTCTTACAGTGATATTCTTGTCACAAACACTGTAAAACAGAAACCTCTAAGCAAATATGATTAAAAAAATTAAAATGACTAATGCCTACAAAAAAGTGCAACCAGAGATGGTAATTGTAGCAGATATACTTTCAATTAGTATAGTTCTGAACCCTATGGCAAGAGGATAGGGACAGAAAGGATAAAACCTAACACAACTTTGTGCAGTGATTGTCTCTAAATATTATGTCAGCCATATCAAATACCACAGGGTGACATAATCCTGCCTTACTGCATATTAATCTTTGTAAAATTAGAGTCCTGGTGCTAAATCATCGTCAGTGTCTTTAATGGGTGAGTAGAATTCCAAGGTTTGCAATTAATGGGTAAAATGGTTACATCAAGTATTATATGACTAGAGTCTACCATATAATAAGAAAGTTGTCTTTTATATGCTTCTTCCTCCACAAACCTCCGAGATGTTTGTCCTACAATAATCATCCACAGAGGCCATCATGCAGGTTGCTATGAAGTGGGTTTGATCCCCAGTGCCTCAGATCCACTATGTACTAAACTCTCCATTGCACTGATTGAGAGATGCTCTCATTACAGTAGCCTAAGTGACTGGTTTCATCCTCCCCAGAGTGGGACCATCTGTATTTAAGTGTGGACCCTAACTGCCCGCAGACTGTGGAACTACAAAGCAACCCTGCCAGTAGCGAGGTTTCTCCATTCCATTGTGGCTGCCTTTGCCCGTGACCTGCAACACTGGCTACCCAGAGTATATTACTAAACATGCCTGGCTTCTGGAATGGAGTGTATGCTGCAGGTTAGACACATATACATCTGGTGGCATCATTGCCTGTAAAGCTTGCTCTCGCATCAGGAAAGCACCTGTGCATGTGATCTGTGCATGTGATCTGTCAGTTCACAGTAGCTGCAACTAACACTCCACACTTCCCAACACTGGCTTTTCCAGCATTTGCACTGCTAATTGATCCAGGGTCACTTAGGTCACATGCTGGGTTTCATCCTTCTGTACCACGGAGCAGGATAAAACAAGAAGATGAAGCCTGTATTCTGTACATTAAATATTTTAACTCTCTAGTAGCTATGCTTCAACTTTCAAATAGTACACTGGATATTGTCCTGGCCTTATGTATCATTTTCCAACAGTGTTAACAATAACTTTTTCCATATAATACCAGGTGTTTGTCATTACTATCTTAGACAATTTTCTGGACCTCACAACTTCCTGAAACATTTTATAGGAGAAAGCTTCTGGAGAGCCTCTCAATAAGGTCCTCAGCAGAAAAAAAATGTTTGAGAGCTCCTGACTGTAGGCTGATAACAAAATAACTTTTAGTCACATCTTTATAAATATGTCAGACATTAGACATGCCAAATGAATAGAAAACAACTGATGCATTTTGACTGACTTTTTCAGAAGTTTTACTGATTTTGAATCTAAGGAAGGATAGCATTAAAACCATAATAGAAATACCAGTATATTTTACAGTGAAGCACAGATACTGAAATTTGTAACACTAAGATCCAGATTCAGAGTTTTAGACTGCACAGTGTAAGGGCAGTACATGGAAACATGCACTGAAAAAGCCATGAGGTCCACCGACATTGCACACTTACACATGTGAAGTGATACAGTACTGTGCAGCAGGGTAGCTGATGGACAGACAACTACAGACTTTCTGTTGGCTGTACTGGGAATATAGTGTCTAATGTAAAAGACTGTCACATCCTTTGCAAATCATAAGACATAGTTAAGGAATACAGTTCATTCACCATCTGCCTCATTGAGATTGTTACTATGTGGTTAGGACTGTCTTCCAGAAAGGTTTAAGTACATTTGGTGATCAGTTTATTTAGATGATGACCTCTTCAGCAGTGGCAAGTAGAAAGTGTGTTATCAAAATACTATTTTTTTATTTAGTACATATAAATGTTTTATATATAATACATCCTGACACAAGATATATGGTTAGAATAAAAGCATATATTTAAGCTGACTGTAATGACATATATTCATGTTACCTAATTTGAAATATTTTAATTCCAAGTGCAGGGCTAGCTATAGTAATTGTGGGGCCCCTCAGCAGCTCCCCATATATTATCCCACCTCACCTTCCACTTGCTGGCATCTTGAACTTAAGGCTATTACAGATTAGGTGTCAGGAATGCATGCTATTACTATGTATTAAAAGTAAAACAATATGCTTATTTATTCACTTAGATTTTGCCATAAGACATACTAGAACAGAAATATAATATTGGACTCCAGGATGACCCCAGGATCCAACATCTATGACAGTTCCTCTCTCGGGGTCTCCTTAAGTTATGCAGGCACACTGTAAAGGCCTATCTGATGGGACACTTAGGCTCTCAGTTTACATGGTGCTTCATCAGGTGGGTGCACCCTGGCTTGCCAATAAATATGTCCCCAAATTCTTATAATTCTGCTTGAATCTCCTTAATTTGGATAGGATGTATCTGCACACTTACCCCTTATCCCCCAATACTCCCCCCCCTCTTTTCTGTCTCTTTCCTTTCCCTTCTTCTCCTAATTTTTCTCATGACCTACTCTTCTTCATATCCCATACCCAATAATTGTACATACTGTAAATGCTTTGTTCTTTGCATATTATTTTCTCCAGAGAAGCATTATACTACATAATGTTATGATAGTGCACAGGAACTCTTCTTGCCCATTTTCCTGACTGAATTATTTTATTATGCCTACCTATGACTGTGTCCATTTATGCTATACATTATTCTTTTTATTTTCAATAAACATCTTTATTAAATTATCATGTATGACATAGGCAATCTTACATTTATATAAATAAAAAACAAACAACACTGACACCGCTTTAGTTGCAAACATTATACATCACAGACACCATTGAAACAACTGAAGTTGCAAACATTATACATCACTTACAATCTATCCAGTCATTGTCAGTTAAGCATTATATGACTCATTAAAGTCCTGCCTCTTAAACCTCATTCCTTCTCTGCATAGTTTGTTCCGACAATTTCATTTTTTCTTCTGACCCACAACTACTGCAGTGATATTGATTAAAGTTGTTTTCTTTTGTTGTTTTCTGATGTGCTGAGACAGAATATGACCTGGTGACTCAGTACTGTTCCTTGGTTAACAAACTTTAAGTAACTACATAAATAAAACTACCTTTTTAAGTTAAGTACTCTATATATTCAATAGCTTTGAGAGGTACTGCAAACAACACCAAGCGGACCTTGCTACTCTGAAGTAAGTTCATTTGAAACATGAAATTCATGAAAATATGACTAATCTCAGGCTTCTCCTTAGAGACAGTATTGCTCAAACATCACCACTTTTAAAAATATTTTATTTATTTATTTATATTTGTTAAATTATGTAGCAGGTCACAAGGGCAACAATATGCAGGGATAATTTAGAGTAGTCACTAAACATCATGTTTTGGCAGGTGAGAAGAAATCAGAATGCCTTAATGAAACTCACGTCTGTAGGGAGAACATGAAAACAATGCTTGTTCAGCTTTCTTTAGTATATTTGCCCTTAAAATTCCTCCCCAATCCAGAACAATCATTTTTAGTTTTAAGTTTCTGTTTGTTCCCCCCTATTTTGTATGTAACTGCAGCTGTGATATCCCTGTAGTATATTTGTGAGTCAAGCTGTTTCTGTTATTGTTTTTACACTTTTGCTCCACATTTCATAGGAGCTCTCTTGATTTTAACCTCGCAAAGTGAGTCTTCCCTGCCTTGACCTCATACAGTTCCAGTTTCAACATATGCATTGGTTTAATTGTAAAGCCACTGAGAAATAGAATTTCTGGAGCTCATCCTGGTCAAATCAGATGAATAGAAAGACACAGCTAGTTATTCCTGAAAGAGACCAGTGATAAGCACATAGCTAAAATAGTCACAGCCATTTAGATTAACTTAAATAAAATAGACTGCAACCAATTTACAACTAAAGAGGAAGAGAGACAGTAGAAGTGCAGTGCAAACCAGCCAGCAGGCTAAAACAAGACATATTTCTGCAGGATGAGGTCTCTAGTCTCTGCCATGATGTTTTTCGTGCTGCACATTTCTGCAGGATGAGGTCTCTGGTCTCTGCTGTGCTGTTCTTTGTGATGCATATTCCTGCAGGATGTGGTC
This sequence comes from Protopterus annectens, assembly GCF_019279795.1. Taxonomy (NCBI): domain Eukaryota; kingdom Metazoa; phylum Chordata; order Ceratodontiformes; family Protopteridae; genus Protopterus; species Protopterus annectens. Next base: position 197,336,830 of record NC_056731.1, read on the forward strand.
TCTAGTCTGCCATGATGCTGTTTGTACTGCTGGCTCCGCTGCTTCCAGTCAACAAAAAGAAAATGTCTGATTGTATCACTGTCTGTCTGCTTCGTTGAGTAACCGAACCTGCTTTCTTTTTGCTGCAGTATTGTGGGAGATAACTAAAGCCATACTGGAATTTGTTAAAGTTACACTATGACTGCACTACTGAGATCTTTGGGATGGCTTATCCATCCAAAATCAAATTGTCTCTGCTGCTAGTGAGTTGCACAGCTTTCTTTATACAATACAAGCATGTCTCACTATTGTCCAAAAAAGTCATGACACTGAGATTCTGTCTCTCTTTCATACCTCTCAACCTCTTAGAGCAGGAAATCTGGACAGAGCCAAAAATAATAGGGGAACAAAGGCCAAAATCAGAGACAGATTTTAAATATTGCTCTTACAAACATGGAAAGTTGATATGAAAATAGGTTTTGCATTCTCATGCATTTACTGAAGGATATGAATTCTAAAACTCAAATGTCTGTCATTATTTAGTGATTTCAGTCTTCAACCATTTGCTAAAAAAAAAAACAAAAACGAAATTATGAGGAACAGACCTGAAATATGAAGCAGAAATCTGGACATTCTACAAAAATCTAGGTATGCACTCTTCTATAGAGTCTAGTTAATTGTTCTCCATAAAAAAGCTTTCAAATGAAGAGCAAATTGTTTCTTTCTTGCAGGAGTCAGTGTATCACCCCATTTCATTGCTGGGTGGCTACACTGAAAGTAGGTGTATGTATGGTTAGATAATAAATAATTGCTATTAGAAAAGTAATTCCAATTAAAAATTATTAATAAAAGTATGTACTGCACTTAAGGCTAAGCAGGACATATGGGGAATCTTAAAAGACTTTCAGACTACAGCTGCATGGATTTGAGCTTAGCCGTTCTCTTGTCATCATTACATAAAGAAACCAACTCTGACCATTTGGCCTGAGAAACAACAGCAGTCCATGGGGAGATATGGTGGGGGTGCACTTGTATTTCATATACATTTCCTCATAGATTTGCTATGGCATTTCTGACTTTACTGTAGCTGATAATTTGCATCTTCATTTGGGCTTGTCTGTGGATGCTTGATACTTGCTGCGTGTTGTGTTGTTTGAAACACTTGCTGAGTGTACTTTTGGTAGTGTCTACCTGCTGGATAGATGTAGGCAGTAAATGGGATTTCACAGCAATGTATGTTTGCTTCCTGAAAATATGTGATTGGGACACACTCTTGTATTTGGCACGCAGTACATTACAGTTCAACTAGACATTTGTGAATTAAATGAGGTACTGCTTGATTGTTGAATTTTATGTTTAGTTAGATGAAATACTTCCTGTTGAATGGTCATGATGGCCAGAAGACAAAATTTTTGTTTACTAGGTTACAGAATGTGCCCCACCAAGACAGCAAATTTACACATAATGCCCACAACAGCAAAGATGCAGACTTATGCATAAGGAAATTTTGATTGATATGATGTTGGACTCTGCTATAATATTTGATGGTTCTCTGCTACAATTTTGAACGCTGAGATGGTGAGAGATCTGCACTTCATGTTTTACTTTTCTGGGATTTTGCTTCTATATGTGATTGCAGCTTGTCTTTCCTTGCCATATTGCTGAATTGGTAACATTCTATTACAAGTCTTAGTGATCAAAAATTACCTCTCATTATAGTAGCTGCTATTTTTTATGCTTACTAAAGTTTGTTTTCATACTGGCTGAGACTGACTATTCCACTGTTATTTCTGTAATGGTATTCATGGCAGCCATTCATAAACTTCCTGTCAACAAGAGATGCAAACTAAAACACAGTACCACTCTATCAGTCTTCAAATTAAGCCTGGTCTTCTGAGATTATGTCTTAACTGTCCAAATGTTAGCAGGATGTCCAGCTTTTTAACCTCAGATTTTTGGTCTGTTTCTCATAAATTGTGTTTTTCTGGCAAATCACTGGCAAATCATTGAGGACTGAAGTTAGAAAGTGAATGTCAGATATTTGAGTTTCAGACTTCATATCCATCAGAACATTTTCTATGTTTGTAAGAGCGACATTTAAAAAGTGTCCCTAGTTGTGGGCCTTTGTGCCCCCATTATTTGTGGCTTTGTCCAGATTTCTTGCTCTAAAAGGTTGAAAGACATGCTTCTAAGGCAATTGGTGGAATGGCACACAAAACTACATAGTTAATCCAACCATTTTTCAGTTAAAAACCCTGCTGAACACTCAGCAACAGCAACTAACTACTATGGGACTGTAAGCCTCACCAGAGGTATGATGCTGTGCATGAAGCTGTGGCTACTAATAATACTTGACTAGCCACTAGTGCAGTATATGGCAGGAAATTTCCACTCCATTAATGACAGGTGCAACTAGTATGTGAATAAGACTATCAATAGGAAAATGCCGTGGACTTTGTTGTTGTGTCCCCCAGGAAAATCTCTGCGTCCTGTGACCTGTAATGACCTGTCAGAGACTAATGTACATGGCTCCTTAATGGAGCAGGCCCCTATTGGGTCAAATTGGTCCAACTGGCCTAAGGCTGGCCCTGTCCATGAGGCCAGTAGAGGTGATATGCACCATGATGGCACAGACTTGACCTAAGGCTGGTTCTCCTTTTAAGCTATAAGAAATTAGTTGCTAATAGAAAGAAACATTTCTGGTGGGCATAAAGGTTAAGGTCTTTGCCTCCCATACATAAGGTACAAGGTTTGATCCTGACCTCCAACCAATTGTCTGCACAGAGTTTGCATGCCAGTGTCCAGTTGCCCAGCTTGGGTTTCCTGGAATTGCACTGTTGAGTGAAAGCTGAATGTAAAACCAATGAATCTGCCAAACGTGAACTAAGAATTGCTTGGAAGTGGATGATATGATGGTATGGAGGAGGCTAGACATTCTATGCATCCAGGAAACAAGATGGAAAGGTAATGCAACAAAGTCACTTGGCTTGGATCCAGAGTCTTCTACTCAGGAGGAGGGCAGACTATAAACTGGGTGGAAATTGTGGTGAGGGAGAGGCTTTAAAAGATAGTGAGGGATGTCATCAGAATTAGTGACAGACTCATGGCAATCAGACTCCAATGTAAGAATACGACACTATTCATAATTTCAACCTATGCCCCACAGCAGGGTTGTGATAGTGAGAAAAAGAGTGCATTCGGACAGAAGTTGCAGGACATACTAGATAAAGCAGGACAACATGAATTGGTGTTGATAATGGGTGAACTGAATGCACATATTGGGATACACAGAACAGGACATGAAGACTGTCTAGGTCCACATGGGTGGGGCAATAGAAATAAAGAAGGAGGGGCCATTCTAAGCTTCTTTCTGGCAAATGTCTTGATGCTGGACAGTAAGATGGACAATCACAAGATCACACACAAGAGTGGCCAACATGCAAATCAGGTAGACGTCCTCCTAGTAAGGAAAGGACACTGAGGTAGAATCAATGATTGCAAGGTCATCCCCAGTGAAACAGTTGGTCCACAGCAGAAACCACTGGTTGCCACAATCACTTGTAAGCAGTAATCAGAGAAGGCTCTAATGTCAACAGAGACCAGACTGAAGACCTGGAAGTTGACTGCAGAGAAAGCACAGGAGTTCAAGGAATTACGTAGGGCTCTGTTGTGAGGACTACAGAAGAGATATGTGGCTGAGCCAGGTATGGAATTAAGGTACATAAGGAAAGCTGGTAGAGGAATGCAGAACTCCAGGAAGCCATCAAAAGAAAGGAGTGCAGGAAAAAGTGTGAGGTGGAAAAGATGGACCAGGCTAGGAAGGAATACTAGTTGGCTAACAAAGAAGCTAAGAGAGGAGATGTAACAGTGAAGAACAAGGCATCAGAGGCACTCTACCAGCGTCTGGAAAGTGACTCAGAAAAATGGCACAAAAAAAAATCAGGTTGCAAGGCAAAGACAGAAAGATAAAGAAGTTGGTCAGATACCCTTCATAAGGCATGCCAGAAACAAACTGTTCACCAGTCCACAGGACATGAAAGGCAAATAGAAGGAGTACTTCCAACAGCTTCTGAATGAAGAAAATCCCTCAGAAGCTGTACTGCCCCACACACAGCCTACGATGAACGTAGATGAGGAGCCTACCCTAGAAGTAAGAATAACACTGAGGAAAATGAAGTCAGAGAAAGCAGCAGGTCACAGCAGAGATGACAAAGATGTTGGATGAGATGGGGAGAAATGGCTTCTGAGGGTACTCATAGCAGTATGGAGAGAAAGGCACTTTGGAAACAATACATTATTTGTCATACTCTGTAAAGAAATTCCAAGTTTAGCTTTTGTTGACCCACATTTTGTCACAGACATCTTCACATAAATTGAGCCCAATATGCCAGAGTATGGAAAGCCGTTGTGTGTTTACTTTTAAGTGAATTATATCTTAGGTCAGCTAGATGTTACCGGACTCTGAAACCAGTCACAGAAAGGAGTCCACCTTTCCTTGATGTTTCCTTCTTAAATCACTGGAATACTGCCTGCTTAGGCTTTCTATAAAGTCAAAATGCTTTAGAGGGATGACACGAATTGTTACGGAGCCTATAAAGTAAGAAACAATTACATATGCTCTTCAGCTACAACAGAACCACATGGGTGATGTCAGACCCTGTTTGTTTTGTGCACTGCTTTCTTCAACCAAAAGACGTTTGACTGATAGGCTGAATTTCAAAAGCTAATAACCAAAAAGGATGAGTTGACATCCGTGCTTTGGTTCAACGCATTGCTCAACAATGCACCTTTTAAAGACACACACATCACCCTTGTATGTATAGTGTTGTGCTGCAGTACTTATGAGATTATATACAGCTTATTTGGTGTGTGAGCATCCATCATAAGTTGTCTGTTACTGAATGCCAAACACCAAAGGCAATGGTTGTTCTGCATTACTGTCTTTTGATATTTTCATATTCTGCAGAGCAAGTCAGGAAAACTTTACGTTAACATTGTGTTACTCAAGCATATGATAGTAAACCTATATATACATTTTTTATTGCTTTGTAAGACTTATCCCACTAGTTTTAAGCTAGGTGAACTGGCACAAGGAACTCTTTTTCGCATGGCTAGAATATTGTTGGTTAATAATCATTATACGTTATGGAGATATATGAGTATATGCAGAGTGGTGTAAAAGAGGTACAGTTTACTGTAAGGGTTGTAACTGTAAGAATAAAGGCTATGCAAAGAGATAGTTTTAGTGTAGTGCATGTTTGATGCTGTGTGTGACTTAAGTCTAAATTTCTTGAGCAGTGATACTGTTAGGGACATTTTTTTCATAAGGATTAGGCTTAGGGGCAGAGGCAGGAGCAGAGTTAGGATTAAGGTTGCAGACATGAGTAAGGAGGAGGACTGGTCCATTATCAGTGCAGCCACACACAAGGGTAGGAATATTCCTAAAGACCCACATGAGGTAGACCTAAGAAAGATGGTACCTACACAGGAAAGAATAGTCTTGGACTTGGTGTTTCTAAATGAAGATGGGGTACAGATCTCAAATTTGGAAGGGGCAGCCACCTGGCTACAATAAATATTCACTGAACATGGCTCACTTTCAACACCTATCAAGTCATGCCAATTAAAAGTAAAAGCTCTGGACTTCAGAAGGGCAGACGTTAATGAAGCAGAGAACTGCCTTACATATGTTGTTACAAAAAAGAGGTAAAAATGGAGTGGATGAAGAATTAGGATACATCAAAACTGCCATCACATACCTAACAATCAAACAATGAAAGAAATAAACAAATTAGAATCAGTGAAAAGCTGTGATTCTGAAATGATGAATGGTAAGGACAATACATAAGGCTTTTTTCATTATGACAGCTTGAATACACCAGTACTTCACTTCACACACACACACACACACATGTATACACACACACACACACACACACACACACACACACACACACACACACACACACACACACACACACACACACACACACACACACACACACACACACACACACACACACACACACACACACACACACACACACACACAGGTGCACATGTGCATGCATATTTACACATAGATGGTGTGTGCATCATAGCTGTGACAGGTGAACTGTTTTAGTTACTAATTTCTGTTATGATCAAATCATGGGATGCTGACAGGAGTCAAGTACATGTGTGGAGAAGTGGATGTGTGGGTAGAGTAAAAGAGGCTGTAAGATGCTTGGAGGGAGAGGAGAAGGATTAACCTTCACAGTCCTGTTGTGCCCTGGTGTTGCTTATTTTAAATTTGGAAAGCATGAGACTGAAGCCCACTGATGCAAACTTGTGGGCTGGAGTTTGTTGTGTTCTGATTTTACAACCAGTTTTGCATTTCTGTGATGTTTACTCCAAGCTGAAGTATCCAAGATTCCCTCTCTTGGGTTTTGGATACCATTTCTTTCAAAAAGTCCACACCATATACCTTGCACCTTCAGAATGAAAGAGATGGAAAAGGTTTGGTGAGGCAATGATGAAAGGAGTCAAAAAATGTGACCAGTTTACAAACTACAGCTTTTAAATATGGGTAAAAACACATACATACTTCTGAAATGTAAGTAGCAGTTTGTGAAAGAATGACACAATCAGGATATGGTATTTACTTATCTATCCCTTGTTGATCAGGTTAGTCCCACTAGGCTAGTGGCCTGTTTTCAGGGGAGACTTGAGGTGGTGTTTATGGCTTACTATCAAAATAATGAAATACACCTTACCATTTGTCACAAGGTTGAATGTAAGGGTGCAAAAAGGCAAAACTGTGAATGCAAATCCTGTTGACATGTAGATTGTATTCGCAGTTTGAGCGTCTGTGTTTTTAATTGGATCCACTACAGTTCAAATCAGGAAAATTACCCTTTTCCTCTCTGTAGTGTGATCTTGGAGTTGGAATACATAATTAGCCAGTAGTGTAGGGGGGGGGGTGCAGAGAGACCCCCCCCCCCTGCAAAACAGTAGACATGTGTATGCATTTTTGCTGTGCTTTTTCCGGATGGTGAAAGGTCCATTATGTGTCAAACGTTGATTTTTCTTTCCAAAAAATCTACATTCTGAGCAGTCAGCTTGAAGGTATTCACGGTTCTCGTTTGGGGATGTCAATAGTCATTGTTACTGCTTTCTTTATTTTGACAGTAAACCGGTGTTTATACTACTAGGTGAAATTTGGCCAGGGCATTTTGGAACTCCCCCTACTCTTTTCATAGTGTACTGGTATGCTATTTACCGTAACACTTCCAGTTTCCATTCAGAGTGTGTAGGCAGCTCAGAGAAGCTGGAAGGAAGATGAAGGTAACGAGCAAATGTGATGAGGTTAGTGAACAGCAGATGGATCAGAAGGATTTGGAGAGGGTAGCAGCACTGGAAAGCTACGAGTTCTTTAAAGAAAATGGAGTAGAAGGATTGGATGAGTTAGCAAGAATGCAGTAGAAGGGTGAACAGAAGGAGGATAGTGAAATGAATGTTGTCGAACCTACACAGGACTCTGAATACATGTTTCAGAATGATCTGTTTTCTGTGTCAAGATTGGAATGTATCATTACAACCCTCCAGTCATAAGGGTTGTGGTATGTATATCTAAAAGAAATGCTGAGCCAGAGTGAACCAGAAAGTAAAGTGGTAGCTTCTTTGGGTGAAATTATGGACAAAATACAGGAAGAGGAGGTGAGAGAAATAGAAGAAGGAAAAAAAGAGATGGTGAAAAAGAAATTTGTTGTGCAGCTTAGCAGTAAAAAAGAGAAAGAACTTGAGAGATACAAGGTATGGGATACAGTGATTGCAGCTTTGGGAATATCACCTAAAGAGGTAGAGCCTCTATTCATCTTCATAAAGACACTGTGACAATTTGTTCTAAGCAGGACAGTGCATGGAAAGTTTTTTTCGAGAAGTTTGAAATAAAAAAGACTGTAACCCTTCGAACTCTTATGTAGTACAGCCATTTAATAGAGAAACAAAAAATGATTGCTGTACAATTTTGAACTGAGATGGATAAAGAAGCATTAATGGATTGTTTAAAGACTGTATGTAAAGAAGTTATGAACACTACAAAAGTATATGATGATAGAGGTTTATTGATTGGGGGTGGGATTGTGGGGTGATTTTGAAAATGGAAAAATAACTACAATTGTACTAATTCCAAGTGTAATAAATGTTGAAGGTAATAGAGGATTTATCAGATATATGGGTCAGACAAAAATATGTTTCTTCTGTGGAAATAATGATCACTTAATAAGAAATTGCTATAAGAGAAATGTTTTACTTGTGGAAACTGTCAGTTCTAAATGACTACCGCTCAATGGCACTCACTTTGATAGCAGTAAAGTGCAATGACCACATAACATCCAGTCTCCCTACATTCATAGATCCACTTCAGTTTGCATATCAACTAAACTGCTCTACAGAAGACGCTATATCAATGGCGCTTCACTTATCAGTGGCCCACCTGGAAAACAAGAACTGTTATGTGCAAATGTTGTTCATAGACTTTAGCTTTAGTACAGTGATCCCCAAACATCTGCTAGAGAAACTGGACCAAATGGGAATAAACTTTCCTCTTTGCAACAAAAATAAAAATGGAGAGAAATTTAATGCAATGCCTGTTGCTATTTCCAACTATAGTTCTAGCATTCATAAAATAGTGACAGAAAACTGGAAGATAATAACAGGTAATCCAGAATTAGCTGAAATTCTTCGTAACAAACTACAGTTTGCTATTCATAGGTTCATAGGTAGGTACTAGGCTATTGGCCCTAGGGCCTATATAAGCCTAGAGAAAAAGATACCCTGGCTTTCGCCACCCAAGAAAATTATTTTCCTGTGCCCCTGTTGAGCAGAGCCATAGAGGTGATGCCCGGGGTGAATTTCCTATTTCCCATCCAATCATCAAGAGTTTTCTTGACGAGTGCTAATGAGGAGCTTTGTTTGATATAAATAGGTAGTTTGTTCCAGAGTATGGGAAGTCTCTGGGACAGGAATCTACCCTCCAGCATGTCCTGTTTATTTTGGTGACAAGGTTTGGGTCCCTAGAGCGTGTAGCACAGAGGGATTGGGATTTCTTTAAGTGGAGCATGTCCAACAGCTCTGGGTTTGACATAGCTTTGTATGTTAGGCAGAGATCGCCTCTGAGTAGGCGATATGCGATGGAGTAAAGTTGGAGTTTTTTAGATGGTCTGCGTAATGCATCTGTTTCAGGCCGGTAATCCTCTTTGTGATGTATTTCTGCTGCCTTTCCATTTATTGTAAATGTCTTGTGAGGTACATACCAAAAGGGGCATTGTACTCTATAATGGGTCTAATGAGTGACAAGTAGAGGGGAACAATGACCTCTTTTTTCCTGGATGAGAAAACTTTTGTGATGAGGTGTGCCATGTAGAAGGATTTCCTGACTACTGTGACGGTGTGATTATCAAAGGAGAGACTACTGTCCACCTGTAACGAAAGGTCACTTCACACTTTCAATGTTAAGTAGACTACCACCTATGTGGTAGCTCATGGGTACAGAGTTTTTACCAAAGGGGATGACAATGCACTTTTTGGCATTGAGCTTGAGGCCATGGCTTTGACACCAGGCATGTTTCTCAATGAGGCCCTTTCGTAGGATGTCCACATCGTTAGAAGTTTCGATTATGGCTCCTAGTTTGCAGTCATCTGTGAACTTCATTAGCCAAAGACCTTCTATGTTAGCCTGTACTTCAGAAAAGTAGATACCAAAAAGGAGAGGACCCAGGACTGAACCCTGTGGTACTCCACTTGTCACTGGTCTGAAGTCAGATCAGCTACTTTCATAATGTGGGTTCTGTCAGTGAGCCAGTTGGCAACCCATCTTATGACATAGGGATTTATACCTAGTTAAGTGAGTTTATCTATAATTCCAGAGTGGCGGATGGTGTCAAAAGCCTTGGTGAGATCTACATAGGCTGTGTGAGCCACCTTACCCTCATCTACGGCTTTGGTGAATGCTTCATAGAAGTATGTCAGGTATAGAAGACATGATCTGCCTTTTATAAACCCAAAATGGCTGGGGTCCAGAGTTTGGAGATTACCAATGTCTTTGTTTCTAAGTTCCATGATGATACAGTCCATGGCCTTGCAGACCACGCTCATTAGGCTAATGGGCCAGTAGTTCCCGGGGTCTGTGGTGGCAGCCACTTTGTGGAGTGGGATAACCATTGCTGTGTGCCATTCAGTGGGCACAAAGCCTGAGGTGAGGCTATGTTTGAACATGGTGCTTAGATGGGGTGCCAGTTCATTCTGTAGTTTGTGTAGAACGCAGTCTGGGATGCTGTCAGGTTCCATGGATACTGTGTTCTTGACTTTGGAGAGTGTGGTTTTTACCTGTGCAGCCATGATTACAGAAACTTTGCATTCTTCCAGTATAGAGATGGGTCCTTTAGAGGGTGAGAGGGGGGGTAACGTTAACACTGAACATATCTGCCAGGATGTTGGCAATATCAGTTGGTTCTATATATTTAGTGTCATTGTGCTTTAACTCAGAGCAGATCTGAGTATTGCCATTGAGATTCTTGACATAGCTACAGAATGCTTTGTGGTTATCTTTAGAATCAGTGGCAATTTTGTTTTTGTAACTAGCTTTGGAGGATTTTATGAGGGATCTCAGCTTCTTACTGAGGCTGACCAGGGAGTTCCTCCAAACCTGGGATTTTACTCTTTTTTGCAACAGTTTCTTTCTTCTATTGTAGAGATTGTTTATGGCAGGGGACCACCAGATTGGCTTCCTTTTTTTGGAGGATAGCATCTTGGTTCTGTTTGGGATAGCATGATCCATGCACTCATGTAAGTGCTTATAAAGTGCATTTGTGTAGGATTCAGCAGTCGTACCTCTATTGTCTATCTGCATGGGTGTCGTGACGTTTGCCACTTCTGTCTTAAGAAGTGTGAAGTTGGCTTTGGAGAAACTTTTTATGGTAGTTTCCTTAAAGGGGGGTGGGGTGGGATATGGATATCTAGGGTGATTAGCTCGTGGTCGGATTTGACCAATGAGGAATTGACCTCTGGTGTGGAACACTGGTCACCCATGTTGTGGATCAGTTGATCCAAGGCACTGGAATTTATGAATTTCAGAAAACGTTGAGCAAAAGAGTTGGTACATGAGTAGTTTTCCCAGTTAATGGTGGGATAGTTGAAATTGCCCATTATTAGGGTGTTGGGTTGTACCCTAATATTTTCCAGTGTATCAAGAAATGAGGATTGGGAATCCTTGGGCATGGTGGGGCATCTGTAGCAAGCTACAATTTGGTTTGCGGTCTTGCCCAGAGTTAGTTGCACTTAGATAATCTCGGATGCATTATGCTGACCAACTAGCCTGGAGGTGTGGATATGTGGATATCCTTAATGAATATGGACATTCCTCTGCCTTTGGTGTTCCGGTCCAGGTTAGATGGCCGAAAGGTGTGGTATGAATTATAGTCAGGTAATGCAGGGGTGCTCTCTAGAGCCTTGAACCAGGTCTCTGTCACTGCACGGATGTTGATGTTCTCCATTTTAAGGAGTGCCTCGAGTGAATGCATTTTGATGTTTAGACTTCTAGCATTGAGTAGCGTTACCCACAGATTTTGCTTCCTTGTACCAGTTACGGTGGTGAATTTGTCATTTGAACCTTGCCAGAAAAGGCACTATAGGGGTGGCAAGAGCCTTAGCCAATATCCGGAATCCCAAGGGCGACAGGTGCAGGCCATCTCTGGCAAAGCATTGTGGTCTGGCAATAATGTCATCCCAGGCAGGCAGATACTGGATCCCCTTAGAATGACATCAGAAGCTTAGCCAACTGTTGAAGTCAATCATTTTGTCCTTGTACTGTGGTATCATTCTGGGTGATGGCAGGATGATATTCAGTGCTAGGGTCATACCTGCCTGGGCTACAAGATTGGAGAGCTCCTCCATGTCTCTTTTCATGTAGTCCAGGGAGGTACATCTCAGGTCATTCACACCAACATGGACAATGACATAGTCATATTTGTACTTGTTGTGGAGTGACCTGAGTGCATGCATTATGTGGTGGATCCTGGCACCTGATAGGCAGCTGACAGTAACTTTCTCCTTGTTTAGCCTGGTGAGTGGAACATCAGTGTGCCTGACTATAGAGTCACCTATGACTAGAGTGTCAGGTACATTGTTATGCCTTATGGGCTGTGGTTGAGTGGCACACTGAGTTTGTGGGCTATGTGTCATTTGGGTTGTATTTGGGGGTGGAGGTTGCTTGCATTTCTGCTTTGGAGGTCTCTGTTGCTTGAGCAGATTTTTATTGAGAGCCTCCGTGAATGTAGGTGTGTGTTTTGTGTTGCTATGTGTGTGTGTTTTGGTGGTGTAGTTTTGAGGGACTATGTGATGAGTGTGGTGTGGTGCAAGCGTTTACCTTCTCCTCTTGACTGTCTAGTCCAGTCTTGGGTGAAGAGACCTTTGCTTCCAGTTTGGCTATATAAGTGCATCTCTCAAAGTTTGTAGTGTTGGGTGGTAGGAGGAGAGGGTTGTCTGTGTACATGAGGCAATTGCTGCATTGCCCCAATATGCCCAGATTCATCAGGTAGACAGGAGAAAACACCGGGAGTGGACCCATAGACATATCTGAATAGGTGCTTATTTATTAAGTACTAAAAACTGTTTTTTTCTAGACAAGTGAGGAAAGTTGAGCACTGTAGTAATTTGTAGCTTATTTAGTGCTTACATGTTCTGAACAAGAGCTGAGCTCAAAGAAACAGATTTGAGTGCTAAAACTAAAAAAACGGTTAGTTCTAAGGGAAAATTTGAAGAGCAGACTTTATGGCACCAGGAATAGTTTAACCCTAGCTAAGCGGCGATGCATAAAGTGTATTTTTTTTTAATATAACAGTAGAAAATTAACAAACTGATTAAAACAAATTAGCAAATTAACCAATAAAAAGCTAAAAGCTGAACCCCATTTCAGCAGTCTTCAATCAGACAAGTTCTAACTGCACACTCCTGCCACTAGGGTGGAGGGGAACCTTCTCCAAAAAAGTCTTAATTTAAAAGGGTTATTAGAATTTTATCCAAACACTGACAACAGATTAACTGTTAGGAAGGAAGGCACTTTTTATGTGGTTTGTGTAAACAATGTTAGTTTATTAGTAATACAATCATTTTACATTTTTTGCACTTAGATAAGGTGGTTGAGATAAAAGGACACTTTAATTATAACACTAAAATATTGTTTATGTTGCTATGTGCAGCACCTGTTCTTGATTTTACATTGGAAAAAATATCCGATCCTTAATGGTTAGGGTTAGAGAACATGTTAAGGCCATTAAGGATACAGATATGTTAAATGCCCTCAGTAAACATAGTGTATGTTGTGTTGTAATGGGTTTATGAAATTCCATTTTAGTGTAATAGAGCACATTTAAGATAAACTATGTTAATGGGTGCAGTAGGTTACCAGAGATCCGTGAATTACAATGGCAAGTTTTACTTGAAGGCAGATAAAATTCCAGGTTTAAATGAACACTTTAATATTAAATGTTTATTAAAGTATAACATTTGTGATGTTTTGTGCAATACATTTATTTGTACATTATTTTATGATATATACTTACTCTGTTTAAGATAGATATTTACTTGTATACATTTTACATCTCATATCACTGCAGGTGAGATTTTAGATTTTTTGTATATATTCGTGTATGTGCGACATTTAGTAGGTTTTTTAATAGTTTATTTTAGCATTTGTAATAAGTATTACGATGTCATAGGAAGTTACGTTTATACATCAATTTGATTGGTTAATGAGTCTGTAGACAGGGATATTTAAACTTGTATGTTCAGTGTAATACATATTCTGAAGAAGTTCTGTGTAATAAATAGGAACAAAGGTGCAAACTTTGGTGAGGTTTTGGTCTTCTTACATTTTTTAGTCTCTGCTTATCATCCGTCTGACATTGCCAATCCAAGGCTTTTTGTTGGTGTGTATATGTATATCTGTATTTATATATATATATATATATATATATATATATATATATATATATAAATATATATATATATATATATATATGTGTGTGTGTGTGTGTGTGTGTCTGTGTGTGTGTGTGTGTGTGTATATATATATATATATATATATATATATATATATATATATGGGGTAATAAACATTGGACTTAGAAAAGAAATTAGATTAAAACATAAATTGATTATTTGGTAACATCTGATAGTTTGAAAATTATAAAAGAGTGAATAAAAGAAACAGCTTATGTTCAGATCATCTGGCTATATGGGTAATAGTGAAGGAAAAGGAGGAATATATAACATTAGGCAAAAGGTATGAAAAGATTTAATGAGAAAGGGTCAGATGAGGGAGATAGAATAGAAACTGCTCAGTTATGGAAAGATCATGTAGAAATGAAACTTTTCCATGAAAACTGCACTGACTGGTGGATACGTTTTAAAGAAAAATACAAAAAATGTTTTTTAAATGTTAAGCAGTGAGAAGAAGGAAAGAAAAGCAGAAATATAATTTATTATTTCAGCTAGTACTTAGAGAGGTGTTAAAAATAATACAAGCTTTTATGAAAAGGGAAAAGAGATATATATTAAAAAAAAAAAAAAAAATATATATATATATATATATATATATATATATATATATAAAAACAAAGATATTTCCTAGAAGTGAAAAAAGAAGTGCCTTTGTATTTGAATAAGATAATGAGAGAAAATGAGAGGATAATAAGGGATTTGAAAAATAATGAAGGAGAAAGGGTGAATGTACAAGAAAAAATATTTGTAGTAGTATATAAAATACTTCTATTATAGCAGTATATAAAAATACATTTAAAAAGAGGGAGACAAAAGAGGGGCAGATATGTAAAGTAAATAAGTATGGAAGATAATGAGATTATGGAGAAAAATATAAATGCAGGAGTGCTCAATGAAATTCTAAAAGAAATGGATATTGAAAAGGCCACAGGAGTGGTTGGAATTGAGTATTATATGTATTATAATTTGGAAGAATGGCAAAAAGTATATTTTGTGGAATTGCTGAATGAGTGGTTAGAAAAAGGGATAGTTTAAAAAGAGATATGTGTAGGGGTTATGAAATTTATTTAGAAAAAAAGAGACAGAGGATATTAAAAATTGGAGACCAATAGTATTTAACAAAACAGATTACAAATTATTTATGAGAATGATAGGGAAAAATTAAGAAAAGGTGTGGATAAGTTGCTGGAAGGTATGATTTTTAGAAAAAAGTGAAGGAAGTCAAGATTTATTATGAGTACTAAGAGAAATGATAGATGATATTACAAATAAAAAGGTAGAAACTAAAATTATGTAGGAGATGTGAGTAAAGCATTTGACAGAATACAGTATGAGCAACTATGGAATATATTAAGAGATTATATGTGATAAAATAATACAAGTTATCAGATCAATATGTAGGAGAACAGCAATGTAAGATTAATATTAAATGGATGGCTAAGTGAAGAAACAAAAATGGAATGTGGGATAAAGCAGGGTTGTCCAGCAAGTAGCATTCAAGTTGCATCAGTTAGGAATATAAGATGATATACGGAGTATATATTCCAATAATTCTTACTTATGCAGATAATATAGTTTTAATTACTAAGAATGAGAAATGGAAATTAGAAAATTAAATAAGTATTTAAATATGATTGGCTTATGTATTAATAAAGACAAAAGTAAAGGAATTGAGTTTTGGGGTAAATTAGAAAGTATTCATTTTAATGATGAAGAGATAGATATTCTGGGAATAATAGTTGGAATAAATATGGAGAGAGAAAAATGAAGGGAGAGAATTATACAAAAACTGAGAGAAATATGCATATTTTGGAGATCATATAGATTGTCATATAAGAAAAACGTATATCTAACAAATTTTATTCTTTTGGGTAAGATGGCCTACTTCATAGGGTCATAGGTTCATAGTTAGGTACTAGGCTATTGGCCCAAGGGCATAAGGAAGCCTAGCCAGCAAGGTTCCCTGGCTTATGCCACCCAAGAAAGTTAATTTCCTGTGCCACTGTCTAGCAGAGCCACAGAAGTGTATTTGCTATATCCCATCCACTCATCAAGATTTTTCTTGAAGAGTGCTAATAAGGAACTTTGCTTGACATAGATGAATAGCTTGTTCCAAAGTACAGGAACTCTCTGGGACATGAATCTATCCCTCCAGCATGTCCTGTTTATTATGGTGACAAGATTTGGGTCCCTAGAGCGTGTAGCTTGGAGAGATTGTGATTTCTTTAGGTGTAGCATGTCCAACAGCTCTGGGTTTAACATAGCTTTATATGTTAGGCAGAGATCTCCTCAGAGTAGGTGATATGCTACTGAGTAAAGTTGGAGTTTTTTGAGACAGTCAGTGTAGGGCATCTGTTTAAGGCCAGTAATTCTCTTTGTGAGGTACTTCTGTGGCCTTTCCAGCTGCTGCAGATGTCTTGTGAGGTACATTCCAAAAGGGGCGTTGTACTCTATAATGGGTCTAATGATTGCCGAGTAGAGGAGAACAATGACCTCTTTTTTCCTGGATGAGAACCCTTTTGTGATGAGGTGTGCCACATAGAAGGATTTTCTGACTACTGTGGCGATGTGATTATCAAAGGAGAGACTACTGTCCACCTGGGTCCCAAGGTCTCTTATCACACATTTGGCGTTAAGTAGACTGTCATTTATGTGGTAGTTCATGGGTACAGAGTTTTTACCAAAGGGGATGACAATGCATTTTTTGGCATTGAGCTTGAGGCCATGCCTCTGACACCAGACATCTGTCTCAATGAGGCCCTTCTGTAGGATGTCCACATCATTTGGAGACTCAACTATGGCTCCTAGTTTGCAGTCATCTGCAAACTTCATTAGTCAGAGGCCTTCTGTGTTAGCCTGTACTTCAGAGAAGTAGATACCAAACAGGAGAGGTCCCAGGACTGAACCCTGCGGTACTCCACTTGTCACTGGTTTGAAGTCAGATTTGGAGTCTGCAACTTTTACAGTGTGGGTTCTGTCAGTGAGCCAATTGGCAACCCATCTTGTGTTGTAGGGATTTATAACTAGTTTAGTAAGTTTAGCTATAATTCCAGAATGAGGGGATGGTGTTGAAAGCCTTGGTGAGGTCAAGATAGGCTGTGTGAACCACCTTACCCTCGTCTACGGCTTTGGTGACTGCCTCAAAGAAGTCAATCAGGTTCAGAAAGCATGCTCTGCCTTTCACAAACCTGAACTGAGTGGGGTCCAGAGTTTGGAGGTTACCAATGTCTTTGTTTATGAGTTACATGATGATACGTTCCATGGCCTTACAGACCAGGCTCATCAGGCTACTAGGGCGATAGTTCCCAGCATCAGTGATGGCTCCCCCTTTGTGCAGTGGGATAACTGTTGCTGTGCGCCATTCAGTGGGCACAAAGTCTGACGTGAAACTATGATTGAACATGGTGCTTAGGTGGGGAGCCAGTTCATACTGAAGTTCATGTAAAACGCAGCCTGGGATGTTGTCCGGTCCCATGGATGCTGTGTTTTTGGTTTTAGAGAGTGCAGCTTTCATCTGCATAGATGTGATTACAGGAACTCTGCAATCTTCCTGTATAGATATGGGCCCTTAGGGGGTGGGAGGGGGGTAAAGTTAACACTGAACCTATCTGGCGGGATGTGGGCAATATCAGTTGGTTCTGTAATTTTCATGCCATTGTGCTGTAACTCAGAGCAGATCTGGGTGCTGCCATTGAGATTCTTGACATAGCTATAGAATGCTTTGTGGTTGCTGTTAGAATCACTGGCAATTTTGTTTTCATAGCTAGCTTTGGAGGATCTTATAAGGGACCTCAGCTTCTTACTGAGGCTGACCAGGGAGCTCCTCCACTTATGGGATTTTACTCTCTTTTGCAACAGTTTCTTCCTTCTGTTGTACAGTTTGTTTATGGCAGGGGACCTCCAGATTGGCTTCCTTTTTTTGGAGAATAGCATCTTGGTTCTGTTTGGGATAGCACGATCCATGCATTTGTGTAAATGCTTATAGAGTGCATTTGTGTAGGATTCAGCAGTCTTAATTGTATTGCCCATATGCATGGGTGTCATGAAGTTCGCCACTTCTGTCTTAAAAAGCATGAAGTTGGTTTTGGAGAAATTGTTTTACTGTGGTTTCCTTAATGGTGGGTGGGGGCGGGGTGTGGATATCTAGGGTGATTAGCTTATGGTCGGATCTGATCAACGAAGAGTTGACTTCATGTGTGGAATACCTGTCACTCATGTTGGTAATGACTAGGTCTAGGAAATTGTTGCCCCTGGTGGGGGTGTGGATAAGTGGATCCAGGGCATTGGAATTTATGAATTCAAGAAAGCGTTGAGCGAAGGAGTTGGTACATGAGTAGTTTTCCCAGTTAATGGTGGGGTAGTTGAAATAGCCCATTATTAGGGTGTTTGGTTGAACCCTAGTATTTTACAGTATATCAAGAAAAGAGGAGTGGGAATCCTGGGGCATGGTGGGGGATCTGTAGCAAGCTACAATTTGGATTGCAATTTTGCCCAGAGTTAGCAAGTGTATACATGATTCCTTCTAAATATGAAAAAGAGTTATTGTCAATTGTATTTTCATGTATATGGGAATCAATGCTAAATCCTGTAAAGAGAGGAATTGTGTATGTTAGGGAAGAAAAGGTGGATTAGGGTTAATCAGTTGTATTGTCCACACAGTTTCTTTGAGTCTTTATAAAGTGTTGGTAGGACTAAAAGAAGAAAGTAGGGATTTAGTAGGTGATATGTTGAAATTCAAATATAAAGATATTTGGGAAAGAATAAGATGTGGGAAAATATGGAAGAATAATGTAAATGATGATTTTTATAAAAGAATATCAGAATAAAATATTACTATGGAAACTGAAAATAGAAAATGTAGAACCCCCCCCCCCCAGAAAATAATGGTATTTAAATAGATTGAGTGAATACTATTATATTTACCCATGGAAGCATTTAGAAAATGCAAAAAAAAAATGCAATTAAAACAAGGCTGCTATGGTGCAAAAAGGTTTATGAATGTAAAGATTTTATGTGGAGACTGACAATAAACAATTTACACATTAAAGCAAATACGTCCAACAAAAGGATTCGGGAGAGGGTATGTAATTATTGTGAGGAAAATGAAACAGAACATGTCTTTTGAATTTTTAGAAAGTGAGAAAATTGTGTGAGGAATTATGTGAAATTAACATGTTGAAAGGTTTTAAAACTGGAAAAGTCATAAACATGGATATGATAGACTATGGGTATTATGGTAACAAAAAGGCGAAAGAAATTGATAAAAAGTTATTTTATATCCTATGACAATATGGAATGAAACTCTGAATGAAATAAAATGTAATGGGAAATGGGTATTATCGGAAATTTTTAAGAAAATGCATTTTTGGTCGTGGAAAAAAGGGTTGGAGAGAAATACCTGAAATATATGAAACTATATTCTGTTGTAATGTAAGATGTAATTTACTGCAAATAACATATGTAATGGAAATATAAGCTGTTATAATTAATAATAAAGAACCCTTGCTCTTTTTGATATATGCTGTGGGATCTTTTACATTCAGCTGTGCTACCAACAACTCAAGCAGATGGGAACACATTTTAATGTCTCATCCAATGGACAACACCCTTGGGAGTCCAGCACCCCCTTTATCGTGCACTGAAGTGTCAATAAACTATCTACCAAAAGTTGGTAGAAGTTGAAGTTTTTAAGGAATGGAGTTTATGATATAAGCCCCTTTTGGGGATGGATTTTCTCAGGCAAAAAAGAATGATAGTTTTAACAGGGTTTTGGTTTTGAATTATTCAAACAAATTAAAAGATGTTAAGGATATGGTTAGGAGAAATTGGAACATGGGGTACTAACCCCGACCTGTTGCCTGTTGTTGGTGATGAGTCTGTGTTTATAAGACTGGAAAAACATAGAAGGTTATTTAGAGAAAAAGAGGGGTGGAATGGGCAACTATTTTAATAACACTAAAGGTACAAACAAATGTGGTAGGTGTAGCCACTGCAAACATATCCTGGTAGGAAATGATACTTTTGTTGGCATTAACAATGAGGTTACTGTCACCCTAAGGAACGTGGATTGTTTAACACAGCGGGTTGTTTACTTAGCAAAGTGCTCATCCTGTGCATTTTATATTTGCAATACTGAGAGGAAGTTGAACAAATGAATTTATGAGCACAAGTATGATATTAAAAAACAAAATATTAATAATGCTTTATATAAGCACACATTAAAATGTACCAGCAGCATTGGTTTTAAGTTTGGCATTTTAGGCATGACAGAGGTAGAGTTTAGGGGTGGCAAGGGAGATAGAACTTGAATACAAACAGTTATTTTGGCAGTTGAAGTTAAATGCAACTACGAATCAAGGAATTAATGAAAACATCTCAGTAATGCCTATTTTAAAACTGAGGGCAGCAAAATTGTAATTTTGTCAGCTAAGGTACTTCAAAAGGGTTTTTATAAATTGTTAATATTTTTTATAATATATATGTATTTTATTATTTTATTATTTTAATGTTCTATTGTTTTATTGACTACTGAATTATAAATAGGTTATTATAGTTATAAATCAATTTAAATATTTAAACTAAAAGGTACTGTATGTATTAAGTGTATAACTTTTAAGTGCTTGGTTAAACACTGCCTTGTGAATTATACAATTGTGAAGCGATTGATTGATGTGACTATAAAAAGTGGTTGATTTTAGTGGCTACGTTATTATGTTTTGAGGAAGCCTGACTGTTTGGATGAAAATGCCTTATTTTTTTATCTGGGTGTCACACTCCCAGCCCAGCTATCTGAAATTTTGTAAATAATTTTATGTCATTTGTGAATATTGATATGATTTATACAGAACTGTATGTTATATACTGAGCTTCAAGAATGTAACCACAGCATACCCTACTTGAACATAGAAGATTAACTTGCAAAACTTAAGAATAGTTAAAGTTAAGTTACTTTATAGGTGGGCCATAAACAATAGATATTATCTCTCAGTTTCAATACAGCAATGAGACACAATGTCTAGAACTTGGGTGCCTTCTGCAGGGTTCTGTAAGTGTTTTATTGTTTTATGACTTCCGAGATCTGCAACTTCTGAGAGCTATGTATTTTTAACACAGAGATGTTAAATTGTATTAGTTTTTGTTTTAGCCAGGGAACTAAACTCAGCTGACAAAAAGTGATGTAATCCAGGCTAACCCAGCAGTAAAATGTGATATTGATTTAAGAACTCTCTCAGAGAGAGACTGCGCATTTTATATTTTGTCTTGGACCTAGCAATAACATCCACTCATCATCATCATCTGCACTTGCTCTGTAAGTAAGATTTAGGGCATAGCATCTCTCTTAGATATAGACAGGAAAAAAAGTAAAGATTAGCTAAGATGTTTTCTGTATGTATTTGAGACTATCCTGCAATGTTGTTTTAAAATATTTCCTGTGATTTTGGACTCTGAAGTAACTGTTTGTTTTCTGAGTACTGTCTTGTTCTTTTATTATTTATTATTAAATTTATTTAAACCTATCTTTGGGGCTGATATTTGTGAGACATATTTAAGCTCTTAGTGTACTGTCACATGTATTTGGTGACACTGTACAGGCCACTCCTAATAGCCTAGTGCTTGGTCAAAACTACCATTTGGATTAATAGAAACATTACACAGTAGGATTGGACACCTTTTGTATGGGCCTTATAGTAGATGATAATTAGGGGTTCTGGTGGCAGTGATAATTACCTTATAGTCTGGGCAGAAGGGGGCATAGCTAGTAAACTTGTGCCAGCCTTCCACAGGTGTGTGTGCATGTGTGTGTGTGTGTGTGTGTGTGTGTGTGTGTGTGTGTGTGTGTGTGTGTGTGTGTGTGTGTGTAAATCAAATCTCAAAGTGTGTGTCTGTCAGCTAATTGGGCAGGGACACAAAGCATTGGTTGGACAGAGATGGTGCTGGAGGTCTTGGCTTAGTCTGTCAGCTGAGATCTTAACCCTATAGCTGTGCCAGTGGGGAGTCTTATTGGGGATCTGGGGAAAGAGGGAGAAACCATCCCCAGACTGACTGTGATCTCTGTGTGGTCTTAAGGGAAATTGTACTTTACTGAGTGTGTGTACTTGTCATCCTCCCAATGTGTACGTCCCCTAGCTATTGCCAGTGGTGAGGATTGAGGCTCCTTGAATACTGGGCCAGTGCAGGGGCATCACTGGGTGTTAAATGTTTTTTATTTGTTTTTGAGTTTTGTATTAAAAGTTTAGAGTGCTCTACAGGGCTCTGTATTGTGGTGTGCACTCTTGAGTTTTGCTTTGTGTCATTTTTGTTTTGCCTGGCTGCCTTTCATTCTACCATTCAAATGCTGACAAATACAAAACAACAGAGGCCAGTTTTCAAAGTGCAATAATGCCTTCTAGAGTGAACATTACAGGGAGATAACAGGCCTTCCAAAGGTGGGGAGGCACCTTGGCATTAGATCCTTCATTACCCCTGGGACATTATTATTTTCCTTGCAATACCTGCCCTGTTCATCATTTTTGCTTGTTAAATACATGGTCAGTTTAGTGCAACTAATAAGCTAGCATGCTTTAGAATTATCAGAAACTGGATTACTAGTGTAAAATCTAGACTGTTGTAAGGAGAACACAAATACTCCACATAGTTAATGAGCAAAAATCAGGATAAACCTGGAGATGTGAGACAGAGATTTTGCCATATAGGCACTGTGTTGCCTAGTGATAAAAAAAAAAAATGCAACAATAAATGTATATTTCTACAGCATTCTGCAGCATGACCCTTGGGGTATTCCACTGCAGGCTTGTGTAGAAATACATTCAGTCCAGATAAATCTTACATAACAAATCACCAAGGTTATTTTTATTAAGATTCCATTGACTCAAAATGAAAACTGTCAAATGAATTTAAAATGATAAAACAACCCTGCTACCTGCTCAGAGACTGAGAGCTTTCAAGTAATTAGACAATGTGCTTCATACATGACTGAAAAAAATGATAAACATAATATTAAATAGTGTACAACCACAATACCCAGTCCGATGAGAAGACCTTAGCTGATGATTTGATTTTTTTATGGCAACATGACTCATTTAATGATGTTGGGTCAAGATTTCATGCTAACGGTCATTCCATTTAGACCAGAAAGAAAACCAAATGTAATAAAAATAGATGGTTCTTTTACCAAGATTGTTTCAGACCTACTATTGTTCCTAAGTCAATGCTATAAAAAGAAAAACAAAGACTGGGGTGAAAAAAGTAGGAAAAACTGCAAATATGAGCAACTTAAACTGATACAGAAGCGCTGTGAAATAATTATTTTTTCCTCCCTTTTGATTTCCACAGCTCCAGAGAATGGGTTGGAAGTGAGAAGTGTTTACAAAGCTTTTGATAACACTTCTGACAATTTATTTTGAAATGAAGATACTAGTCAGGTGTTTGCCCATAAGTGCTTTTCTTTCTCCTAAGAATTTTTTTGAGGAAGTTGTACTGAATGATTTTGTTAACCATCTGAACAAAAATGAAGCTGTTTGTATGCAAGACATTAAAGAAACCAGATTTTAAATGTCTATGCATTATGTTAATGTGTCTTGTGCCATGCAGACAGTTTAGTAACTGAAGATCTTAAAGTCTTAAAACTACATGCATTATTCTCTTTATAATAACAACAATAAAGAAAAAAAAGTGCAGAGTAACTAACAGGAAAACTGTGTTATTATATAATAAAGATGGTTTGGTAAAACGTCTATGCCACTTATCTGATGAGATAGTCTAGGAAGGTTTTTGCCTTAAACCCAGTAAATGATTTTGCAGAAGCTTAGGCATTTGCTGAACAAAATTCTAACCACGGTGACATTACTGACAAATGTTTTGCTTATTTCTTCTAAAATTATGCTGCCATGTAAGGGATCATTCTGGGTGACCAGTTATTTCTGTGTTGTAGTTCTACGTCCAACAGATTTTTTTTTTTTACTTATATTGACTTTTCAGTTCTAAAGGCAGTGGAGGTTCTGTGATAAAACTAAAACATGCTCATCTTTTCCTGCAGTACTACTTTAAGGCCCCAAACAAGGAAAAAACATAAGTGTGCTCAGTGTTATGCATTAAAAGAATTTTTATAGGGGTCATGACTCTTTGAACTCTTGATGTTGGGGGCTACATCTCTCACAGCCATGTTTTGCTGTGCTAATTCCAAGTATGCTGCTCCTCTGAGAATCTGAAATTCTGCAAGATACAGCTTTTACAGCCAGAATATTCCCCCCTCCTTCCTACACTTAATTTTTCATAGTCCTTAGGAACACAATTATGGTTCTAAAACATGCAATGGGAAGCCTATTTCAGGGTGTCTAACTATGCTGTCAGTGACCTGAGTTTGGGGATATAATCAGGAAGGAGGAGGACTGGCCATGAGTGGGCAGGGTCAGTTCTTCCCCATCATGGGGACATGGCTTCATTGTTTCATTCTCTGATTATCTGCTTAATTAAATGCAGGACAACAGGGAAATGGGTCACTCCTAACACTCAGAGAGAGCAAAGGCTGAGAAGCTCTTTCAGAAAAGGATGTTAATCCACTGCAGACCATACCCACACCCACACACACATGCATGCACACATACACACACATGTGCGCACACACACACACACACACACACACACACACACACACACACACACACACACACACACACATGTGCACCTGGACATGCACAAATATACAAACACTCACTCACTTTCACACAGCATGCACATCTATGGACAACTTAGAGAACCTCCAATCTCTACCATTCATCTACATCCCTTTTTTGGAATGTGGGAGAAAACTGGACCATCTATAAAAACCCATGCAGATACAATGAGGGTGTACATACTCCACATACACAAGGCACCATAACTGACAAGTGAAATGGAGAACCAAACAGCATATAGCAGCAGTGCTAGAAGTAGGCTGATCTGGGCAAATAGGAGTGTCCAGGTAAATGTGAAAATAACTTCCTGTGTGATGTAATAAAAGTATCTGGAGTAGGAAATGGTAGGGTGTATTAGGTGAGCACACTCCAAAGTGTGCATATCACTGTAATGCTGGTATGGTGCATTAGTTGACCACACTCCAAAGTGTGCATATCACTGTGATGCTGGTAGGGTGCATTAGGTGAGCACACTCCAAGGTGTGCATATCACTGTGATGCTGGTAGGGTATATTAGGTGAGAAAACTCCAAAGAGTGCATATCACTGTGATGATGGTAGGGTGCATTAGATGAGCACACTCCAAAGTGTGCATATCCCTGTGATACTGGTAGGATTCATTAGGTGAACACACTCCAAGGTGTGCATATCTCTGTGATGCTATTGCTCACTGTCAGTTACTAAGAGGAAAGGGATGTTGAAGGCCACTGGCACATTTCCCACAAACTGCCACACCTGCAGTGAAATTGAGAAAGTACTGCAGAGTATGAGGTACCTATGGACGGCATAGACATAATATGAGCCATTTAATGCCAGAAAATCAGGTAAGGAGGTGTAGACATGTGGCCTTTAGTAAAAATAAAAATAAATAAATCAAAAGTTTGACTTACAAAGAAAGATTTTATTGGATGACTTCTGATATGATGTCATGGTTTACTTGTATTAATCACTTATAAGGTCTTATAGAATTATCTTTCACACTGTAAAATGAAGCAAAGCAACTGGAGTTTCTCAATTGTGTTTTTACAAAATAGACAGAAGCAAGAATTATCCACAGCTTACAGTTAAGCCAAGGACACAGAAGTGGTTGAATATAAATCTTTAATGATTGAAGGAACAGGCTTAGATGCCATATGCACCTGAGAGCCCAATACAGTTACTTGCAAGTTTTACTAAGAACTGTTTGAGGGTCACTGAGGTATTGCCTTCTCAACACAAACATCAAATGTGGCCTTTTTAGCCATTTCCCATTGACAGTATGCCAAACTGCATTGTTGAGCTGATGCAGTCTTACATCCACTACATACCTGGGTATTAAAACATAATTCTATGAAACATTCAATAAGAAATCTCAGAGGGTGACTGACATATTGAAATATAAATATATTTAGGAAATATAGGCTTTTACATGCCTTTCACAGTGACTAGCTCATGACTGAAAAATGGATATCATGGTCTAGTCCACCTACATGCTCCAGTTAATAAGCTACAAAAAATAATTAGAGGGGATGACAAAGGTTAAAGTATTGCAGAATAAAGGGAATCTCACTGAATAAGAAAAGGTGCAACTGCAGAGAGCTAAACAGAAAATAAGGGAGAAACTGGATAATATGCATGAGTTTAGCAAGATTGCTGTTAAGTAACTGTTTTTGATAATAGCTCTGTGATGATGTGAGGTACCGCCAGCTATGCCAGGAGTAGTAGGGCAATGGATGTGTAACATATGCCAGCATAGCTAGCTGGAGTTTTGTAAAGAATTATATGTCATTTGTATATCAACCTGATTTGTACAGGTGCTTGTGTTGAAATGTATTTGTAAAGCTACTTGTGTTAACAATGTACCAACAGTGGGTCCTGCTGAACAGAAAGCAAATACACCTGTATGTCAGACTGTATTGTAACTGTTGAAATTAATATATTGTAACAGAGGATACAGGAAGAGAAGAGGCTAATCTCAGTCTAGCTAACTCTGAAAAAAATAGTTTGAAATGATGTTTTAATACTAGATGAGACAGAAGTCTCAGAGCAGTCTGTTTTTTGAAACCTGACAAAGACAGACCACTCATCCACTTCATCTTGCCTTGCTCCAGTAAGTGAACAAGGAAGCAGTAATTCTTTATGTCAGTCAGGAAAGTATAATGAGATTAGTTAAGTATTGTTTTTCCGTATCTGTGGGAACTTTCCATATGTGTTGTTTTTACTCTTTCCTGTGATTGAAACTCTGGTGTTTATTGTCAACTAGATATTTTGTATTTTCATATTCTTTTATTATTTATTATTAAATATATTTAAACGTTTCATTGTGGCTGGTCTTTTAGGGAATATTTTAACCTTTGAGAATACTTATATTTATTTGGTGACACTGTGGTCGCTCCTGAAAGCCTTGCTGCATTGGTCAAACACTACCATTTGTATTAGTATTAATTTTACTCAGTATAATTGGATACCCTGGTAAGAGCTTAGAGTAGTTGGTTTTGGAGTGTTCTGGTGGCAGTATCTACCTTATAATCTGGGTAGAGGGGGCATAGCTGCTAAATCATTGCCAGCCTTTCCCAGGTGTGTGTGTGTGTGTGTGTGTGTGTGTGTGTGTGTGTGTGTGTGTGTGTGTGTGTGTGTGTGTGTGTGCATGTCTGTGAGTGGGTGTGTGAAAAACAAATCTCAAAGAGTGTGTGTGTCAGCTACCTGGAACTGGGACACAGAGCCCTGGTTTCACAGAAAGGGTGGTGGAGGAATTGGCTTGAACAATTGGCTGAGGACTCAATTCTACAGCTGTGTCAGTGGGGGAGTCTTATTTGGGGCATGGCAAGAGGAAAGGAAACCCAGCCCCAGGACTGAGTGTGTTCCCTGTGGGCTCTTAAGGGAAATTGAGCTTGGTGCAGAAAGCTGCATCTGGAAATACTGTGTGTATCTACCTTTGTTGCAAGTGAATGCCCTTCACCAATGTCAGTGGTGAGGATTGAGGCTCCTTGATTACTAGACCAGAGGAGGGATTTCACAAGTCCAGAGCACAAAATCTATAGTAATCAAGAAAAAGCACAAATGGAAATATTTATGGAAGACTTAAGTATGCCAAGGTTAGAGGTAGATGACACTCAATAATTAGCAGGTAAGATAGGAGGAGATGAGATAAAAACAGTGAAATATGATCAATCTGCAGTAATGTCTCCAGGAATAGATGGCATTCCTGTATACATTTGGAAGCTAGGAGGGAAGAAAATGATAAAGATCTGGAAGACTTTGTATAACAGTGTTTTAAAAGGCAGGGAAGCACCAATATCCTGGAAGAAAGCTGTGGTGGTTGTAATGCCTAAAGATAGTAAAAACCCATCAGACCAACTTCATATGGGCCCATTTCAGTTTGAAACCATGATTATAAAGTGTTTAAATCCACAATAGCTAAATGAATGGCAAAGATGTTCTCAATTTGCCTTTCCTTTTGCTTGTATTGAAAAAGTGCATTTTGTCTCTCGTTGTCTATTCTACTAATTTGCTTGATCTGAATTCATTATCTAAACTTCTGTTGGATAAAGTAGTATATTTTTACACTCTAGCAAGCACTTGTTTTTACATCAAGAGGTCAGTGGATTTTCCATCTAATGCACTGGGAGGTAGCCTGGTATGTTTAGGTTGGTGAAACATTTGAGATTTTTGCATGTAGTTTTATTGGCTGAAGGGCTTATTAATCAGCTTATTTTTGTTTTCAGTGACTTTATAAATTCTGTACAATTCACAGCGGTTGTTGGCTTATTTATACAAAGCAAATAACATTTATTGAATAATCACGTTTATAAGCTGTGTAAATTACACTGCTG
Source organism: Protopterus annectens (assembly GCF_019279795.1). Lineage (NCBI taxonomy): Eukaryota > Metazoa > Chordata > Ceratodontiformes > Protopteridae > Protopterus > Protopterus annectens. Next base: position 197,365,333 of record NC_056731.1, read on the forward strand.
TATCCGTATCTTTAAGTTTGTTTGTGTTAGCATTTCATATCTTCTAAGTTTGCTTCTGGTAGCATTTAACTCCAGATACGCCTTTACTGTGCATTTGTATTGGGAGGACTGGGATTGTTCATCTGGTAGCAGTAGGTGTTTGCCTGGTCTGTCGGAGTTGGGAAACACACAAAAGGGCACTAAGTATTTTTTGCACTTCTCATATACAGTGGTTGTACTTCAGCAGTGTAAAAAAAAACTGTACTGTCTGCTGCTGCTTTAAGTAGTTAATTGCACTGTATTACATTGTACCTATTAGTTGTATGGGCTGTTGTTGGTAGTTTGAGTAGTCTTGTTACAATTAGGCTCCAAACCAGCTACTCTACATTAGGAAGGTGTTTTCTGCACCCTTGTGGCAGATGTGTACTTATCTACTGTATTTAACTGTTTTACTGCATTAATTGGTACCTTTTTGACATTTTTTTTCTGTCTGTGCCTCTTTCATTATCTGCACTTGTTTTGTACTGTAATATTGCTGAGATAGCATAGACTAGATCCAGACTTACTGAATAAAGCCTGCTTTTTATACACTTGAACTCAAAACCAGCCATCTTACATTAAGAAGGACTCCCCTGCACCCTTGTTAAAGAAGAGTGTGGATATTGTCCTGTCAGAGCTGGGGACTGCTGGAGGAAGGATCATTGTGTGATTTCCTATTAGCAGACTAGTATAAAACTGTTTAATTTTGCCTGTGTATCAGCCTTGCATTTGCCTGTGTATCAGCCTTGCATTTGCTTGTAGCTGAGCACCATGCACTAGGTGTTAGCCATACCCTGTATAGAAGCAAACTCTAGAAACTATTTTTTCCCTAGACACTTGTCATTTGAATCCTCCCAAGCTTCCCTGATGCACTGTGGGCTACTCAGCTGAGCACCAAGAAGCATCACCACACTCCTTCACCTTTAATCCTCAACAGAAAAGCCTCATTTAATTACTTGAATTAGTCCTAGAGCAAAATATAATCCAACTTGCCCACTCTCCAACTAGTACTTATGGTTTAACCTGCAATGATGGACAGCCAGTTTCCCAATATTTCACCAGTTAGCCTGATTGACATGGGCATCCTATGGCAATGCAGTAATTACCTCATGTATACTGACAACCACTCGCTCCTAAAGCAAACAAATACAGTATGTAAGAGATGTAACAATACCATGAAGCTGAAATCAATCCTCTCATGTAACAATAAACAAAACATCAAACAGGTTGAAAGCACACACACCTTTCCTCTCATACAAGACAAGGTCAAGTCACATAGATCCACCTATGCAAATCTACTCACTAAGTGCCTATCAAAGGACCAGAGACCTCCCAAGTCCCAAGAGCAAACAGATCACACATATTGGAACATGAACAGACCCCACTTCACATATTAACACAAATAAAATGTCTTAACAAATAAGCCCCTAAGGCAAAACACCTCAAAACCTAATGTTCCAGTCACAGGCAATTCCATAGTGAGACATAGGGATGTCCCCCTCACCAGGCTGGACAATGAGTAAGTCACAGTTAGCTGCCTGTCAGGTGCCAGGATCCATTAAATCATGCACACAATCAAGTCACTCAACAACAATTACCATTATGACTCTGTCATAGCACATGTTGGAGTGAATGACTTGAAACGTACCTCTCTGGACTATATGAAGAGAGACATGACTAAACTCTCAGATTATGTGCCCCGAGAAGGTACGTCCCTAGCACTAACTAGAATTTTACCTTGACCCAAGATGTTGCCACAACACAGACAAAAAATGATTGACTTCAACAATTGGCTTAGTTTCTGGTGTCAGTCCAAAGGGATCCAGTATCTGTCAGCCTAGGAAGACATGGTCAACAGGCCACGCTGCTTTGCCAGAGACAGTCTTCACCTCTCTCCTCTAGACATTTGGATAATGGTAAAGTTGCTAGCCTCCTCCATAGTGCCTTTTTAGACAATGTCAAAACAAAAAGAAATCCACTTGAGACAAACTCAAGGTTATACTGTTTAATGCTAGGCGTCTCAACAGAAAACTGCACTCCCTGGAAGCACTCCTCACCTTGAAAGATGCTGACATCTGTGTAGTCCCTGAGACGTGGTTGAAGGCCACAGAAAGCACCCCTGACATACAAGGCTACAATGTCTTCCACATGTTCAGGCCTCAAAACGAGCATGAAAGAACCAAAGGTGGAGGTGTAGCCATCTTCATTAATTCCAAATACTCCTGGTTAAGCAGCACAACTCTCTAGAGCTACTCCAGGTACAATTAAATATAGGTAAAACACCCTACCACATCATCCCTAGCTAAAGGTCCCCAACATGAACCAAGAGAAACACACCGACTACCTGGACTTGCTAGAATCACTCCCTATACAGCCAAAGACTTTGGTCATCAGAGATTTCAACTATCCTTCCATAGACTGGAAAACATACATGAGCAGAAATGTGATTACTCTGAAGTTTCTGGACTTTGTTAATTTGAATGCTCTGGAACAGCTAGCCTGCACCCCTACAAGGGGCTCAAGCATCCCAGACCTGGCACTTACCAACATGGGGAGTCACTGCACTACCCCCTGTGTGTTGCTCTCCCTGACTAGGTCAGACCATAAATCTGTCTCATTTGAAGTAAAGATCAGACTGGACACCCCCACAGGAGCAAACAAACTGAAAAATTTCTACAAAGCAAACTTTTGCCTAATAAGCGAGGGTATAAAATGTTTCAAATCCCTTGATAACACAGCCAACAATGATTCCTATGCAGAGGAGTACACATATGCCCTGTATAGACATTTAAACAACTGTATATACTCAGCTGTACCTGTCAAGATTAAAACCAAGTCCTCTCAAAAAAACAGGCCACCCTGGAAGACTGCAAGTATAAATAGGTTATATAACAAAAAGAAGAAACTGTTATCCAAGAACAAGATGAAACTTACTCACCAGAGGAAGAATAACTTCCACAGCTTGAACAAGCAAATCAGATATCTTGTAAAGTTCTCTATAGCCAATTATGAGGCTAAATTAGCATCTCTAGCTAAAGACAATCATAAGGCTTTCTTTAGCTATGTCCAGAACTTTAAAAGAAATTCCCAGCTATGTGCCAAACTGATTGTGGATGGTATTACTCACAATGAATCCGAAGGAATTGCTAACTTTTTACTGGACAGATTTGGTGCAAATTTCACCCCCTGCCCCCACCAGACGTACACCAAAGCATACATGTCACCAGTCCACTACCTAGCATCTCCAAATACCAGGTAATATCTGCCATCTCTAAGGCCAATAACACAGCCTTCATGGGACCAGATAACACCCCAGGTTATTTACTAAACAATCTAAAACAAGACCTTGTGGAAATGCTTGGCAGTCTCTTCAACCATAGCCTGAGCTCTGGCTTTGTTCCAGCAGAGTGGAGAACAGTCACAGCAATCCCCTTACACAATGGGGGTCCATCAACCAACCCTGGGAACTATAGACCCATAAGCCTAACCGACCTTTTCTGCAAGGCCATGGAAAGAATCATCATGGACCTTATCAACAAGTACATAGGCAAGCTCCAAACTCTTGACCTGACCCAGTTTGACTTCATTAAGGGTAGGTTTTGCTTATTAAACCTGGTAGACTTCTTCAAGAATATCACCAAAGCCCTGGATGAGGGCAAAGCAGTACATACCGCCTACCTTGACTTAGCCAAGGCCTTTGACACAATTCCTCACTCAGGCATCATTGAGAAACTCTCCCAGTTGGAGATTAAGATGTGTAGCAAACTGGCTCAATGACAGAGCACATACTTTCAAAGTTGGGGATTCTACCTCCACCAGTAGATCAGTTACCAGTGGTGTACCACAAGGATCTGTGCTAGGCCCTCTACTATTTGGACTCTACTTCTTGGACATCCAGGTGAAAGTAGATGACATGTGGCTTACCAAGTTCACAGATGACTGCAAACTAGGTGCAATCATTGAGTCCCCTAACAATGTTAACATATTACAAAACGGGTAATGTAGACTAATGATTGGTGCCAGAGTCACTGCCTAAAACTAAATGAAAAAAAGTGTATCATTATCCCCTTTGGCACAGAAGTGGCCCCTGCAAATTGCATTATAGATAGCACCCCCCATGCTCAAACACACTAGTGGGAGACTTGAGACACAGGTTGACAGCAATTTAAACTTCGATCACCATGTTTCCACAGTGGTAAGGAAAGCCTTCTATGTTGTGCGTTTCATAAATAAGAGCATTGCATCCAAGACTAAGGATGTTATAACTTCTCTATACTCAATTCTCATTACGCCACAAACTGAGTACAATGCTCCCTTTTGCATGTACCTCAGCAGACATCTGCAACAACTGGAGAGACCACAGAGGTTTCTAACCAAGAAAATTGAGGGCCTCCATAAAATGACTTACATGGAAAAAATGAAGGCCTCTGTCTCTTTACTCTGTAGACTATAGGCTGCTGAGAGGTGACCTGTGCCTGACCTACAGAGGGATTTCTGACCTTGTCCTAATGGAAATACTGCATATTCGCAAATCAAATGGGACAAGAGTCATTCACTCTAAGGATCTCAACCTAGCCTGTGACATAAACAGAAAATGTTGGAGAGACAGATATGTCTCCCAAAGACTGTTGCTGCTCTGGAACAAAATCCCACTTCATGTGAAGCAAAGCTCATCAATGACCTTATATAGGTGCAACCTTGACAATTGGATGGGAGCCTGCAAATTTTCCCTGGGAGTGGTACCTGTGTCCCTCATGGGCAGGGGCAGTCAGTGCTAATCACTGATTCACTCTTCTGACAATGACCATCTAACCATGGTCAACTACGGAACAAGGGTATTGTATGACTAGAGTTGTTAAGACCCTAGGGCCATTAGCCTAGTAACCTCCTATGAACCTAAAATTGATAGATATGGATTATTGTGGTTTTGTGGAGGGAGACAAATATTTGACAACATTAATAGAACAATGATGATTCAGAGGAAAGCAGAATGTAAGAAAATACCACTGTTGTTAGTGGGTCTTGATGAAGAGAAAATATTCAACAGAGTAAGCTGGGATTTTAAGAATAGGTCAATGGAAGCATTGGCATTCTTCTTCTTCCTGGTGAATTACTTGTCCTCTCATGATTGGCAGTAGAGTTTTTATGGTGTTGAGTTGCCAGCCTGGTGCCCAACCTTCCACAGAAGGCACACACCCACACAGTTTAGATTGTCCAATCCACCTACAGTATGTCATTGGGATGAAACCAGAGCACCCGGAGGAAACCCACATGACCACAGAGAGGACATGCAGATTCCACACAGAAGGCACCCTAGCAAAGGATTGAACCGGAGAACCTCTTGCTGTGAGACGGCAATGCTAACCGCTGCACCACCATGGCCGCCCAAAGCTTTGGTATTCCTTGATACAATAATAAGGTTAATTAAGAGGATATATGAGGGATTGGAGGCAAAAATTAAAGTGGGAAGGTTTCTCTCTGAAAACTTATTTTTAACAGAGAAACCTGGCAGGGGTGTCCTTATTCACCTTTGTTATCTGTGTTATATATAGAGCCAGTGGCAAAGAAAATAAGGGACTCAGAAATTTAAGAATATAATTGGTATGGTAATCAAGAAAAATGTATCTATTTGCAGACAATATTATTTTGTACCTGATAAAACCATAAAATTACATCTCAGTGTTGTAGAACATTCTGAGACAGTTTCAATTTTTTTGGGGGATATAAACTTAATGAAGACAAAACAAAGACTATGGCTGTAAGCTATGTACCCACACATGAACTGGTCCAGCAATACCCATTTTTATAGGGACACAATAAAGTGAAGTATTTAGGAGTATGGGTTAAAAAAGATTCTGTTATATCAGGTAAGGATATGTGGGAAGAAACTAAACAAAAGACAATACAAATACTGAGAAACTGGAAGCTCTTCTTTATGGACATAGCAAAATACAAGCAATGAAAATGCTGTTGGCCCCTTTAATTTTATACACAGGTCAGGCATATTTGTATCAAACAGAAAAGAAGTTGTAGACAGTAATTAATAAAGAAGGTTAAGTGGGATAGGTTTATCCTTCCAATAGAACAAGGTGGTTTAGGATTATCTGATTTGAAGGGATATTTTAGTGCTAGCCAGCTGAGGCTCATACGCACAGCACGAACAGAAAGTTATAATTCAAAGTGGAAATGGATAATGATGAAGCAGACAGGAAATTCAAGAAATAAGGAGAGTGGGATTTTGGATGCAGATCTTTAAGGAGAATGACAACAGCCATACAGACTATTATATTCTTTAAGCATCTGACCATATTCTATGAACTAAGCTAACACAAGAATGGAGAATGGAGATTCTGCCAATAGGGATGACTGCAATTAGAGGTACCCAGAATATTCAAGAGGGGGATGGAATTTACTGGAGAAAGCTGGCAAAGGAACCAAGGTATTGGGAGAAAGCAACTACAGAGAGAAAGGAAATAGAATGGGAAGAGTCAAAAAGACATTGCCTCACAGCAAAAGGTTCTCCTGTTCGATTCACGGCTGGAGTGCCTTCTGTGTGGAGTCTGCATGTCCTCCCCGCGGTCGAGTGGCCTCCAAAAGACATGCGTGAATGGGTGTGCCTTCGCTGAAGGTTGGGCGTCGGGCTGGCAACTCGGCACCATAAAAAATCTACTGCCAATCATTAGCGGACTAGAGTTCCGCTGTGGTGACCCCTAACTGGGAAAAGCTGAAAAGACAAACAAACAAGACTGCAGGCTAGAGACTGCCTTCTCTATCGGGGATTGATATCAGAGTATAGGCAAAGAAAAACAGATAGGGGAATCATAAGTGAAAGACCTAGTCTGGTAGAGTTTTTAGATGAATCTAGAGCAGAAGCTGCTGTTAAAAATGGAATAATTAGTAGGGCACATAAAATATTGTATGATAACTATATGAATCAATCAGAGGAAGTTAAAAAAGATTGAAATGCAAGACTGGATAAGCAATTCACAAGGAAACAATGGGAGGACATAGGTACGGCTCCGAAATCTGCAACAAAGATTAGAAGATTGTGGATTTTTGCTTGTAAATGTTTGCATAGGTATTTTTATAGCCCAAGCAGATTCCAAAGAACTATGTTGGAGGTGTGATGAGGAAGAAAGAGACAACTATGAACATATGTTTTGGGAGTGTAATAAGTTGGCAGACTTAAAAATTCTCTACAGAGTAATCTGTCGGAAATATTAGGTGAGCAAATGAGTATAACTTAGGAAATGACTTTCTGAACTAGGATACAGGATCTGAATTGTCTAGACATACTAAGGCCTTGTTAAGTTTAATTCTGGTGGCTTCCAAAAAACAATTACTACAAAATGGAAATCAAAGTCTAAACTAACTGTACTTGAAGCAGTGAATCTTATAACACAGGTAAATCAACTGGCAGTACGATCTTTAGGAAAAGGGTAAGAGTAAATTACATAAAAAAATGGAAACTGTGAGAACAATATGTGCACTCATAAAAATAATTCATTTTTTCAAAGGGGACAAATCCCCTGCATCCCCAGTGGGAGGCTCACTAATCTCTCCTGTGAGGCTGACACACTCAGACAAGTGGGAAATGTCAAAGACTAAACTAAAAAGCACCTTCTCGATCATCTATGCCTTGTGTTAATCATTAACAAAGCACACAGTATGCAACATGGCATTAAGTATACACTGAAACAGTGACTGTACCACATTCCAAGATTCACTGAAGCAGGAGATGATAAACCATAGGTAGGCCCAAAAATACTGTAATGCATTGAGCACCAAGATTATGCTGCAAAATTGTGGAAAATCCAAATTTGTTAAGTACCCCTTACTGCTGTTAACAACGAGTCTCATTACAGCTCTACCTCTAGTCTGATGTTAGAGCCCTACCTCTAGTTACATGTTGGAGCCCTACCTCTAGTCTGATGTTAGAGCCCTACCTCTAGTTACATGTTGGAGCCCTACCTCTAGTTACATGTTGGAGCCCTACCTCTAGTTTCATGTTAGAGCCCTACCTCTAGTCTGATGTTAGAGCCCTACCTCTAGTTACTTGTTGGAGCCCTACCTCTAGTTACATGTTGGAGCCCTACCTCTAGTTACATGTTGGAGCCCTACCTCCAGTTACATGTTGGAGCCCTACCTCTAGTTACATGTTGGAGCCCTACCTCTAGTTACATGTTGGAGCCCTACCTCTAGTTAAATGTTGGAGCCCTACCTCTAGTTACATGTTGGAGCCCTACCTCTAGTTTCATGTTAGAGCCCTACCTCTAGTCTGATGTTAGAGCCCTACCTCTAGTTACTTGTTGGAGCCCTACCTCTAGTTACATGTTGGAGCCCTACCTCTAGTTACATGTTGGAGCCCTACCACTAGTTACATGTTGGAGCCCTACCTCTAGTTACATGTTGGAGCCCTACCTCTAGTTACATGTTGGAGCCCTACCTCTAGTTTCATGTTAGAGCCCTACCTCTAGTCTGATGTTAGAGCCCTACCTCTAGTTACTTGTTGGAGCCCTACCTCTAGTTACATGTTGGAGCCCTACCTCTAGTTACATGTTAGAGCCCTACCTCTAGTCTGATGTTAGAGCCCTACCTCTAGTTACTTGTTGGAGCCCTACCTCTAGTTACATGTTGGAGCCCTACCTCTAGTTACATGTTGGAGCCCTACCTCTAGTTACATGTTGGAGCCCTACCTCTAGTTACATGTTAGAGCCCCCTCTAATCTCATGTTAGAGTCAGAGGCATAGCTGGCCCACCTAGTGCCCAGAGCCATTCCTCAATATGGCACCTCTCAACATTACTGAGAAGCAAAAAAAAAAAGGTTCAGGGATCTGTTGGATTGTGCTCCTCAAATGCAACCATATCCTGTTTCTGCATCCCATCTTTGCCCCTCAACATTATTGAGAAGGAAAAATAAAGGTCCACAGTCAGGTACCTAGAGCTCCTGAAATACCATGACCCTCTTTTCTCAGAATTTTGTAGCTAGCAGTTGCTACAGTTTATGTCATGCATGGAGCGGTAACCATTTGAAATGTTGGGACCTGCTACAGCAAGTCCAAAAATGTGGAGATTAATGGTCAAAATGTTGGACTTGCATATATTAAGTCGGAGATGCCATTTCTCAGAGTATTCTTTTTTATCTGAGTTGTGGTGAACAGACTCATGGCAGTCAGACTCCAGTGTAATGATAGGGCAGTATTCATAATCTCAGCCTATGCCCCACAGCAGGGTTGTGATAGTGAGGAAAAGAGTGTATTCAGACAGAAGTTGCAGGACCTACTAGATAAAGCCAGACAACATGAATTGTTGTTGATAATGGATGACTTGAATGCACATATCAGGACAGACAGAACAGGATATGAGGACTGCCTGGGTCCACATGGGTGGGGTAACAGGAATAAAGAAGGAGAAGCCATTCTAGACTTCTGTCTGGCAAATGGCTTGATAGTAGCCAACACATGGTTCAGAAAGCGAGACAGTCACACGATCACATTCAAGAGTAGCCAACATGCAACTCAGGTAGACTTCCTCTCAGTAAGGAAAGGGCACTGGGGTAGAATCCATGATTGTAAAGTCATCCCCAGTGAAACAGTTGGCCCACAGCATAAACCACTAGTTGCTGAAATCAGATGCAAGCAGTAGTCAGAGAAGGCTCGAAGGTCAACAGAGACCAGGCTGAAGACCTCAAAGTTGACTGGAGAGAAAGTACAACAATTCAAGGAATTACTCAGGGCTCTAGCACCACAAGAAGAGGAGGAAATAGGTGAAGTTGAAGAAGAATGGCAGCGCCAAAAAACAGCATGTGTTAAGACTACAGCAAAGATATGTGGCCAAGCTAGGTATGGAAATAAGGTACATAAGGAAAGCTGGTGGTGGAATGCAGATGTCCAGGAAGTCATCAAAAGAAAAAAGGAATGCAGGAAGAAGTGGGAGACTGAAAAGACTGACCAGGATAGGAAGGACTAGTGGTTGGCTAATAAAGAAGCTAAGAAAGAAGTTAAAAGAGCAAAGAATAGGACATCGTAGGCACTGTACCAGTTTCTGGAAAGTGACTCAGTAAGGGGCACAAAAAAACTATATCAGGTTGCAAGGCAAAGACAGAAAGATAAAGAAGATAGTCAGACATCCTTCATAAGGGATGCCAGCAACAACCTGCTCACCAGCCCAGAGGACATCAAAGGCAGATGGAAGGAGTATTTCCAGCAGCTTCTGAATGAAGAAAACCCACAGAAGCTGTACTTCCCCTGAAACAGCCTACAATGAGTGAAGAAGAGGAGCCCACCCTAGAAGAAGTAAGAACAGCACTAAGGAAAATGAAGTCAGGGAAAGCAGCAGACTCAGATGAGGTCACTGCAGATATGTGCAAGCACTGAAGCCCAATAAACTCTCCTTTTGAAAAAGCCTGTCATGGTAACAGGTGAAAGCGCTTGATCTACTTGAGTTTGCAAGTTGGATTTACATTTTGTTTTATCAACTGTTCGTGCACTTTTTAACTACTGGTAAAGTAATAAAGAACTTTTTATCTACAATTGGAGGAATATTTTGTTCCAGCTAAAGGAGAGTTTATTGGGCTTCAGTGCTTGCACATATATTTTCTTGGCTTTGTGGGACTTAGTTCGTTTGTCACTGCAGATATGATAAAGAGGCTTGGTGAGATAGGGGAGAAAGGGCTCCTGAGGGTACGAATAGCAGTGTGGAGAGAAAGGCATATCCTAGATGACTGGAGAATAAGCATACTCATGCCAGTGTACAAGAACAAAGGGGACATCCACAACTGTGGGCAGTACAGAGGCATCAAACTCCTATCACAATGCATGAAAGTTCTGAAGAGGGTGATTGATAAACATATGCACAGAATAGTAGAATGTGAGATGGGCGGTGAGCCATTTGGATTCAGATCAGGACGCAGTATACCAATGTTTGCACTGAGACAGATACTTGAGAAGAAGCTAGAGATGAGGAGACAGTCCAACTGGGCATTCCTAGACCTGGAGAAAGCATATGACAAGGTCCCAAGAAAGCTGATCTGAGCAGTACTCCGGTGGTTTGAAGTCCCTGAAACAATGGTGGAATAAGTACAGGCTATGTACAAGGACCCAATGGCTCAAGTACGGACAGTGTTCAGCCTCACAGAAGGGTTCCCAGTGGATGTTGGTGTACATCACGGTTCAGCTCTGAACCCACCGCTGTTCATACTGGTGATGGACTACATTAACAAACAGGTTGGAGGGGACAGATCAACAAAGCTGCTGTATGCAGATGATGTGGCAGTACAGGCAGACTCTGAGCTAGAACTTCAGCAAAGGATAGGAGAATGGAATGCAAATCTGAAGGCACATGGGATGAAACTAAGCACAGATAAGATAGTGGTAATGGCAGCAAATTGGGAAAATCAGAAGAAGCTGAGAATAGCTATAGAAAGGAAGATAGTGGAACAGGGAAACAGCTTCAAGCATTTGGGAGGAGTAGTTGATGAGAAGGGAAGTCTGAATGAAGAGGTCAAAGCTAGAATCAGAGGGGCTGCAGCCAACTGGCATAGAGTATCAGGTGTAGTCTATGACAGAAGAATGCCAAAACAGTGGAAAAGTAAGGTGTACAAGAGACAGTGGTGTGACCAGTACTAATGTATGGTACAGAAACCTGGGCAGTAAAGGCAGAACAGCTGAAGATGCTAGAGGTGATGGAAATGAAGTACCTGAGAAAGGTGGTAGGATGCACACTGTGGGACAGATGAAGAAATGAGGACATAACAGCAGAAGCTAAAGTAGCTCCAATTGCAGAAAAGATCAAAGAGAACAGATTACGGTGGTTTGGCCACATGTGTAGAAAAGCAGAAGACAATCCAGTGAGGAAGATTTGGGACAGACAGGAAGAAGGTAAGAGGAAGCGAGGACGTCCAGTAAAGAGGTGGATGGATTGTGTGATAGAAGATCTGCGACAGTCAGGCATGAGTGTTGAAGCAGGCAGGAGTGTGGCACTGAATCGAGAGAGTTGGCAGCAGTTAATATGATACCCCGACCCCATGTAGAAAAATAGGAAAAAGGGGGATTATGATGATGACAACGGTGAAGTGAGAGTTGGTATATATAAGTT